>NC_134711.1:91547575-91850606 GCF_049634645.1 Pelodiscus sinensis | reverse complement strand
CACCTTAAAGACTGACAAAACATGTAGATGGCATCATGTGCTCCTAGACTATTCTTTGTTTTTTAAGTTTTTCCGGTTACAGACTAACTCGCCTACCCCTCTGAAGTTTTGGAAGAGTTGAGCATGAATTTCAGGTTTATGATCACAGAAGTTAGAGAAGCAGACTACTAAAGTGGCTTGGCAGAACTACTATATAGGGGCCCAGGAATGGAAGATGCTGAATTGCAATGGCAGTACAGGCAGTCCCCGACTTACGCGGATCCGACTTATGTCGGATCCGCACTTATGAACGGGGCTTTCTCGCCCCGGAGCTCGCAGGCAGCGGTCCGCCACCTCGACCTCCGGGGTGAGAAAAGCTGCTCCCAGTGCCCCTGGTCTGCTTGGGACCGTCTCCAGCAGACCAGGGGCACCGGGAGCAAAGCCGCAGCCGCAGCGGGTTTGCTCGCGGTGCCCCTGGTCTGCTGGAGACGGTCCCCAGCAGTCCAGGGGCACCAGGAGCAAAGCCGCAGCCGCGGCGGGGTCCCGCGCTTCTGAGGCTTTGCCATGGCAAAGCCTCAGAAGCGCGGGACCCCGCCGCGGCTGCGGCTTTGCTCGCGGTGTCCCTGGTCTGCTGGGGACCGTCTCCAGCAGACCAGGGACACCGGGAGCAAAGCCGCAGCGGCGGCGGGTCCCGCGCCAGAGCAAAGCCTCAGAGGTGCGGCACCCCGCCACTGCGGCTTTGCTCCCCGTGTCCCTGGTCTGCTGGGGGGGGCGCAGCTAGTGTAGCCCCCCCCCAGCAGACCAGGCTTTTGTTGTGGACCCTGGGGCAGAGCAGCTGGGGCGCTGCCGGTTGGTCCCACAGTGCCGTTCTGGGCACTACTGGACCAACCCAGCAGCACCCCATCTGCTCTGCCCCAGGCGTCCTGATTCAGCCGCTGCTGGTCAGTTTCAGCAGCGGCTGAATCAGGACACCTGGGTCAGAGCAGATGGGGTGCTGCTGGGTTGGTCCAGTAGCGCCGAGGAGCGGCGCTACTGGAGCAACCCAGCAGCACCCCATCTGCTCTGCCCCAGGCGTCCCCAAGTCTTCCTCTGCTGAAACTGACCAGCGCTGACTACAGGAAGCCCGAGGCACAGTTGCTCTGTCCCGGGCTTCCTGGAATCAGCCGCTGATCAGTTTCAGCAGCAGCTGACTTGGGGACGCTTGGGGTTCTTAAGTTGAGTCTGTATGTAAGTCAGAACTGGCGGTCAGTTTCAGCAGCGGCTGAATCTGGACGCCAGTTCCGACTTACATACAGATTCAACTTAAGAACAAACCTACAGTCCCTATCTTGTACGTAACCCGGGGACTGCCTGTACTACGTATAGGGTTGCCAGGTGTCCAGTTGTGAACTGGACAGTCCAGTATTTGAGCTTTCTGTTCGGGAAACAAATTGAGAAAATATAAATGAGAAAATATAAATGTCCGGTATTTTCTAAATAAGTTGCAATGTAGATTGTGATGTAATGTCAAGTGTGTCCAGTATTTTTGTTGAAACCATCTGGCAACCCTAACTGCGTAGGCTATTCCAGGGCAAGAATAGAAGGGATTGTACTAGTAAGACTTGAGGTGCATTGGGAGAGGAGTTGTGGGGGGGGAGGGTCAAGACTAGTGTTTCCTATAAGCTGAGCGCTTGAGTGGCTGCTTAGGAGAGATTCAGGTGCCACCCAGCTGATTAACAGAGCACCCACAGCCGGCAACCTGTGTTTCTTTTGGTGGTGCACATGCGTACATGTCTCGGGGCATATGCCAAAATTTATTCCACACACAGATAGAAAAAATATTGGTTAAGACAAGAAAATGGCAAGGAATATGACCACAGGGAAGGACTAAAGTGCAATAGTAGATGGATATGGAGAAGCAGGACTAGACAAGGACTGAGATATTTTGCTGGCACTATAAGATTTGAGGACAGAAATATTAAGCCAAATGAGTAGACGGGGGCTTTGACAAAGGTACCTAAGAGTTGAACGAATGGAAGAGCATGAGAGCAGCAGCAGAGGGGTGAGGTGTGCTGAATACCAGTAAAACACTTGCATGGATTTTCTTAACAAGGCCTAACTTCTATGGTACACAAGAGATGCTCCCAAGGAATTTTAAAGAATAAAAAGCAGCGTCTGTTACCAGCACTTAGAACAGTGGTGGGCAACTTGTGGCTCATGGGCTGCATGCAGCCCACTGGGGCTCCACCTGCAGCCCACAGACATCCTAGCTGCCCCCTTCTCCCATGTGCCTCTGGCACAATGGGGTACTGGAACCCTACACTTCCTACGCCCCCCCCCCCCGAGCACTTTCAGAAGAGTTGCGAATCGCCTGATTCTCACTCTGTCCGTCTCCTCACCCTCCCTCCCATAGCTGGAATGCTGTGAATCAGCAGATTTGTGGTGTTCCAGCTCTGAGAGGGCGGTGGAGGAGTGGGAATGGAGCTCAAATCAGGCAATTCGTGGCGCTCTAAAAGTGCTGGGAGGGAGGGGAAGGAGCTGGTAAGAGTAGGGCTCTAGTGTCCCAGTGCATGAGAAGTGTGTGGGAAGGGGGGCAGACAGGAGATTGCAGGGCTGCGGGTGGAATTACAATGGGATGCAGGCTGCTGCAGCCCATTGAGGTGAAGGAGGGCCACTATCGTGGACAACCGACAATTCTAGGTTGCCCATCGCTGACCTAGAACCTCCTGCACCTTTGTTCACGGCCTATATCCCAGACTCCAACTAAATTACTTATATACACAGCTGCAGACTAGAATATGTTATAACATCGTACTGTGTTACTGCTGACTACTCCCAACCTGCTGTCACCAACAGGAAGATAGCAACTCAGATGAATTCTGCAATTCATTTAACCCTTGCATTTGGACTAAAACATTGTGCAAAATACTTGTCTGACGAGGGGCTCGCTAGAGCTATATGGCTGTGCCAGGACTGACAGACAGTCTTTCAGGTCGGATTGGAGCGTGTTATCAATGCATGAGTCAGCAGGACTGGAATGGCAAGAAGTGATGTAGGTAAGAATTCAGGTGCAGAAACCAAATGGTGTGAGGGCCCAGTGCTCTGGTTTTAAAAGGTCAGACCGAGGTATATTTATAGAACTGTTCAGCAGGTCCAGGAAGGGAATAGCATTGTGTGCTGCAAGAAAGGACCAAGGCGCATAAGTGAAAATGCAGCAAGGTGCAGTGAGTCTGCACAGGGGTGTATTAGCAAAGGTGGGGGGAGGCTGGAATAGAAGTAAGTGCTGCAGAGCAGATTTGAGATGCAGCATCCAGTGCAGATGGCGAGGGGCCTTTGAACAGCACGTTGAAGTTAGAGTTGAGCTGCATCAGCAGAACTACTTGAGAAGCAGCAGACTGTAATTGTGGGGAGGGTCAGACTTTAGGGTGACTGAGCTGGGGCCTACTGTTTTCAGGCTAATGTAATCTCAGAATTTTCCCTCCACTCTTAAACATTAAACAGGTTTTATTTTTATATTGACGGTAGTTTTTAAATTGCTTTCTTAAACTTTGACAGTTTTATAACTTAATGCAACAGGAAATGGATGGAAATGCACATTATAAAATGTACTGCTCCATGAAATAGCTTGGGAGCTCTATTTAACCCAGCATGTTCCCTAATTTGAATGAAGTTCCTAGTAGAATAAAGTTAGCTGTGGGTGAAGCTGCTGCAGTTTAAATAGCTACAACTGCCCCTTTGCTGAAGAGCTTGAAAAAGGCCATCAGAGATCCAAAAAAGTGGGTGGCACTGAGTAGAAAGTGGGTGAGCCCAGGGAATAGACTGATTCCATACCCCTTTAGACTCTAAATCTGCCCATGCTGGAAAGCAGGCAGTGTCAATATCATTATGGAATTCTCCCAGCCGGGCAGCTCCATCCATGCCAGTGATAGTTGGAGCGCTGATATTGCTGTCAGGTTCAGACAATGTTTTTTTGTATGGGTGCTCTGAGCAGGGTAGGGGGATGTTGCAGATAACTTGTCTACACTCTGTCTACATTAGGGCTTTCATTGTCACTAGCACTGATGGTGCGGGGAGTTACAAGAGCGGCAGAGGGAGAATATGGAGGAATCCTGAGTGTAGATGCAACCCACCCCACAGGAGTAAAAAGCCCCCTCCAACACAGTAAACCATAATTTACCCTGGGCATAATTTACCCTGGGTCAAGTTCAGTGAACTTGCCCATAATCTTTCACATTAAAGATAATGCAATCTGTATGTGGGGTTTTATCTTAAATGATTTAAAGGCTTAAAATAAATGTTTCAATTTTTTAAGCAAAGCCTTTAATTGAATCATAATCAAGCTATGCATATTCCATGTGATCTGACCTCTGCTGCCCTCATTCTCCTGCCCCTGCCCTCTCCTTTGTATTTGTTTGTTACAGCCACTTGTTGCATCCTGACTTAAACTGTAGTGTTAGTTCCTCAGGGTAGGGACCTTAGCTTGTATTTGGACCACACCCAGTGCCAGGGGGATCTCATCTTAATTGGGGCTTTGACAGCTTCAATCATATACATGATGATAATAATCAATGGCTGCTCCAATGTCTAAAAGAAAGAAGCACATGAATAAAGGCAGCTGTCTCAAGCTAGACCCAGACTAGATGGGTATAAGAGTTATGGGGAAAGGGAAATATTCAAAAAAACTGACAGAGGCATCTCCCCCCCCCCCCCCCCCCCCCCCCCGTCATCAAACTAGTGTTCAGCCTTGGATACTTATTTCAGCCATCACTAAAAAAAAACAAAACAGGACTGTGTAGCACTTTAAAGACTAACAAGATGGTTTAATAGGTGATGAGCTTTCGTGGGCCAGACCCACTACCTCAGATCAAATAGTGACCATCTTGCTAGTCTTTAAAGTGCTACACAGTCCTGTTTTTTGTTTCAGCTGCACCAGACTAACACGTCTACATTCCTACCACTATCACTAAAAAAAGGCACTCAAAGACTAATGGGGACCAGAAATGTATTTTGCCATCTATACAACCCTCCAAGGATACTTAGATCCCCAAGGACACCGTAGCAGATGGCACCAAAGTGCATCTCGCAGCTGATCTGGGATATACAGGTCAGTCGAGAGGATCTGGTGATCCCTTCTGGCCTTAAATTCTATGACCTTTATGGAACACTCTACCACTTAAGATCAGGATGAGCCCATGTATCTCCTCTGTTACACCTGGTCCAAAGCCCATTGAAATAATTGAAAAAAACCTCCCTCTCAATGCCTATAATATGCTATATATCAGGCTCCCAGAACACAATGCAAGACATACCATTCCTTCTCCGGAGGAGTCAGCATACACACAAACTCAGCTTTGTTCCCCCACTCTAGTTACTGACACTCACAAGATGCAGTAGATATTCTATATATTCTCTCTACCCTGTGGGAACAGCAGAGTTAGTGGTGTGTTTGCAGACTAGCAACTACCAATTCCTTTTAATTATTGTTTAACTCCTGTAAGTCTTATTTATGCATGTTACTCCACACATGGTTCCTGTGGATTAAGGTGCTATTCAGAATTCCAAGAAAACTTGGTCCTGTATTAGGCACTAAGATACAATGTTTAAGGACACATTAAAAGTTCCTAAAATTGATAGGCAGAGTGCAGTTGTTGAATGCTGCTAGCAGGAGAATGGGAGAAGAGAGCTCTGTGTGGGGTGGATGTGTCAATCTGCTTCTTATTTTCATGAGACTGTCTCCAGAAAGATGTCATTATTTATATACAATTAGGGTAGTAAATTAAACATATGATGGTAAATCTACCTGGATTAGACCAGATGAGAATGTATTTAAATAGAACATTCTCACCAATGAGAACAACTAGACCTCTTCTTACAGAATGAAAGTAAATGATGTACGAAGGGCAGGGACATGTAATTTTCTTTTACATTTTTATCCTTGTGGGATAATATGAGTTAGAGAAACCTCTGACATTCCAAAAGACAAATTCAGAGAGATCCCTCAGGAACTGAAATTAAGAAGGCAAACTGGGTTGTCTCAATTTAATTTTGCACAAGACGAAACTAGAGAAATGGCTCTCAACTTTTCCAGACTTCTGCACCCCTTTCAAGAGTCTGATTTGTGTACCCACAACCTTCACCTCACCTAAAAATCACTTGCTTACAAAATCAGATACAAATTAGGGATGTCGAATCCCATTTAAAATGTTAGTTGGTTAAAGTATATGTTTAACTGGTTAACTGGCCCGCTGTGGTAGGCCACAGGGGCCGCTGGAGCAGCCTCCTGCCAGCAGTGTGCAGTGGTAGGCCCACTTGGGCACTCTGTACTGTGCTGCCCAGGTCTGGCCACGCCTGCCACCAGGCGTGGCCAAAGAGTTTGTGAGGCCCAAGGCGACAGGCTGACAACAGGGCCTAGCCAGTGGATGATCTAGTTTAAGTCAAACCTATTTGAGGGGTTACAGAGTCCAGCCTGGGCAGCACAAGTTGCTCACTGGATTTATTCCACAGCACCTCTAGATTTAAGAAAAATTTCATCCGGTGTCTCTTCAGGATGTCTGGCTCACTGCCCTCGCAGCGGGTATGGGACTAGAGCCAGCTGCTCATCCCCCCGCTACATTCAACCCCTCCTGGGGGAAGCAGCCACTTACAGGTAGGGGGTGATGAGGCTGAGGTTGGTGGACACCGCTGTGAACACCCAGTCAGAGTAGTTGGCCCTGAGGAGCATCCCGTCCTGCTCACCCTGACACAGCACTGAACAGCCCCTCTGCCGCCACGCTGCAGGGCTTGCCAAGCTCCTGCCACCAGCCCCAGCAGCCTGGGCAGGCAGAGCTGGAGCAGCACGCTGTCTGGGCCGGAAGTGTCCATGGTGCCAGTGGGTAGTGACGCTGTTGGTTTCAGTCCCCACTTTGGCTGGGATCAGTGACATGCTTGCTCAGCTCATCCACAGCCCAGGAAAGAAATGGACACAGCCCCAGCTGCTGCTGCAAGGAAGCTGCTGGCCCTGGGGCTCGGAGCAGCAAGGGGCCCTGAAGGCACAGGGCCCAAGACAACCGCTTTGCTCACCTTGCCCGAAGGCCAGGCCTGCCCGCTGCAACGTACCACGGGTGGGTGGCTGCTTCGACTGGGCTAGGCAGGGCCTGCCACACTGAGCCGCAGCAGCAGGCTGCTCCAGGCTGGTTGGGTGCCAATTAACTGTTTACCCCAGTATGCATACTGGTAAGGCAAATGCTTACGGGGTAACTGGTTAACCAGTGAACCATTTATATCCCTAACACAAATACAAAAGTGTTGCAGCACACTATTACTGAACAATTTATGACATCCTCATTTTTACCATATAATTGTAAAATAAATCAATTGGAATATAAGTATTGCACTTACATTTCAGCGTATAGTACATAGAACAGTATTAAAAAGTCATTATATGAAACTTTAGCTTGTACTGACTTTGTTAGTGCTTTTCATGTAGACGGTTGTAAAACTAGACTAATATCTAGAGGAGCTTATGTTCCCCCCAGAAGAGCCCGACGTACCTCAGATTGAGAGCCACTGAGCCAGAGAAAGATGCAGGAAAGGCTTGGATTACACTGGTACATGGCAGTACTGTGTCTGGAATATGGCAGTCATCTTGTTCTCCAGAATCTCAGCTTTCATTTTTTTAAAAATTCAGACACTAGATGTTGTGGCTGCAAAGAAAACCTCAACAATGCAAATCAATGGGGAGGAGTCTAGCTGAGCAGCAAGCCTAGAACAATAGCTCTGAGAAGCACAAGCTGCCCCATTAATCTGGGAACAATGTTAACTCATATGACAAGCAAGTTATTCCTCATGTAAGAAAAGAGAGGGAAGTTTATGGATCTGCACAAGTTACTGTCAGTGCCATAAATGAGTGGCATTTGGAAGATAACACCTATCTTTTTCTCCCCCAAGCAAGAAGGAGCCAAGCCCCAGAGCCCATGAATATACTCAAGTCCCAGTGAGGGTAAGCCAAGCTTAAGGAGATTGATGGTTGTACAGATCAATGCTGCGAGATAATATTTGGAACAGCTGCACAATCTACAGTGAGCAGCATCCCATTTCATCCACTCTCTTGGAAGCCTAGCTGCATCTGTTTTCCCCACAATTTGACTACGTGCAAGATATCGTGACTGAGTGCAGGATAATTCAGTGTAGAAAGTACAAGAAATAAGAGGGGCAAACTTCAGAATATGTGATGTGAGAGACTGATAAAGAGTAGATTTAAATTACAAGGATGTTAAGTGTGTTGAAATAGACATTCCAGACTGAATTCAAGAAGAGAGGTTCCCAAAGAGTCACAGCAGCCTAGATCTTTCCCACCGGGGGTACAGAGCAGGAGAAACATTTAGGAATGAGAAATGAGGTGACTAAAGTCAAGCCCGTGGAGTTTCATTAGTGCATGCCAACACAGGCTCTGGCTCAATGGCATCAGCAGTACATTAGATTACAATCTTGGATCTGACTCCCTTCACAACCTCTGTAGAAACAGTGTTGTCCATCAAAATCCAGCTTTGAAAGATTTAATTTTATCCCCGCTTAACGACACAACATTCATACAAACAATTTCAAATTGCATCTCAGACGACTCATAATTCATCAAAAGCTCTCCTGGGAAGCCCTCAAAGCCAATATCAGAGGGATGTACGTTAGTTCAGTACACACAGAACCAGAAATAAGTAAACTGGTCTTCTTCAACAGACAGACTTGGGTCATGAGACTAAATCTGTAGAGACACAGATAACAGCCACCTCCAAAATAGCTTAGCAAACTATGATTTAAACTCCCTTTTAACCTCCAAAAGTGAGCTCCCTATAAATAAAGATACAATAAAACTACTCCACTGAGCACACGAACAGGGGAAGAAGACTCTTTTCATGGTTACTTACTTCTCACTCAGCAAAGACCGTAAAAGACATTGCCAAAGCCTTAGAAAACTATTTACTTGTCACGAGATGAAGGGCTTACATTAACAACAGGAAGGCATTTCACAGAGTCAAGAGGCTGGGCCTGCTTATTACACTAAAGGAGTTTAGCTCTGGTCAGACGTTTTTCAAATGAGTTTCAATAGTCCATAATCACCATCTAAGACACTGTTTCTCAAAGTGAAGCAGCTCCTCCCCCTTCTCCCCCTCCCCCCCCCCGCCACACTAGGAGTGGCCTAGTCCAGACAAAGCTTTCTATTGTTCTCCAAATTCTCAACTTTCTTTTTAAAAAGTCTCTTGCTGATATGGTAGTGTAGGAAACCTTCCATATATGAAGCAAGATCGACCAATGCAGAGAAGTCTGCCTTAGTTTGCAGAACACCTGGTACTAGAGCCCAGCGATGTAAACAGCCCTGGTCATTTCAATGGATCTTAACTCAGAAGCCTGTGATGATCCCACGAAGGTCCACAGAACTAACTATTTCACTGCTCAGCAAATCGCATCTGAAAGAAGAGGAAATACTATAACATGGATAATTACACTAGTGTTTCCAGAAGTGCTCTCTGCTTATCTATTTTAGGAACTTTTAATATGTCCTTCATCGTATCTTAGCGTCTAATACAGGACCATATTCCTTGAATTCTGAATAGCACCTTACTCCATAGGGACCATGTGTGGAGTAACATGCTACTCTGCATGAATAAGACTCACAGGAACTAACAAGTAATTAAAAGGAATTGGTAGTTGCTAGTCCTCTGCAAACAGACCATTAACTCTGCTGTTCCCACAGGGTGGAGAGACTATATGGACTATCTATGCGGAAAGGAACAGAGTTGAGAGTGTGTGTGTGCATGCACATGGGCACACGCCAACTCCTCAGAAGGAAAGGAGTGTTTTGCATTTTGTTCTGAGAACCTGATCCACAGCATGCTATAGGCATGGAAGGGTGTGTCTGCTTTCATTTTCCTGAAGAAGGAAAAAGGTTTTAAAAGTTTGGGAAAGACCAAGCTCTATATATAGTAGTGGGAGTAGAACCAGGCAAGGCTCTCTCTCTTCCCCTTTCTCTTTCAGCCTAGTATTAAACAATACAGCAATGAAAATAAGAGCTCATTCATGTGCTCCGACACCAATTTACAAACCTCAGATGGTGAGGGCCTCCCTATAAGAGCTGATCCAGTTCAACCCATTCAAGTCAATGGAAAGACTCCCACTGACTAATAGAACTGGACTGAGTCCTGTCTGCTGATGACATCCAAATGATTCTTTTAAATCTACCAGAATCAACCCCTGAATCATCTGGAGCTGGCCACAATCTTTAAAAACTACAAAATTCACTGTAAAAATATCAAAAGGAATGTTCCTCTCAGAATTACTCACTGAACGAGCCACCCAAAAGACCAGCTTGGGTAAAATTGCTTCCAGTAACAGCCTCAACTTATTACCAAAGAACACATCTCTATATATTTTAAATCCTGGGACTCCATACAGAGTCTCTTATCGGCTGGACAATGTCCTTCACATCAAACTTCTAAAAATGAAAAGCTCCACCCCTCTCTGTGATACACCTTCAGCAAGTATGGTTGTGATGAAAATTCCAGCTCAAACTTTCCATAATATGCAGAGATGCAAATTCATCATTGGATAATGAATTAACTTCATTGGCGTTACATCCGGGACACATTTGTCTTAAGATCTACAAAAGACTTACCTGGGCTGGTGTACCATCTAAGTCTTTGTCACACAAAATACTTAAGAAGTCTTGGATCAAAGGAGGTCCAGTTCTACCACCTATTAATATTTATGATCATTTCTAACACATGAGAGACTTTCAGAGATGATTCATAAATGCCCAGAGAATTTATTATTTTCTCTGATGAGCGATCAAATAAGACTTTGTTGCTGCCTATTGCAATCTCTCTACCATCTTCTAATTTAAAATACCAATCCAATGGAAAACAAATCCCGTCCTTATCTATTCTCATCTTACTTTTGCCAAAGCAAAATTGTCTCTCAGCTCCTCATCTAACTGACCTTAGAATAACATGGGAATTTGATGCTTTGCTAACTTAGCTACATTACTGCATACTATACTTTGCTTATGGGACATGTTTGTAAAAAAACAAACTCTTGAGCTCTCACACAAGTGAACAAAAATATCAGCTCCATGACTCACATCTTGTCAAGCATTACAGCCTTTTATAGAATCAAATCTTGAAAATCAGCTTATCTTTAGAAGACATGGCTGCCAGTTTTGGGAACTCATTCAGTTTCATTTAATTTACAATGTCTACCTTTGGCTCAATAATTACAATGTATGAACCTGCCACTATCGAGAGAAAAAAATGGGATGCAAAATTTAGTTTTACTGTGCCAGAAGATTGGACTAGTGTATCGTGAAAGACTATTCCAACACTAACATTTTAGAAAGACACAGTCAGATTTCAGCAAGATCCTCTTCAACTAAACTAATAACCTCTGCAAAATGTTAGAGATGGCAACACTCCCTATTGTCTTGTTCACTATGGATACGTCTACACTTCACATTTCTTTTGGAATAAACTATTCTGGAAGAAATACTCCAAAATAGCTTATTTGGAAATAGCGCATCCACACTACAGGGAAGCCTCAGAATTAGTCCGAGGCAGGCTCCCCTAATGTGGACTCACTACCTCAATTTAGAGCCCCCAGAAAGCACTAGGGAGTAATTATTTTGAATGGCCATACTACAGCTATTTTGAAATAGCTATTTTGGAATAGGCATTATTCCTTGTAGAATGAGGTTTATGGAAGTTGGAATAAGCCGTCCGTTATTTTGAATTAATTTCAAAATAACAGAACTGCTGTGTAGATGCTTGCATTGTTATTTTGGAATAATGGCTGGTATTCCGGAATAACGCTGCTGTGTGGACACACCTTGCATGACTGGCCCTGTGACAAAGATCTCTCTGGGATATAGAAAAGAGCTGATCTGTTGCATCAGAGGGAGCACCACCCAGCCCATCTTTGACTCCAGCCTCTGCCCCTGAGCATGGCCCAGCCATAGCACTACACCTAGCCAAGGCCCTACCCCCAACCTCAGCCTCTGGCCATGGCTCCATTCCTAGCCCCACTACCAGCTTACACCTGCCCCCAGCTGCAGCCCCAACCTTGGTTCCCTTACCCCTGTCGATCCCGCCCCGCCCCCCTCCACCCAGGAGCTATGGCTCTATTTTTGGCCCTGGCCAGTGTTGCCAACTTTCTACTTGCACAAAACTGAACACTCTTGCCCCATCCCTGCCCTGCCCCTCCTCCGAGGCCTTGCCCCCCCTCACTCCATCCCCCCTTGCTCTGTCACTCGCTCTCCCCACCTTCACTCATTTGCTCATTTTCACCAGGCTGGCTTAAGGGGCTGGCATCTAGGGTGGGGATGAGGGCTTTGGCTGGGGGTGCAGTCTCCAGGGTGGGGCCAGAACTGAAAGGCTTGAGATCCCAGAGGGGGCTCTGGGCTGAGGGGGTGGAGCTGAAGGGTTCAGAATATGGGAGGAGACTGTGGGCTGAGGCAGGGGATTGGGGTGTGGGAAGGGGTGGGTACAGGCTCTGGGCTGGGGGTGTGGGTTCTGGGGTGGGACCAGAAATGGGCCATTCAGGATGAGGGAGGGGGCTCCAGGCACAGGCAGGGGTTGGATTACGGGGGTGGGGGGGAGGAGGACTCTGGCTGGAGGTTCAGACTTTTTGGTGAGGCTGGGGATGAGGGTTTGGGGTGTAAGAGGATGCTCCAGGCTGGGGTAAAAGGGTTTGGAGGGCAGACAAGGATCAGGGCTGGGACAGGGAGTTGGGATGCAGAGGTGTAAGGCTGGGGGTACGGGCTCTGGAGTGGGGCTGAGGATGAGGAGTTTAAGGTCCAGGAGTGGGTTTCAGGGTAGGGTTGGAGGTTGGAGCTTGGAAGGAGGGTCAGGAGTGCAGGATCCAGGCAGCCCTTATCGCAAGCAGCTCCCAGAAGCAGCAGCATGTCCCCATTTGGCTCCAATGCAAATGTTGTGCGTTAGCCCAGTGTTTCTCAAACTGTGCTACACGGAGCCCAGGGGCTCTGCGAGACATCTCCAGGGGCTCCGCGAGGATGACAAACTGGAAACATCGATAGGTACAACCAGGGCCGGACTGAGGGGTGGGTGAGCTGTGCAGCTGCCCGGGGCGCCAACTGATGGGGGGCGCCTGATGGCAGTTGTAAGGGACGCACAGCGTCCCTTATAGCTGCCATCAGGCGCCGCGCGCCCGGCTCCCGCAGTGCCAGCCCCATGGTGCCGGCCAGCAGCGCCAGTTCCCCTACGGCCAGCAGCGTGGCGCTGCACCAGCAGCGATGGCTGGGCCGGGCGTGGCTGGCCCGCTCATAAGCCAGGCGCCCCGGGGAGCGGGCCTGCGCTCCCTGAGAGGGCGGGCTGGTGCCCCACGGGCGGGCCAGCGCATGCGCCATGCATCCAGGGGCGGCACCACGCGCCCGGGCCCAGGGTGCCAAAATGGCTCAGGCCGGCCCTGGGTACAACACATACAACCAGTGGACAGCTGGGGCTCTGCATAACTACACCACATACAATCCATGGACCGCTGGGGCTCCGCATAAATTTTTACACATGTAAAGGGCTCCGGAGCCCAAAAAGTTTGAGAACCACTGCATTAGCCCATCCACAGGTGCTGCCACCACAGTTTCTATTGGCCACAGCTGCTATTGGTTCCCGGCCAATGAGAGGTACGGGGGCGGTGCTTGGGCATGGGCAGCGTGCAGTGTCCCCTGGCTGCCTCATGTGTAGGAGCTGGACAGGGGGACATGCTAGCTGCTTCACGGGATAGGGTTGCCAACTTTCTACTCACACAGAACTGAACATCCTTGCCCCGCCTCCCGCTCTGCCCCGCCTCCGAGGCCCTACCCCCACTCCCTCCCTTCTTCCTGTCACTCACTCTCCCACCCTCACTCACTCCCTCATTTTCACTGAGCTGGCTCCTAGCACCAGCGAAGCCAAGTGGCTCTTCAAGCTCTTGTCCCTATCGCACTCATTGGCCGTGGTTCCCAGCCAATGGGAACAGTGGGGGTGGCACTTGGGGCAGGATTTGCATGCAGAGCCCCCTGGCTGCCCCTACACATTGGAGTTAGAGGGGAGACATGCCAGCTGTTTCCTAGGAGCCGTGCGGTGAAGAGGCTAACAAGGAGCCTGCCAACTCTGCTGTGCAGTGCCATCAACCAGTCAACAGCCCGGTAGCAGTGTTGACTGGAGCTTCCTGGATTGTTGTTCCAGTTAAAAGCTGGACGCCAGGTCATCCTAGCCCTGTCTCCAGGGGGAAAAAGGGTGCAAATAGGAGTAAGGGGGATGGTGCAATCCTGAAAAGTTTGGGAACCACTGCACTATAGTGATGGGGCGGGGTGCGTTTCTTGTCAGCATAGGCAATACATCTCCCTGAGCATCAGTAACTAGATCGATGCAGGAATTCTTCCACTGTCTATGCCAGGGTTTAGGCGGACTGAAAATACATCATTCGAGGTGTGGATTTTTGTCTGTGTGCCCTAGCTGAGTTGATTTAACGTTTGAGCATAGACTTGGCCATAGTCTAGGCAGCCCTTAATGGAGGCTGCCAGGGTCTCATCATTCTTAACTCTTTTGTAAACATTTTAAAAACAGCCTCAGATTTTGGATGCCTCCATTTTGAGTGCTCAGCTTAAGATACTTTGAGCTTGTTTTTCTGCAGTCCTGAGTGCCCACCATAGCGCTTGTTGATTTCAGGTGGAGCCACAGGTGCCCACTGCATCTGAAATTCAGATCAAAGGTGGGACCAAACTAACATACCCAAAACTCGTAGCCTTGATGAAGTGGCCTGGATGCTTGCAGGGGTAGCTATAAAAGGTGGAGTCCTCCACACAACTCATACGTGCATTCTGCCAGTGTGCACAAGTGCTCCACAGACCATTAGTGAACTGTGGACCGGGGTTGGCACCATTGCCTTAGAAAACAATCCTGAAAAGCTTCCTTTCAAGAAAGCCTCCTCTGCCACTAGAAAATAGATGTCCGCCTTGCCCCTTCCCCTCGTAGGAGATGGGTACGATACCAGGATTGGTACCCCTCTGGTGTGCCTATGGAGGGCCTGAGTGGGCTGAAGGAGGAAGGCTTGGAACCCCGCGTCGATCAGAAAGAGACACACACATAGGTAACATCCGCCCTGCGATCCAGTTCGGGTCGTGTCACGCTCTTTGGATTGTTCCCTGGAGGTTCGTGTCTAGAGGCTCAGGTCCAAACTAGAAAATAAAGATCCTCCCTTTTTATATGAATGGGAGTAAGTCCTCACCTCAGCATTCATCATGAAGAAAATTGCCTTTTCACAGACCAAACTGGATTAATTTTTCTTCTGAAGGTGCTCATCATGTACACATATGGGACACTTCTGAGGAATATGTCTGATAAGTCTGTGATGAATGTATGCTATTATTTGTATGTGTGGTGTATTTGTGAGGACTTGATATAGTAAGTTTGCAGTGAGTGTGCGTGCCATGTGTATAGGTGGTGTGTTTGTGTGGAGTGTGTGAGTATGTGTGGTGCACTGTTAGGAGTCCACATATGCATATGTATGGGATATTTGTGAAGAGTGTGCAGATCATATGTACATGTGATATATTGGTGAGTAGTGTACTTGTAGTGCTGTATGATATTGGTGAGGCATTCGGTGTGGTATGTACATATGGTACATTGGTAAGGAGTGTGTGTGCTGTGTATATGTGTAGTATATTGATCATGAGGAATGTGTGTATTGTGTAAAAATGTGGTATATTGGTGAGAAGTGTGCATCCTGTTTAAGGGTGTTAAATGGTTTACCAGGAAGCCTCATGCTTACAGGTATGCTTACCAATTAACCAGTTAACCAACCCTTGTCAGTGAGCTCTGTCAGTGGCCAGCCGCACCAGGCTGGAGTAGCCCTGGCTGTGGAGGGGCCAGAGGGCCACATGGCGGGACCCTACAGCTGTGGTGGGCCAGGCAGCAGGATCTGAGTCAAAACAGCTAACCAATTAAGCGCTCTAATTTAACCAGTTAACCATTTAACATCCCTAATATCATGCGTATGTGCAGTATATTGGTGATGAGTGTACCTGGTGTGTTTGCAGTAAATATGTGTCGGGTATCGTGTGTGTGAGCATCTGGGCCTAGTGACTAATTATGTGTACTCTGGGCAGGTTGTGGCATGTGGGGTGCTGCTGTGTATGAATGTGCGGTCCATTGGTGATGGTGAGTTTGCAGCGAATGTGTGTGTCGTGTGAGTGTTGTGTGGGCAAGGCGACTAAATCTGTGTGCAGGTACTGCTGTGCTGCACCTGTCGTGTGTGCTGTGTTCGCCAGAGCTTGTTTTTCACACCACCACACTCAATGCGGTTTGCCTGAATCCTGCAAAATGTGTGTGCTGCCCCCACGCGGCCTGAGGCGGCAGCTCAGGGGGTTATGAAACCAGCTTGCTCAGTTAGGATAATTCGCATACATCCTCCGTGGGAGGGGCAGAAGAGATAAACAACACGTGGAAAGAAGGAGGGTGGGGAGAAAAACGGCTTTAATATGCAGCTTCCCAGCATGCCCCAGTGGATTAGTTCAGCATTTTAACCCAGCTTTCCTTTAATTCTTATGCAAGGGGCTTCTCCAGCAGGGACAGCTTGTCCTGGCCGGCCAAATGCCAGCCATGGGCACCAATTAGCAAAGGGCATCTCAGTCTTCCCACGCAGCACCGGGTGGGAGGTGGCAGGAATTACTTCCTGCAATAGCTTAGGAGGGTGAGTTTTTTTGCTAAGCTAACAATTACCAGTTCCCACAATAGAAACACACGGAAGAACTTTCCCTGGTTATGCCCTAGCCCTCAAACAATGCCAGGACTAACCTTTCATTAGTGCGATCCTCTTCACAGAGGCCTGTAGTTGGCCACCCAGAAACCAGTGCAGGTTGCAGCTGCCTCCTTGCTTTGTGCGGTCAATCAGAGAACACACAGCACCTATTCTCTAGAGGCTGCAAAGACCTCCTATTCACTTCAATTCAAGGTGTTGATTTTTATTTGTAAAGTCCTATATGGTCAGATGGAAACCTTTTCTCAAGAGTAGCTGAGATAGTTTAGCAAACAGTCCCTGGATGTGAATGTCTATAGTCAGGGCATTCTCAACAGAGGGTCTGAGCCTCTGTAATATGCCCCTTGCCTTTGGTCTATCAAAACATTTGGTTACCTAGTTAGGGTCTAAGATACTATGATGTAAGGCTCATCACTTCATTGCAAGTTTTGACTGAAGACAGAACAATTTGGGAGAGAGGTGGCCACTGTAGTCATGAATTATTATTTTATAGCTCTCAATGTTTTTAGCTTTTGCTGGATAAACTCAAGCGGAATGAAACTCAGGAGACCTGGGTTCAGTTCCTGGCTTTGACACTGACCTGCAGCAAGTCGCTTCACTTCTCTGTGCTTCATCCTTAGTCTTTCTTGTCTATTAAGTGCAAGCTTTTGGGGGTAGGAAATGCCTCTGATTATATGATTGCACAATATGTAGCACAATGGAGCCCCAGTCATGGTTGGGGCCTCTAGATCAGTGTTTCTTAAGCTTGTTAAGACCGAGGAACACCAAACAATCTTTTTTTTTCCTGAGGAACGCGAAGGATTTTTGGTTGAGGAAAAAAAAGGGTTGGGGGGAAAAAGGGTCGGGAGGAAAAGTTATTGAGGGGAAAAAAAAGGGGTTAGGGGAACGTTATCGAGCAAAGAGCAAAAAAAAAAAAGGTCACCTACCCCTTTAAGGGCAGCCATTTTGAATTCTGTTGTTCTCCAGGGCACACCTCCAACTGCCTCGCAGCACACCTGTGTGCCGCGGAACACAGTTTAAGAAACACTGTTCTAGATGGTACCATAATCTACTATATATCTGAGAGAATTTGTGCCTCTGTCTGTCTGTGAGTCTGTTCAAGAATTCTTCCTAAATGGTAAGAGCCAAGACTACAGAATTCGGTATGCAGCTTCCTCTTATCATAACCTACAGCAAGGTAAGAGTTTGGTTGGGCCAGGACAATGGGATGTGCATGGAATGCGATTGTTTCTCATCAGACATAAAGGGAGAGCTGTGATAGAAGGGACAGTTATACTTCAGAATGACCACACGGGGGCAGCAAGCACAAGGGACAGTTATACTCGACAATGATCACAGGGAAGCAGCAAGTGCACCCTTGCATCTGTGACAGCTCTGGAGAGCCATGGAGCAGCTGCCAGCATGGCTCCCGCCTAACTGTCCTGGCCCAGGGCAGCAGCCAGCACATTCCCCACCTCCCCAAGATGGTCCCAGGGAACAGCTGCCAGCCACACCCAACCTCTGCCTGAGCCTGCCTCCCCCATGCCCTGACTCCTGCACCCCCACTCTCTGCCCTGAGTCCCTCCACACCTTCCAACCCCCTGCCCTGAAGGACCTGAGCAATGCCAGGTAAATCTTCTAGTATAAGATAATATATTTAATTGTGTAAATAAATAAATGAACATGTGAACCTGGAAAATTTTGTAGATGTCACAGGCTTGTACCTTCTTTTTAAAAAAATGCTCTGCACTTAGAACTTCAGTGTGGCAATGGCAATGCAATGCTTCAGAATAGACTGCACCTCACTCCACATCTCCAGCAATCTCTGCTGTTGTAGCTCAGGGAACCACTCATAGCTGTACCAATACCCTGCAATCCAGAATCAGAACATTTCACCAGGATAGCATTCCCAGACTTGCTATTTTAAGTTCTGGAATGGTGCCAGAATAGTCTTGCTTGTTCAACGGGACAGTGGCTATTTTAACAGCCAATGTTTCACAAACTATTCCAGTAGAGGATTTATTTCCACCCTGGATTTCATCCGTACAGGACATTGAACTCACATCATTCCAATTAGCAATCTGCTTCGACTCCTCCTTGGCACCGACAAGATTTCAATAGCTGCTTTCTGGTGATCTGTTTGATCAAGAGTCATAACTGAACCTTCTCAAAGCTTGCAAGCTGATTTCTCACAAAATATACAGAATTCTGGGGGGCGGGGGGAGAAAATTGGTTGCTGTATTAATGTAAACATTGAAGCATGGGGCATGATGCAAAACCATAATCAAAATGACTTGACTTTAAACCCAGTGTTTCTCTATTAATGTCATTGGGCTCCTCTTGATGTGGAAAAATCCAAATATGGGGCAGAAATGGCTTCTCAGACTTGCCTGAGAGAAGGAACCAAGTGGAAGTACAAATATTAATTTGTTAAAAGTTACTTTGACTTTGATAGTGAAACTTTGTTTGTGATTTTAGTCCGTTGGTATTCAATAGTTCTGAAAAAATGCTGAAACCAAATTACTCAAGTCTGTGATACTCAGGCTTTAAGGTCCTGTATAGGCTAGGGATGTTAACAAATGTTTACTTTTGTAAATGTCTTCAGTGGTTTCATATTTGCATGTGGGAGGGCAGGTGGGAGCTGGTGCTTCCCGTGTGTACCGGCTCCTGTCTGTGCCCCTCCTATCCAGGAGCCGCCCTAGAGGAGCTGCTGGCAACTGGCGTCCTAGGCAAAATGTGCGATCGGCGCGTTATCGGCACCCCCACCTCCAAAGCCCTCAACGGCCATTTATCTTGGCGCCCTAGGCGACTGCCTAGTTCGCTTGTATTGACGGGCCGCCACTGCTCTAATCATCTTTATCAGAGACAGCGGGGGGGGGGGGGGGGGGGACAGCTGGCTCTGCAGGAGCCAGTGCTTGGGGGAGAGGCAGCTTTTAAGCCAGCTTCTCCTGCACACCAGCTCCCACCTGACCCCCTTACGCTGCCTTTGTTAGAGGCAGCAAGGGGAGGGACAGGCAGCTCTGCAGGAGCCAGCTCTCCACAGGCACTGTTCCCACCTCCTCCCATAGAGGACACAGAGGCAGCAAATGGGGGGGCGGGCGGGAGGATGTGTGTAACAGTTAGGATTAACCAATGAGCCCAGGCTTATCAGTTAATCACGTAAACAGCTACACTCTAACATCCCTAATATAAGCTGTCCTGGCTAGAAAAAACACTGGTGGCAGATTAGTTAATATCTTTTCAGAGCCAATAAACTTTCTAAGCACTGCTCCTGGACCTGTAACCAGAAAGGAAACTATCTGATCCCTGAGCTCTGTCTTGACTTACAATACTCTCTGCTGTGCCAGTCCTGGATCCTACACACAGCTCTGCCAGCATACCTCAATCCTGCCTTGCAGCCCCCTTTCCACCATGTTGTTTCAAACCTGAGTCCCACAAACAGCTCTGTCAGTCTACTTCAGTCCAGATCTGCAGCATTCCGACTCATTCCATGCAGACGAGTAGCAGATCGCTCCTTTTGAACTGCAAGCTGCCCTTTGGTCCCTAGGTGGTGCTCTTAGGACAGACAACGAGTCAGGTTTCTTCAATAAAGTCTTCCAATCAGCCCTCTTTGTAGTTTCTCTCCTCTTAGGGTACGATTTATCCTCCGTCCTGGAAGTAGCATCTAATTGTAAGGGTGATTTCTAGAGCCCTGCAAATTTGTGGATATCCACATTATATCCACGGGTATCTGCATCTGCAGATGTGGATCCAGATATGCACAGCTCATTTTTGCAGCTGCAGATACAAAATTTTATATCTGCTCAGGGCTCTAGTGATTTCTGCCTTATTAATGCAATTTTGCCACTATGTGATGGGGGATAGAAATTTAGGGTGGAACAGGAAGGGCAAGGGGCTGAATGAGCAGCTGATTGCTGCAGTTGTCCATAGTAAATGCCAAGAGATAGAGCTCATCCCTCTAGGCCCAGGGCTCTTCCTAGCTCCTACTGGTTTCCTTTTCCTTACTGGATTTTTTAAAAACACCCATTGGCACTGGGAAGTCACTGCATAGATCTCTGGCTGTAGGGGGATTCCTTTTCCCCAATGCATCCTCCCCACCAGAGGTTTTCTTCTTTCCTTCCCCTTGCCCATTTGAGTAGCAACACAGATTTGCACCCATTGCAATGCTGTAATAGCCTGAGCCAGGCTACCTCCCTGCCTGAATGAGGAATTCAACTCTCACAGTGCCAGAGTCCTTCCTAGTTTACCCCCCTCCCCATAGTCTGGAATAGTTCATCCCAACTTCATCCATTTCAAGCCCAGTTGGAGCCCTGTGGGTTTTTCCAATGCTGTCACTGTGAGTGGCAGTCCATTAGGGCCCCATTCTGCTCTTGCTGAAGTCAACAGTAAAACTCCCATGCAATGGGAGCAAGAGCAAGCCCTTAATAGCTTGTGAAAGTAGGTTCACTCTTCCGCTGACCTCTGTCACCATGGCCACATAATATTTCACTTCAGAAAGCAATGAGAGAACTGTAGACCTCAGCTGCAAACCACAGAATCTCCTGAAATTGTGCCATCTCCCTATAGAAGGCAGCAGCCTACCCCGGTATAGTGTGTTACAGCCCTCACCCAGCCGTGAGCCAATCAAGGACTGATGGACAAAATAATACATTTGCTTTGTAGGGTGAAAATTTTCAAATTTGTTTCCATTTTGCAGGATTCAAATTAGGCCCATTTTTTCACTATTTAGAACGCTAAGGCAAAAAAAAAGTTGTTAGTTTTCGTTTGCTGGGTTTTTGGTAAATTACAAAATAGTTTCCTTCTTCAAGGTTTCAATTTTTTAAATGTCCCCAAAAAGATAATAGGGTGGGAGGGGTTCATTTTGGGGGGTAGAAAAAGACCAAATGAAAAAATTCTCTTTCAACAAAAATAAGCAGGGGAGGTAGTGTGACTGTTACAGCGATTTGCTTTCAGCTGTGTGGTTGGGCCCTGAATCTTGATCCTAAGGTAAATGTAGGATGTAGTCCCCTAGTTTGCTCCCTGGGTCTAATATAGAGGGGCCTAACAGTAGGTTAAAAGAGGATGGGAGAAGTACTGGGGCAGGGGGAATGAAGATAGGGAAAAAGTCTCCAGAGCGTTGTGGCTTTAAGAGGTCCTGTAGCAGGGAGGGAGTCGTAGCAAGTAATAGGACCAATCTGCTTTAGTCAAAGCTGGGATAAGGTACAGCAGGGGTCAGCAGCCTTTTCAAACCAAAGAGCCAAACTACATCAAAATTCAGAACCAGTGATCAACAAAGAACCAGGATAAGAATGCCCATTTGCAGAGTGAAAATATACAGAGTCTGTTACACAGAGCCAGGTGTAGTGCTCTGAATGCTACATACACAGCACCGCAGTCAAAACCCATGGCTACGTCTACACTGGCATGATTTTGCGCAAATACTTTTAACGCGAGAGTTTTTGCGTTAAAGTATTTGCGCAAGAGAGTGTCTACACTGGCATGTGCCTTTGCGCAAGAGATGTGCTTTTGTGCAAAAGCATCCGTGCCCAGTATAGATGCTCTCTTGCGCAAGAAAGCTCTGATGGCCATTTTAGCCATCGGGCTTTCTTGCACAGGAAATTAATGTTGCCTGTCTACACTGGCCTCTTGCGCAAGAACAGTTGCACAAAAGGGCTTATCCCTGAGCAGGAGTGTCAGAGTATTTGTGCAAGAAGCACTGATTTTATACATTAGAATGTCAGTGCTCTTGCGCAAGTACTCACGGCCAGTGTAGACAGGCGGCAAGATTTTGCACAAAATCTTGCAAAGTAGACACTGTCCTAGTGTGTTTGTGAGGTGCTGAGTATCTCTATGATATGTGACTAGGTGTGAGGGGGTTTTGCAATGTGAGGGTACATCTATGGTGGGAGTGTGCCTATGGTAGGAGTTTGTGGTGTGTACGGAGACAGTGTGTTTGCTGTATTGTTTATTATTTGTGGTGGGCATGTGTACCCTAGGATGCTATGAAAGTGCAGCTTGTGTTTTTTGTGGGTATATTTGATGGGTGTTGTAGATATGGTAGGGTGTACTATTAGTAATACTGGAGTCGGGTACCAGTCCCCGTAGCTAAGGGGGCAAGGAGTGGGATCATTGAGCCCAAACTAGTGATGACTGGGGCCCATAGGTGGTGATGGACCATGTGAGCCAGGCTCCACCAATGTTTGGGCTTATATTCTCAGAGTTCCAGCCTGCTCTGCCCCCACTCCTTCCCACTTCTGCTCCACCCCCTCCCTGCCCCCATACATTTCCCCCAAACGCCTGTTCCCATCCCACTTCTTTCCAACTTCGGCTCCTCCCCTGTTCAACTTCGGAAGCCGGCAGGGCAGGCTGTGATTGGGTTACTCTCTGCTGCTGGTGCCAGGTTCCCCACTCATCCCCAAAGACTGCCCTGGACCCCACATCCACCTGAAGTGTGGGGCCTCCCCAAAGTGCAGAATGTGGGGTGGTTGCCCCAGGCCATCTTATGAATGGGTCCTGCTCTGCTTGGACCCATTCTGGGCACCACCTGAAATTATACAAACCTGGTGCCCATGCTGGGGCCAACAAAAGAGAAGTCAGGAGCAGAAGTGGAGTCTAAGGTTAATAATGAGGGATTCTGCGGGGAGACACTGAGCAAAGAGCTTCAGATGACAGCTGCTGCTCCTCAAAGGTGTCTATGCAATCAATGGACACCATGCAGAGGAATTCTGTCCAGAGATGTGATGTGAGAACGGAACAGAAATAGGCCTCGCCATCACAGAGCACCCTGCCCCACCCAGCATCTTCCTCCTGGCTCCGGGTATGATGGATAGCCGAGTTGGTCAGCACCAGGAAGAGATTGCTAAGGGGGGTCTCACAAATTTGCGGGGGCCGCAGATGGGGCATAAGTCGAGCAGGAGGTACAGGGAGAAGTGCAGCCAGAACCTCAGTAAGAGGGGCTGTAGTCTGCTGTGCACCAAGGTCTCCCTCTCACCACAAAAGGACAAATATTTGTGAGCCACACCAGGTATGTGCCCATACTCATGGCTCTGTGAAGGAGCTGCTAACTAATAGCACCAGTGGATTGTGGGACCAAAGTGAACAACAGAGTGGGCCACTTGGGTTCCTTGCCCTCCTGAGGAGGTGACAGATCCCATCAGCTGGTGTCAGAATGCAATATAAGGGCAAGGAAGTCGATGAAGCGCAACTGTGTACAGCTGTTTCCTGGTTGTGGTTCAGAGGCGGACCATCTGGGTATTGTGATGCCAATTTAGGTGGAATGTCAGGAGTAAGGATGTTAAGGACTAGTCAGTCAACTAATCGATTCCCGCCCCACACACACACTTGCTGCCTCTATCAGATAGCGGTAGCAAAGAATGGGGACGAGTGGAAATTTCAAAGTGGCAGCACCGCACACCTGATCCCCTGCTCAGCTGTGTGGCACTGCCCCTTTGAAACACCACCTCGGTGTTTCAAAGCGGCAGCGCCACACAGAGCCGGGGTCAGCTGGGGTGTCCCCAGCTGACCCCAGGTTCTGCTGAAATCCCACGCAGAGCCCAGGATCACCGGACCCCGGGCTCTGTCTGGCATTTCAAATCGGCAGCGCAACATGGAGCCCACGGTCAGCAGGGGATTCTGAGTCCCCTACCGACCCCAGGCTCCATGAGGACGCTTCTGCTTTGAAATGCACAAGAGCCCCCGCTGGCCCTGGGCTGCATGCAGAAGTGCCTATCGACTGGTTGAGTAGTTGATGTCTACTACTTGACTAGTAAATTAGCCGCTAGTTCACATCCTTAGTCAGGAGGAGCTAGGAACACTGACAGGCTAGAGAGCCTGGAGGACCAGAGATGAGAGGCAATCAGGAAGCACCTTCCTGCAGGTCCCACTTCAGGAAAACAAGAGTCCTGAAGCATGTGACAGGTGGGCTGGACAGCCCTATGTGCTGTAGGGAGTGTTCGTGTCTCTGTGTTTATATGTCTCTGGTGGGGGTCGGGTTGTGTGTGTGTGTGTGTGCTGTGCGGGTGGATTTGTTCTAGGTGGTTATGTGTGGAGTGAGTGGTGTGTCTTTGTGGAGATTATGGTGAAAGTATGTTTGTAGGAGGCGGTTGTGGTGTGCCTAGGATCTGTTAGGGGGGTGTAGAGTAAGTGTGTGTGGTCTGTATTTGTACGGGGGAGAGTATGTTCCCACCAGACTTTGGCTTGTCCTCTCCTTCTTTACCTCTGGCTTTGATTCTAGGTGCTTGGTGAAGACTGGTGTGAGGACTTGGCTGGAAAGCTGGAGAAGGGCTTCAAAGGGAGTCTTCCTTGTAGAGAGGAAAGGAGAGGGCAGCAATGTGACTATGTCTACACTACAATGATCTATCAGAAAAAGGTGGTACACAAATTACACTCCACAATTTGCATACCTTTTTCCAATAGTTTTTTTGGAAAAGCCTCCTTTTTCGGAAGAGCCCTCCTTCCTTGTGGGAGGAGGAAGACAGGGCTTCTGAAAGAGCGCCTCTACTCTTCTGCAAAAAAAACAAAACAACCCATAGTGTAGACATAGCCTGTGTCATAAATAATCCCCAAAGCACACTCTCTCCCCCCACCAGCCTGTCCTAAATATCACCCACTCAGGCAGCCATGATTCAGGGGTTACATAAATCACTACCACACAGGTTTTGTACAAGCAACAGGGACATGCAGTGCCACTGACCCCAAGTGCTGAAGTAACATAAGTCATCCCCACAACATCTGGAGGTTTGAAAAAATAGTAAATATTGGGGATCTTTTTATTTGCCGTTTTATTTCTAAGTGTGTAGTTTTCATGCTTTTCTCTGCAACCGTGAGGGGTGGGAACATTTTGTATTTTTAAAATGAAAGCAGCAAGGCTCATGGATTCACATGACTCCAGGAGTTGGGGCTTTAAGAAATACAAGAAGCTGAAAAAAGTTGGCTACAACCCTGAGTGACCAAGGCAAGGCTTGGAAACAGACACATGTCTCATTTTCAGGGACATATGGGTGCCCTTCTCAAGGGTCCAAGAGCTCCCCAATGGAATAATAATAACAACAGAGTAATGTTTTGGTTTCGTAGCTATGTCATAAGCCAAACTGCTGGGATTCCATATATATTTATCATGCCATAGGGCTCCAATAAAGCCATTTTCACTGGCTTTGAACTCCCAGAGTTGGGGTTGATTTGTGTCTGTGGTGTTGAAGAGGTAGAGCTAAGAGATCTCATTTCTATCTTAACTCCACTTCACCCCACAAAAGAGGGCACTCACCTCACCAATCAGCATTCACTTTTCCTCTCTTCTTTCCCCAGAGAGAGAGGCACCCCCTCACATGGGGCGATGGAGGGGCTGGAACAAGGCAGGGTGTCGTGCGAAAGCAGAGGGAACGAGAGGAAGAATTTGGAGCTTGTTCTTCTCTTTTCATCTCTTTTCTCTGTCTTCTCTTCACCACTTCTTCCATCTGTCTCAGCTTTCACTTCTGTTCTTTCTGTATGTGAAACAGTGCTGCCAGCTCTCACAGTTTGAGCATGAGTCTCTCAATATTTGGTGTTTCTTTCTTAAAGCCCCAGCTGCTGGGATCATGTGATTCAGTGTGACACGCTGCATTTGGTTTTTAAAAAGGCATGTTACGAGTCCTCATGGTTACAGAGGAAATATAAAAATAGAAACCAGAAGACAAATAAAATGAGCCCCAAACCTACTCTTTTTTAAAAACAGTAATTATTTGTAGCCACTCTTATGATTTGTGAGGCCATACTCACAATATCTGCATGCTAAGGGCTGTTAATTCTGGTTTTGGTAGCGTTTTGGTTGCCTTCCCCATCTCTATGGGTTTGCATGTACAAAGCCTTGTACACACCTCTGCCTCTGCATGCTTGCACATTTATTGCATTGTACACACCTCCGCTTTACACATCTGAGTATTGGGCACTTTCTCCATTTCTACTTTTCCGCACATAAACCCGTGTGCATGCCCATGCTGTAAGTGTGCACAGCTAGCTGTGTGCATGTGCCCAAACCAATGTTTGCACAGGCTGAGCCCTGTGCAAAGAGCACAGAGCCCCATATTGGTGTATTTGCCCCCATAGAACATTGTTCACCTCCCCAAAGGCTGCATGTCTGCAGGCACTGAGCAGTGACTCCACACTCATGTCACCATGGTTGCATGTGTGGGTATTTGTGCTTGTCCTTATGTGTGCATGTGCAGAGTCTTTAGCATATCCACCTGATTGCACTTTTGCACATGAAACCCTTGTGCACATCCAGTGTCTGCACACTCACTCCCTTGTCTCTGGTGTACACTGCTGCATGGCACACAGGTGCACAGACGTATGGGTTTCTCTCCCTGTGTACACATCTCCAGTCTATGAACATGCGTCCTGGATTCCTGTGTCCTCACACAGGGAGTCCTTTCTTCTCGGTCCATTAGTTGTTTCCAGTACAGTGCCCCAGCAGCTGGCACAAGCCTCTGAAAGCTATATTAAAAGCCAGGTCAATACCGACCCTTGTTTATGCCCTCTGGGGGGAAAAAGCCTTCATTAATTAGCAGCTGGGAGAGAAGAGAGAGGAGAGGGACACACATGGCTCAGCAAGTGGTACATGAGGGTGCATGTCATGCTAGCAATGGGAAAACCCATTAGAGGCACAATAAAGTACGTGGTTCCTACGCACATTTACTAAAATGTGCCGTCAAACAGGAGAGGTATGAATGAATCGCTGATGACCTATTTAGGGAAGTGAGTGAAGGACCACTTACATATATACCCTCATTCCCCTTCCTCCTTGTTCCTGACACTTCTCATCTACTCCCCCTTCTTCTTTGCTCCCCCTTACCTCATCTCCCACAACCTCGCTTTCACTTCATCCTTCTCCTACTCTTGCTCCCTAACCTTTTCTTCCCTCCTCCTCTCTTTGACTCCCTGTGCCATCCAGCCCTCCTTCCCTTCGCCTCGAGTGCCAGTCACAATACGTTGTCCTGCTACATGTGGATTTTGTTCCCTTTTCCTTCTCGTGTACATGCCCCAGGAGACATGCTGGGAGGCATTCTCATGTAGAAGCCACCACTGTCCCAAGGGTTCAGCTGAATGGACCCAGAGCAAATATTCTATCTGGTTGTTTTTTCCTCTTGTGTACTGTCTGGTGTTTTGAAGGATTGTCTCCCTGGAGGAAAGCATCTCCCTAATGTTTGTGACAACTATAAACTGCCTTGTGTTCGCTAGGATCATATCTCCAGTTTGCTCATTCAGGAACACACCTCTGAAGTAAGACAAGGCCTTAGACCAGCGTTTCTCAACCTTTTTTTGATAAAATACCCAATTTTTTAAAAATATATATAAGTACTGCCTTTAAAAAAAAAGTATTCCCAGTATCTACAGTTTTCAGACACCCACAATTTTTTTCTACCATTGCAACACATTTGTTTAAACAACTTAATCGTAGCTGGGCGGGCAATGAAATTTTTGGGTGTAAAAAGTACAAAAAGAATAAAGCGCTGTAAAACTTAAAACAAAAATTCCGTTTTCTCCAAATTTCAGTTGTGCTGACACCCCCCAGACTTCTCTTGAGTACCCCCAAGGGTTCTTGTACCACTGGTTGAGAAACACTGCCTTAGACCAGGTATCTCAATCTCCCAGCCCGTGAGCCAGTCCTGGCCAGAGTGACTGTGCAATCCAGCGGGCTGGCAGGAGCCTGTTTGTTACTGGTCCCCAAACTCCGCCCCTTCCCACTATTGCCCATCCTTCCCTCCCATAGCACCCTAGCCCCCAAGCACATGGCTTTGGAGATCACTGGGTGGGGGCCTTGTGCTGCACAGCAGCAGTGGTCATGGCCTCCCGCACCACCGGCTGCAGCAGGAGCTGTGGGGGAAGCAGAGTGCAGAGAAGCGAGTGCTCCTGCTCAGTGCACTCCGCTTCCCCGAAGGGGTCTTATGGGGATGCATTCCCTCAAATCAGCTGTCCACGTAGGGGTTTGAAGTACACATACTGCACTCCCATCAGGTGGCAAGAAGTTCCTATAGCTCCTGCTGTTGCAGGGAGTGTGGGGTGGCGCAAACACTGCTGCCAAATGCTGCCAGGCCCTCCCCCCCAGTGATCCCCAAAGCTGGATGCTAGAGGGTCACAGTGCCATGGGGGGGGGGGCAGAGGGTGGGAAGAGGCAGGACTTAGCCACCAGTAATGGACAGGCCTCCCACCCCAGCCAACTAGAAGTCCCAGGCCAGATTGTGTGATTGCTCCAGCTAGGACTGGCCCGTGGGCTGGGAGTTTGAGACCCCTGCCTTAGACAGCTGGGACCTAATGTTCTAGTTGTGCTTCTGCTGAAGTCACTGACAAAACTCCCAACAGCTTCAACAAAAACAGAATTAGTCTCCTAATGGGCAGAGCTGACACTTTGACTATGTCTACACTGGCATGAATTTCCGAAAATGCTTTTAACGGAAAAGTTTTCCGTTAAAAGCATTTTCGGAAAAGCACGTCTAGATTGGCAGGATGCTTTTCCGCAAAAGCACTTTTTGCGGCAAAGTGTCCGTGGCCAATCTAGATGCGGTTTTCCACAAAAAAGCCCCAATCGCCATTTTCACGATCAGGGCTTTTTTTGCAGAAAACAGTACTATGCTGTCTACACTGGCCCTTTTGGGCAAAAGTCTTTCGGAAAAAGACTTTTGCCCGAACGGGAGCAGCATAGTTTTTCTGGAAAAGCACTGATGATTTTACATGAGATCATCAGTGCTTTTCCGGAAATTCAAGCGGCCAGTGTAGACAGCTGGCAAGTTTTTCCGGAAAAGCAGATGATTTTCTGGAAAAACTTGCCAGTCTAGACACAGCCTTCATGTATCCTCATTAAGAAAAGGGATGTCCATAAATAATGACTATATACAATGCCCACGCCCTTGTGTGGGTTATTGGCAATGGGATAAGATTCATAGGTCCCTAGTTCTGACACAAGGGCCTCTCCTGCCTGAGCTAAAAGACACAGCTCTTCTAGCCAAGGCTCTAGCAAGCTCATCAACCTCAGCCTAGTCCCTGTCTGAAGAGGACAGAGCACTATATAAAGGAGGTGTGTTTATTATGGGTGGAACCCATCCCCACACTTTTCATATCCCACTTGTATTCTTAGATTGCAAACTCCTCAGGCAGGGCCCATCTTTGTATACATAGCTCCAGGAACTAAGTCAATGTGGCCTTGATTGGAGGGAGGGGGATTACTACAATATAAATGTCAAACAGATACTAGCACTAATCAGTCACTATACACCACCTCAGCCATGGGGTCTCTCTCTCTCATTCTTCTTTCCAGACTTCCCCTGGGGTATCATACTTTATTAAAAATAGTTACAAATTCAGTTTTACAGCTGCACACATGAATGGAGGCGGTGAAAAGAGTTTGTGGAGGAACCACTGACCTGAACAGGTCATTTTGTCTGCCATCTGGGTACTTCCCCAGTTAACATTCCCTCTGCACATACAAGGTTCTGCCTCCTCTGGTGGGTGTCTCTGGGAAAAGTCAGGAATAGTTTTAAAAAAGAAACATGGGAGACTTGGGATGGAAGAGTAGAGTCAACCTGCCTCTGAGAATCATGGATACCAAGGGCCAGAGAGAGAGTGGTGGTCTACTGGGTCCTTGAATCCTGATCTGGAATTTTAAATGGAAAAATATGGATTTTGGTTCTTGATCTGTTTTTATGTACAATAATATCATGTGCAACAAGCAATAAACATGCAAAATACACCCTGCTCCCCGGATCCTGTCCATCCCAGTTTGGCATACTTCTTCTCTGACAACAATCTTGATCCATTTAATGGCCATCAGTCATGCTGAGGTGGTTGCTTTGGGTCCAAACCTATTTTCCCATGGTTCCAGCCCCAAACAGTGTGTGTGGGGGGGGGGGTATTATGGGGATACATTCCCTTGCATTAGCTGTCCATGTAGGGGTTCAAAGTACACATACTGCTGTCCCATCAGGTTGCAAGAAGTCTGTTCCAGTACAGGTTGTGCCCACTGGAAACACAAGCATGTGTCTCACTGTACATGCTCAGGAGATGGGCAAAGGAAGCTCTGTGGGGAATTTTTCAATTAAGCACTAAAGTGAAAGGGAGAAGGAGACAATGTGCAATTGATGTGGAATGGAAAGGCAGGAGGAGTTAGATGGCTGACTCTCTGCGGTAGGAGATGGTGTCCAGGGGGATGGTAGCCTGTAGCCGTTCCAGATCCAAGTGGCTCCCAAATTCCATCATTTGGATGGCTCCTCCATCCTCCTTGGTGCTTCCTCCTAACCCTGCCCCCACTTCCACCTCATCCTCATCCTCATCTTCATCTTGGCTAACTAGGGCCAACTCGTTCTCATAGCAGAAGGCACTAGGAGGTGGGGGAGAAGACAGGATGGTGATCTTGCTCTCTTGCAGCTCCCGGGCTGAGCAGCAAGGGGTGCCGGCCACCTCATAGGTCTTGTGGAAGTGAGAGTAGTCCACTTTATAGCGGTTCTTTTCTTCAAAGACCACAGGCTCAAAACGGTGGCCCCAGAGGATCTCACTGGCCAGGTAGGAGCTGCGAGCCTGCGTGGTCATGGCTGTGGCCTCCACCATCCCCTCCAGGATGACGACAATCTCAAAGTCCTCCATCTCTAGCTCCTCCTTGCCCATTCCATAGAGTGGGCTTTCCTCATCAATCTCATGGACAATGATAATGGGGGACACCAGGAATATACGGTCAAGGCCTATGTCATAGCCCACGTTGAGGTCCCGCTGGTCCAGCGGGAGGTACTCACCTTCCTGTGTCATGTAGGGCTTGATGAGTTGAGCCCGGACATGGGCCTCCACAATGTGACTCCTCCGCAAATTTCCCACCCGCCACATGAGGCACAGTTTGCCATCGCGCACAGAGATGACAGCATGATGGCTGAAAAGGAGGGTCTGAGCCCGCTTCTTGGGCCGCGCCATCTTAGCCATGATGGTGCCAATCATGAAAGAGTCAATGACACAGCCCACAATGGACTGTATCACTACTGCCATAATGGCCAGTGGGCACTCCTCAGTCACACAACGGAACCCATACCCAATGGTGGTCTGCGTCTCCACTGAGAAGAGAAAGGCTCCTAGGAAGCCATTGACGTGCATGATGCAGGGCTTTGCAGTTATGGGCACACCACTCACTCCACTGGCATCCAGGTCACCATGGAAGAAAGCAATGCACCAGAAGAGGAAGCCAAAGAAGAGCCAGGAGACCAGGAAGGCTGCGGAGAAGATCATAAACATGTAGCGCCAACGAGTGTCCACACATGTGGTGAAAATGTCAGCCATGTAGCGTTGAGATTTGTTGCTCAGGTTGGCAAAATAGACATTGCACTGGCCATTCTTCTTCACAAAGCGGCTACGGCGTTTCCGCCTGGGGGCATGTCCTTTCCCGTTCCAGCTGTGCCCATTCATGTTGCCTAAGGCAGAGACCTTGTGCCCATCTTCTTCAGTTGAGACAATGCTGTACCTTTAAGAGAAAACAAATTACTGGGGTAAAAACAAAAGGGGGGGGGGGAAATGAGCATATAGAGGGTCATTAGCTCCCTAGGAAGAAGTTCATGCTCCCAGAGACAAAGCCTTACTGTCAAGAATTACAAATGACTGGAGTTTTGGCTGGCCAAGCACTGCCAAGGTAGAGCTCTGAGGAAGATATCGTTGCCAGAGTCTTCCTTGGTACTGTCTGGGTCTTCCTTGGCACTGTTGGGATGCTGCTGCAAAGAAACTCACCATGTAGGTTTGATAGGGCGCTGTTGCGAGGAAGTTCACAACTCTGGATTCCCCAGCTGGTTCTACCAAGACACAGCAGTAAGATTGGTGGATCCTTGGTTGGACATTTGTAAAGCATTGCTGCAAGGCAACTCATTCTACCAAATTCCTGCCTGGACTCTGCTACAGTATAAGGAATCTCACAGCACTGAAATCTTGACTTGCCTTAACTCTGAGAAAACACCCCAAATCCCCAAGAGTCTTGATTTACAATGAGATGCAGATGCAGCCTGCAGAGGCAGCTCAATACAGCCTGGGATCTTGTAACGTTTTGGCCCTGAATTATATAAGGTTGGAAGTTTCTATTTTCTGTTGCCTTCTCCTCACTGATCTAATTGTGCATCTGTGACAATGTTTATACACTTCCTGAGTTCAGGACAATTCAGTTGCCACAGCAACGAACATGGCTCCCAGCATCCTGTATCCAGAGCCAAAGGTGTAATTTAGAGATCAACAACAGCCAAAGTGCTGGCAGATTCCCTGTGAGAAACTCCCTCTTTTGGAGAGCTGCTTCCCCACTCTCGTGCTCCCCTCCCCCGGCTCTTTGTTAGGCAAAAAGCTGCTGCTATTAGGTCACATGAGGCCTCTATGACATCACAATTGTCCCCTGATGACATAATCACAGTGGATGCTTTGACCATTGGTAGAATTAAGTTGATACAGTTTCAGCAGGAGGGAGCCCACAGGGACATCCTGGCTTTCATTGGTCCTCAAGGACCTCCTCTGTACTCTATTGATCTCCCTCCCAAAAGCCAAGTTTGGCAAACCATCTGCATGGTTCTCCAACATGGATTCCTTGACTCCCATCTCTAACTGTTCCTGACATTCTTTATGAGTCATGGGGGTTTCTTCAGAGGGTCAATAATCATCTCCCAAATCATTCACCTTCTCTTCATTTGGAGAAGGCAAAGTGAGGACTAAGGAAGGTGGGTGTTTATCTCTTGATGATTGAAAGCAGAAATCTGTCATGTATCTCCCATCTTGCTGGGGCCACTGCCTCAGTTTCTCACCTTCCCCTCATCTGCTTCCCCCTTCCTCTGTAGGGACTGATCTGGCTGAGAACAGGGAACTCCTCACATATGTGTGGCACATTCCCAATAAGGTGGGAGCAAGTGAAAAGGGCCCTAAACATGGAATGGAGAAGCAGAGCAGGTGACGGCTGGCAGCCATTGAAAAGGAGGGTAGTAATGAAGTATAGTTTAGGCGTGATTTACTGAAACAGACATGCCTCTGAAGCAAGAAGGGGGTGGGCAAGGAATCCCAGAATCCCAGGGGTAAAGACTGCTGTTGAGAAGAGGTCACTTACCTGTTAACTCGGACGCTGCCCATGGCTCGCTTTATCATGGGATGCAGTGGGAGCTGTCCCTGGCGCGTCTCAACCAGTGGAGCTCACACAAGATGGCGTGAGGCTGGGGCTCACCCCTGATGCTCTGTGGCACCAGCCATACATGTGATTGGTGCTGAGCACATGCCTTAGAGACAAACAACAAAGGAAAATCCCATCAACATGGTAAGCAAAAAGAGCACTCCCTGGCCAAGCAGATAGAGCATGGAATTGCAGGTCTCTGACCACTTAGGAGAGGCCTTATAATGCCGAGACTTGGTCTTGACCCACAAGTTGTAAAACCAGGTAAGCAGAACTGCATTATACAAATACTACAGGGCTGCGTCTAGATAGGCATGATTTTCCGGAAATGCTTTTAACGGAAAAGTTTTCCATTAAAAGCATTTTCGGAACAGAGCGTCTAGATTGGCACGGACACTTTTCTGCAAAAGCACTTTTTGAAGAAAAGCGTCCGTGCCAATCTAGACGCGCTTTTCCGCAAAAAAGCCCCGATCGCCATTTTCGCAATCGGGACTTTTTTGCGGAAAACAAATCTGAGCTGTCTACACTGGCCCTCTTGCGCAAAAGGGACTTTTGCCTGAACAGGAGCAGAGTAGTATTTCCACAAGAAGCACTGATTTCTTGCAGTAGGAAGTCAGTGCTTTTGCAGAAATTCAAGTGGCCAGTGTAGACAGCTGGCAAGTTTTTCCGGAAAAGCGGCTGATTTTCTGGAAAAACTGGCCAGTCTAGAGACAGCCCAGCAGTTCCCAGGACTCACCTTTTCCATACCACAGCCCCCAAGCCCTCCAGTATATATCTAACACAATCCCTCCTCCAAGTTAGCACTATGGGAAGGGCAAGGTTAATCATAAATCCCAGGTCAAGAACCTGCAATTTAGCACATTTGTAAGGCACCTAGCATCATGCACTACACAATATCATAAAAGTTTACATGAGCATTAGAGATCAGCCAGACCGAATACACCAAAAACAAGAGCTAAAGAAGCTCAGACAAACACAGAAGCCTTGCGGCAAACCACGTCCCCCCACTATGCCCCACCTGGTCCGGAAGGAACGCTTCCCGATGAATACACCTCAAAAACAGGGAATAAAAGTAGCTAATGGATACAAAAAAAGTAGAGTGATTCACTGGAGGTATCCAGAGGTAGAGAGAAGGCTGCAGTAATAAACAGGCCTTACAAAATCTCCCCAAAGCAGCCAAGGAGGGACTCTGCAAGACAACCTGCTGCAGAGGTGCAGAGGCCTGAAAAAACTATGACCCTGGCCTGGTCTTGATTGAACCAAAGAACCAAGAACCTGAAGGGCCAAGAACCAACATGTCCTGGCTGACTGGAGCTGTTGATATGGGACATACTGCAAGGAGTGATGACTCATAGATGAGGAAGGGTTTGTGGACCAAAGCTAATCCTGCATTGTACCCTCTGGGTTCTGGGCTGCCATTGCAGAGTGCAGGCTTAACCAGCCTGCTCCCAACCTGAGGAGCAAGTCAGCAACCATCTTCTACAGCTGTTGCAGACTCCAGGGCAAATTCAAGGAAGACCCAAGTAGGAGCACATTACAGTGACTCACCTGGATATGAGAAAGGCATACCTTAGGGGATGACTTGATCAAGGTTCACATCTGAGGAAAACATCTGGATTTCTCCGATAAGCCAGGGACAGTAATAGCTGCCTCTGATCATTCTTGCAAAATGGGTCTCTGCATTTCTAAGGGTACTGTTTCTGGCTAACTAGTGATGGCTATACTCCCTGAATAATGAACAAAGACAAATCACAAGTCAGCTCCTCAGAACACTTCCTCCTGTTTCTGGCTTGGCTGGACTGAGTTGCAACCAGTCGTCTCCCAGCCAGATAAAAATGTTGCTCAGGCAGTTTGGTATCTGAGACTGCCAATGGATGAAACAACAAACAGGACTATGTAGCACTTTAAAGACTAAATGGTTTATTAGGTGATGCGCTTTCGTGGGCCAGACCCACGGCTACATTTCTATCACTGTCCATAGATAGCCACTTGCAGAGGACATGGACAGAATGGAACCATGAGTGAACAGCAGTGAAGATATAATGGAGCTTGGGTGGTGCTCGGCTAGTCAAGCTCCAGGTGAAGACAAATAATTGCCCATAATTATCCTTTTAGCCTGCCTAGTCAAAAATAAGCACAGTCCCTTGAGAGCCACCCCACCCAGCTCCATCAGGGACTGGAGCCCGAACACCCTTTCCTGGTGGCTGAGACCATTAAAGACTGTTGAGAACGTTCTTATAAAATAGGGGAGTCCCTATGTGTAAAATGAAATTATGCAGTTGCGTAAATTGCAGCAGAACTGTAGCTGATAATCTAAGCTCAATGGAAAGGCTAAGGAGTGATAGTGATAGTCCCCTCACATCCTGGGAGATGGTCCCACCAGAGCAAGGACAAGAATTCCATACCACTGTATGTGCTGTATGTTCTTTAGCAAACCACCAAAGGCAGGAGATTCAGAGTCAGGGTTGCCACCTCAACACAGCTAGGTCTAGCCGTGGGAGGAGGAGCATCCCCTTCTTCAGAGAGTACGGCTACTGTGACAGCTAAATCTCAGCACTTTCCTTTTCTGCCCAGGGACAAGGAGGCCCGGAAATCAAACCATTTCCACACGCAGTCAAGCAGCACTGACGCGAAGTAGCAGGAAGAAAGGGATATTGTCTCCGCTCACACTTGGATATTTAACAACTTCATAAAGGTTACTGAGTAAGTCCCTCTCATCCTTCTCCGTGCCGGGATGGAAAGGTTTGAGGGAGACAGGCCCACCAATGGGGGCAACTACCTCAGGGCACAGTGATTCAAAAGGCCCCAGGGTTCCCGGTCACTGTTATTGCAGCAGCTGCAGTGGCTAGAGCCCCAGACCCCTTAACTCACTGCTGGAATGCAGAGCGGCATGCTTGGAGCAGCACTCAAGGGCCGGCCAGGCGGCTAGCCTTCCCCGCACCACCCCTTCCAGGAGTGTGGAGCCAGCCTCCCTCACGTTGCCCCCTGGGCAATTCTGTTGCCCCCTCCCCCGCATAGGGAGAAGAACCCTTTTCATCTAAAGGGCCAGACTATGACTGACCCTGAGTTCAAGTGCTGAGAGGATATAAAGAGCTTTCCCTTTGTTGTAACCCAGTGCAAAAGTGCCCAGAACTTGGTTCTTTGCATTCCCCAAGCCACCAATGGGGCATGGGAACGGGAGGAGGATCAGGTGAGATACATGGAGAACTGAGGCCCAGCCAGGTAGGAGTGTAAACTTCTGTCTGGTAAAGAGTAACAACCCCTTCTGGTGTACTCTGTCCCAGCTCCCATGAAAGAGCTCTGGTTGAGTCAGCCAGGACATCTGCAGGGCCTCCTGCTGGTACAGAGCCCCAGTGCAACCCCTGTCCCAATGTGGGCTCAGGTTTACTATAGCCCAAAGCCAGCAAAATATCTTGACACAAAACCTCCGACAAGGGCAGGACAAAGAATTAATTCTCCCAGCATGTGAGCACCCGCGGCCAACACCTCATTAGCACATGGAATTCATATTTAATTACAATAAAAGTACTTCTGGAAGGGATAAAGGCCACCTATTTGAAGACATGCAATGTTTCAGCATATGACAGCAAACATTTTCAGTCCTGACCGCTGTCTGGGAACAGTTTGATCTCAGGCCAGACACTCACAGGTGGATGTGCCTAAGTGCTTTTTCATTCATCATCTTCCTTTTTGATTTCAGAAATCTTGTCTATGGATTTGAGGAGGTCAGCCACAAAATGCAGCATTTCCGCTCCCGAGACCAGCTGTTTGATTGACAAGTGCGCATTGGCTATAACCCGGCAGAGATTCTGCAAGGCAACATCTACATTTTGTTTCACTGCCCCCAGGCTGGCAGATTGGCCTGTGCGCAGAGTGTCATTCTCTGTCTTGGAACTCTCCAACTCCACCTGGAGAAGGGACATTTCCTGCTTCAGCTTTGCAATCTTATTTTCTGCCTTCATGGCCCTCTGGGTCATCAACTGCAGATTCCGTTCTGCCTGCTGGACAATGGATTCTAAACCCTGAGCCTCTTTCTCCTCTTTGACCACGCTGGCTCTCAGTCTTCTCTCAAGGTTTCTCACCAAGCGTGTCTGATTTTCTGAGAAGCTCTGGATACTTTTGATCTTCCTTCTGAGCATGGAATTCTCCTCTCTGAGCTCTTCGTAGCTCAGCTGCAGAGATGGATACTCCCTGTCTCCTATGGAATCTTCCCGAAGAGCACAATTCTCAGGCGCCTTGTCATGAGCTGTGCAGGAAACATACAAGTTGCTAGGATGGCAGCAGGGAGCAAATGTCTCAATTTCAAACTCTTGGGCTGTGGTGTGATATAAAGAATCATGTGGACTACATGGTCCCATGGAGGCAAACCTGGACTTGTGGACTCTTTCAGCAGCAGGGTGGTGATAACTCCCACTCCAGTCATCATCCTCATCCTCTGATAAGGTACCAGCCATTGGTAGGTCTTTGTAAAATGGCTCCTGAAATTCCAAGCTCAAGCCCAATGCTTCTGGAGATAAGGAATCATCTTCGAGGCCTAGGTTGTGTCTGGCCAGTTTCTTTGCAAACATTCTATTTTTCAACTCTTCCTCCTTTGCGATGCCACGAGTCTTCGTTTTTACAAATCCCTTTAAGGAACATGGAATAGCTCCATCTGGATCTTCCAGGTGATGGTCCCCTGAACTGATGGGGCTCTTAGTATGGGCTGGAGGAGGTGGAGGGAGATGGGGGTAACAGCATATGGGTTCCTCCTCCTCCTCGTTATCTAGGCTTTGGGACTGTGGACAGGCCCTCTCCAATGTCCCTGAGAGAAGGGGTCGTGGCATTTTTGAGGGGCTGTGGGCCTCCAAATGAAATAGCAGTCTGCAAATTAGCTCAAGCACTGGGTAGAGCCCTTCTCTGACAGGACTGCCTGTGCTGCCCACTTTTGTGCCATCCTCTGGAGCAGCTGTCTTAGCCTCAGCACCATTCGAAGTGCAGCAGTGGGTTACAGAAGTATCTGTACTTAAATCATCGCCATGTGTGCATGTGCCTGTGGCTTTAATAATGGAGGGAGCAGAAGTCACCTAGGTCTGTGATGTCATCAGACAAGTGCATTTCATGTTGTGACTTCGCAGCCAGGGGAAAGAGAAACAGCCAGACCAACGTTCACAGCATTTCAGCCAATGAGGCTAAACTATACAAATAACTGTCAAGAATATGAAAAGCCGGGTCACCTGTGATAGCCCCGTTCCGTACCCTGGGACTCGATGCCATGGGGTTGTTCATTAACAGACTTGACTGTGTGCGCGCGTGTGTGTTAGAACCCAGGAACTGACGCAGGCTCAGGACAAGAACAGCAAAGCCATCTGGGATCTGGGCAGTGGGAATAAGGTTGGGGAAGGATTCAGAGGAGGAGCCTTAAGGTAAAGGGGATCATGTCTAATGGGCAGAACCAAAGGTCAGCCCAGGGATCAGGGCAGAAGGATCTCATGGCAGGAAGATAAGGTCACTGAAGACTACACAACATGGGGATTTAGGCCAGCAGGACTGGTTGTAAGGCATGAGATGAGGATGATCATGGCAAAGGAATAAGGCCACAAAGATGAGGAGGGACGTTCATGGGAGGAGAGGATTGAGGCGAGGGGAAGCATTTGGAGCTGATTTTAATAAAAACATGCACTGTGTCAAAATGGGCATTATCGGCTATATGATAATATGATCATTTACCAATATCACTTATCAGCTACGTGACACATGAGGAGGAGAAGAAAATAGCAGAAGGAGCCAAATGGTTCCCCAGAGACAAAATAAAACACATTTAATTTCTAACGGCCTTATAGCTACACACAACCATCGAACTGCAGTCATCTCTTGTAGGGCAGGTGGGACGATGGCAGCCAACTGGGGCGCGAGGCACTGCACCACAGGGAAGGAGAGGGCATAATGCCTGAGAGAGTGTTTCCCAAATGGTGTTCCACGAAACCCCGGGATTCCGTGAGTGAAAATAAGGGCTCCGCGAGAAAATTCCGTTACAATAACATTTTATGATTAAAAAAAAATAATAATATTATGTGATTTTTGTTTTTAAATATGTGCAATTAAACTAAATGTTGATCTCATGACCTTGTTTAGCATTTGTTTATTATTATCCTTACTTAGTTGTGGTCTACTTTTTCAGCTCCATATATTAGACTGTTAGGGGTTCCACAACATTCTTTCGAGTTTAAAAGGGTTCCGTGGCCAAATAAAATTGGGAAACACTGGCCTGAGGGCACAGGCGCACAAGTCTGCTCATGCAAAAAGTGCCCAGGGGTTTACTGCCCATGGAGAGAGAGGAAGCAGGAAGCATAGGGACTGGTGCCTGTGGGGAAGGGGTACAAGGAGGGCCACACAGAGGAACAGGGAGGGGGCATTAGGAGGTATCCCATTATGATTTTGACAAGGGCCAAGGGAGGCAGAGCACCTCGCAAGTGCTACCACGAGTCGCCTATGACAGGAAGGTCTCATCTAAAACACCTCTGGCCCCAGTTTAATTACCTCCAAAGGATGAAGGGCTGACTCTAGGATTCAACCCAATGGTTCTGGAGGGAAAAATAATGGTGATTTACATACCTGATGCCTCTGAGAAAAACAGTGACCTCCGCTCTGCTAGTAGGGGTCACAGACTATGCTGCTTGAAGATGATCATCTTAAGCCTCTGAGGGCTACAGGAGTACAAGCCCCACACTGAGCATCGCTCTTGTAACTCACCCTATATGTGCTATCCGCTGGGTATGAACCCTAGATCTTCAGGACCTATAAGCCTGGTCTGCTGCCATGTGATTGCCACAGCTACAGGACTGACTCCCCACATTTAGCTGACCCACTGACCTCACACATGTGCCATCCACCAGAGGGAAACAAAGACTCCATGTGTGGGTTACACTTAAACCACTAAGCCACCCTGTCTTGTCCTGATTTCATCCACGGCCTAAACCCCCCTCACATACTCTCTTCCAGCCCCCCAAGTTAATTCTCTCCCTCCTAGGTCTTGCATTTGGGGGTGATAAATAATGTAACAGATCTGTGGCCAGCAAGGATTTCCTGGTTGCCATTTTGCTATGCACTTCAGCTATGCCTGTGCAAGGAAACTTCCTTACCGTAATTTACCACTGGTGCACCACCCTCTATGACTGCAGTGGTGACAGCACAAGCGTGTAAAAGGCACAGATATTTTTACCGCTGTGTTGTCTAATCCTACTCTGAACCCTATAGTACAAAGCACTCCTGCCAGTGCTACTATTGCTGGAGCTGCCCGGCTGGTGAAATACAGATATAGAATTTGAACATGTGGAAAAGACCTGTGGTTCTTTGGACCATCACAGAAAAATGGGCATAGAACTATGGAACTGCACATAGAACTCAGATCCCATCATCTTAATTATTTGTTTAATAAATGAACTGGAAAAAGGAGTAAACAAAGAGGTGGCAAAGTGTGCTAGTATACAAAACTACTCAAGATAATTAAATCCAAAGCAGAGGGTAAAGAATTACAAAGATCTCTCATAAAACTTGGTGACTGGGCGACAAACTGGCAGATGAAATTCAATGTTGATATGCAAAAAAATTAACTCCGGAAAATATAACCCCAGTTATACATACAAAATGATGGGATCTAAATTAGCTGCTACCACTCCAAAAAGAGATCTTGGAGTCATTGTGGATGGTTCTCTGAAACCATCTGCTTAGTGTGCAGTGACAGACAAATAGCTAACAGAATGTTCGGATCTATTAGGAAAGGGATAGAAAATAAGTTTGTAAATATCATAATGCCACTTTATAAATCCATGGTACACCTCCCACTTTGTATAATGCAGGCAAGTCTGATTTGCCCAATCTCAAAAAAGATAGTTTAGAAATAGAAAAGGTGCAGAGGAGGGGAAAAAAAATTAAGGGTATGGAACAGCCTCCAGGTATGGAGATATTAAAAAGTCTGGGACTGTTCGACTTGGAAAAGGGACAATTAAGAGGAGATATGCTAGAGGTCTGTAAAATCATGAATGGTACGGAGAAAGTGAAAGTATTCTTACCCCTTCACATAACACAAGAAAGCAAGAACACCCAATACAATGAATAGGCAGCAGATTTAAAACAAAAGAAAATACTTTTTTGCATAGGCAACCTGTGGAACTCATTGCTAGGGACTGCTGTGAAGGGCAAAACTATAACTGGGTTCAAAAAAGAATTAGATAAATTCATGGAGGACAGGTCCATCAACAGCTATTAGCCAAGATGGTCAGGGATGCTTTGGATGTCTATAGGCCTCTGAATGCCAGGAGCTGAGACTGAATGACATGGGATGACTGAGCTCAATCAATAATTGCCCTGTTGTGTTCATTCCTTCTGAAGCACCGGCACAGGCCATTGTTAGAAGACAGAATACTGGGCTAGCTGGATCATTGATCTGACCTGGTATGGCTATTTTTGTGTTATGTTGTTCTTATGCATCTCGACAATACGCGGAGGTCCCATTGTGCTACATGCTGTACAAACACGAATGAAGACAGAGCCCCTACCTCAAACATCTTACAATCTGAGAAGAAACATGACAGGTGGAAGGTGAGCGGAGGAAGGAAGCTGCAATCAACTGTGCACTATTTTTGCACATGCACGTATGCCTTTTCGTTCCATAATTATAAATAGATGCCAGCAAACCCCATCTGCCCTCCAAGCCTTCATTAATTGACTGATTTCGTTAGGCATCCCATTCTCTGGTGCCCAAAATGGGATTTTATTGACAGACCTTTGCCTGGTTTGTATTTTGGGGTAGCGTGAGGGGGAACTCTTTTCCTTGAAGCCCTGGGGATGGAGATGGGGGGATATGAAAACAAAACAAAATGATTTGAAGTGAAACCAGCGCAGTGTGTGTGACTCAGAGCTATTCATAGCTCCCTGAAGCCAGCTGCAGCAACAGAGCCAGAAGGGCTCTGCCCGTATTATTATTCCAATTACCATCTGAATTAAAAGTTTGAGCAGTGATCAGCCCACATACTGAAGGGAGGGAGGGAGAGAGGGGAAGAAAATACAGCTAGAGAGGGACGCACACAAAGTCAGAGGGAAAGATGCAAAAAGGTTAAAGCAGCTTAGCCACCTCTGGCTTTTGCCAGCTCCCACGCCTCTTCCCTCCCCTCACCCTGCCCCGCCCTGACACGCACAACCCATGTTAATTGAGGCACCATTTGCATGGGTCATGCAAAGATCATGCTGAGAATAACTAGACACATACTCCAGTGTTCCCTGTGACTCTTTGCGGAGAGGAGAAGCAATAGGTGATGGCTGAGAGAGGGAATGTGGCAGGTGTTGGGGCAGATGTTAACTTGCTAATGGCTTCCAAAACTGGGGGAGAGAGAGCAAGCGAAACATCGAGGTAGGCTAGGATCTGGAGAGACAGATGAGATGGGGAGAAAGAGATGGAGAGAAAGAAATAGAGAAAGGAGCAGAAGTGCAAAGAGAGAGAGAGAGAGAAAGTTTTGAAGACAGAGAAGGGGGAAAGGGAAGAATAAAGGGCTTTGTCTCAGACCCCTGTTGCACAATGCATGCTTGACTAGAAGGGTGCAAGTAACCGTCAGTCATCTCTAGAAGAGTGACCCAAGAGATGCACTGTCCTGTGTGCCTAGCATGCGTGAGGGGCACAGGCCCAAATGCCATTCAGCTGCACCACTGTGCCCGCTAACATCCATGCAGAAAGAGTCACATTTGACAGACCCAGTAGTGCCATGGCTCGATCGCTTTTTAAAGCACGAAACGGAATTCACATTGTGGGGGTAAAATTGGTGCGCATAGTCTTCTAAAAATGGGCACCTTACCTAGGTCAGTTCCTTTATTTGGCACCTTCCCCTCCAAAAGCAACTTAAAAATAGAATTAAGTTAAAACGGTTCAAGAGAATTTTAAGTTGCACCTTCTCTGTGCCACACACAGGAGAAATTGTTATTGCCCTTTCTTAGTTGTATTTTGGGAGTGCTTAGAGGCTAGGGTTAGTCTTCCAGGCACTGGGCAACCCTACAAAGACACAGGACCAATCCTGAAGACTTTACAATCTAAGGTTGCCACTGGCTCATGGGTTCTTGAGGGACTCTGAGCATTGCTTGGATAGTCCATTGACAGATGGAAAATAAGCACATTTGTGATGTGACAGTGATATTGAAAGCATATTAAGGATTAGCACCACTGCTGGTAGAGCTCAGAATTGACTTCAATGAAGCTCTTTCTATTTACATCAGTGAAGGATCGGGCACTGTATCTTAAAGATATTCAAATGCTTACAAGAGGCTACTCTCTGGCTGACCATAGTAATTCCAAGGGCCTGTAGAAATAGCCTTTTGAAGCTTAACAATCATTAGGGCCACTTTTTGTCTGTCTTGTCTACTTAGATTGTGAACTTTTGAGTGGGGCAGCAGGAAGTGTCACTCTGTGTGTACAGAGCACTTAGCATAACAGAACCCCGACCACTGGTCATTTATTACTAATAAATACGTTTCTTGGTTGGGAAATTTGCAAAAAGGACATTCATCTCATTGTTCCATGCTGCTAGGAAAGGATTCCTTCTCTCCTTGGCAGTCATGGTTTGCACTTGCTTTAGATTAGGGATGTTAGTGAGTAGTAGACTAGTCAACTACCCGATAAGCCTAAATTTATCAGGTAGTCGAGTGGAGTATCAACTACTCACTTCCCCCCACCCCTTGCTGCCTCTATGAGAGGCAGCAAAGGAGTGGGGACAGGAGCCAGTGCTGTGGGGAGCCAGCTTAAAAGCCGGTTCCCCCCAGCACTATCGCTGCAGAGCCACTGGCCTCCTTTCCCCACTGCCTCTATCAGAGGCAGCATGGGGGGTTAGGGGAGGCTGCCACTAAGCTCCAGTAGCAGCCGCTGGCCACGGCTAGCCCTGGACACTGTGAACAGGGGCTGCTGGACTCAGTGCAAGCTGGGATCAAGCATTCCCGCCTCGCGCTGGTCCCGGACACTGTGCCTCTACATTTTAAATGTAGTAAGAGCTGCAGTAAGGGTAGGTCCTGGAGCTGGCATGAGCTGGGACTGCTTAGTCCTGGTTTGCGCTGGCTCCTGAAGCTCCCCCCACTGCAGCGCTGGAGACCAGTTCCATCAACTAATCGTGTAGTTGATACAAATTATATCGACTATACAGTTAGCCAGATAACTGCAATTTAATGTCCTTACTTTAAATCACACGGCCTGATAAGCCATTGGTAGTCGTAAAACATCAAAGTAGGAAAAGTGACTTTTAAGCAAGCCCTAGCAGTCCCATTGCTCTTCTGATATGAATCTTACCTCTTCCCCATTCTGCTGTGCGGTCAGAAATGGGGAAGTTACTTCAGTCCATTTGCACCACACCTCAAAAATCATCTTGAGCCATGTCACTAGGAGGCAGTGGACTTGCCCATGTATAACTAGGGGATTGATGATTCAGAGACAAGCTGGCATCTAATGATGACAGATTGGCCAGTCCAGCTAAATCAGTGGTCACCAACCAGTAAATCGGGATCTACTGATAGATCTTGGTGCCTTTGACAGGTGATCCTGACTGCTTTGATCAGGAGGCTGTGAACCGGCACTTCATCTGCTCCTCTAAGCACTGCTGAGTTGCTCCTGCCCTCTGCCTTGGAGCTGTTCCACAGCCCGGGGGAGCTTCTTGCTTACTGTGCAGGGCACAGGAAGAAGAGTAGAGGGTGCTGATGTCAGGGTGCACCTACCCCCACCCTGTACCCATTTCCACAGAGCAGAGGTGGGGTAGGGATGGAGAAAGTTTTCTGGCTGCTTTTGGGAGTGGTGTAGGGCCAGAGTAGGGGTGAGCCTGCCTTAGCCCCCCGCACCACCACCCAGAAGCCACCTGTGGTAAGCGGTGCCCAGCTGGAGCCTCCATTCTAAACTCTGGCCCCAGTCCTGAACCCCCTCCTGAACCTGAAACCCCTGCCCTAGCCCTAAGTCCCCCTGCACCCAAACTCCCTCTCAGAGCCTGCACCCTGGATCAGCTCAGGATCCCACCCTCACTCCAAATCCTTTAGCCCAAGATCAGAGTCTGCATCCCCCTCACCTCAGCCTCCTGCCCCCAGCCTGATAAAAGTGAGTGAGGATGGGGGAGGGAGGAAGGAAGGAGTGAGCAGGGGTGGGGCCTTGGAGAAGGGGCAGGAAGAAGGCAGGGCAAGGTTGTTTGGGTTTGAGGTAGATCCTGGATTGCACTTAAATTCAAAAAGTGACCTCATGCTTAGCAAGGTTGGAGACCACTGAGCGAAACTGATGTCACAACATGGAAGAGCTGGCGGTGACTGAGGGCAGATCGATATCATCTCTGTCTAGAATGGCTATGTAGCGGGCAGGGGAACCCACAGCTTCCGTGGACCCTCGCAAGGGGTGGGGCCTCGGGTGGAAAGGGCAGGGAGGGGCAGCCAGCCCTCAACACCGCATGGACTGTGGTGCTGCTCTGCCCAGAGTGCACAGTGCAGCCCTTTGGCAGCAATTTAAAGGGCTCGGAGCTCAGCAGCCAGGAGGCCTGGGCCCCTTTTCATTGCCGGGCCTTTTCCCCTCCCCCCGCCGGCGGGCCTGGTAGTGGGCTATGTCCCGTTTGATATAGCTGAGTGTCTCCACTGTGGAGGCAAGAGCACATGGCCCATTGCTGTGTCCTTGTCCCTTTTCCCACTACTCTCCAAATTGCTGCTCTGCCACGGACGTGCAGCCACCTCTAGGCTGGAATGCAGCAGACACAAAGCCCTACCAGCCCTGCTTCCAGTTTCCCACAGCACAGTGATCACTGAGCCTACAGTCCCAGCATGATCAGGAACAGACATGCACCGTAAAACCAGCGTTGCCGCTGTAGATGCCGCCCTGTTAGGAATGGCACGTCGCAGCAATGTTTGCACACATTCTTCTTGTACACCTATGATTTACCCCCGCTGGGATGGGTTATTATAATCTCTCCTGGGATTCTGGACTGCATTCCTATTTCCTACATGCTTATTGCCTTTCTACCTAGCTGTGCCAATAGTATCACCTCCTACCACCTCTGTGCTGTGCATCACATTTGAGCTGATTGCTATGTTTTGCCGGCAACGTGATGTGTGTTGGATTTCCAGAAGCCATACAAGAGAGTGCATTTAGGATATATAAGCAAATGCTGTCTCACCTCAAATGTCACATCCTCATGGAAATGACAGCCCCAGGCTGCTGCTCCTGTGGGAAACTCTTGCAGATAATGGGGGCAGATTATACTTGCCTATTGTGGAATACTTTTTTGAATGCCTTTTCCAGAAACACTCTCCTTTACACCAAATGGGATGAACAAACACACAAGAGGATAGGAAACTAAAACTACAGGTTAGAGAAAAAAGACGCAAGGAGTGGTGACAGAATGAGATATTGCCTTCTGTTAGGCCAACTTCTGTTGGTGAAAGAGACCAGCTTTTGCTCTACACAGAGCTTTTCTTCAGAGTAATCAAGAATGGCACAGCTAAATACAAGATGGAACAGATTGTTACACATAAGGAGTTAACACATATTGCAAGGGACCATTGAATGTGAAGTGAGAAACTAGAGTCTCACCAACAGAAGCTGGTCCAATAAAAGAGATGACCTCACATGCCTTGTGTCTTTAACATCCTGGGATCAACACGGCTAAAAAGAAAAAGAAAAAGAAAAAGAAAAAGAAAAAGAAAAAGAAAAAGAAAAAGAAAAAGAAAAAGAAAAAGAAGAGGTTAGTTTGACCAGTTCTGAAAATGTGGTTAACATCAGATCCTGTGACATAACCAAACTCTGAACTGCTCAGTCATTGTCAGGCCCAGTTTCAAAAGTGGGCTCTTCAATGTCGCTATCAATGGGAAAAGATAAACAAAGAACGAAACCCTCGCTCATCACCCCCTCTGTGCGTGGGCCGGTGGAAGGATTGGGCCACTTGCAATAGCTGCGAACAGGAAGGGAGTGGAAGAGAGAGAAAGAGGTAGACAGACAGAAAGACAAAAAACAAGTGAAAGTGAGATGGAAAGATAGAGTGGCTGTCACATGCATGTGCAGGGATGAAAGGGGAGAGGCAAAAGGGAAGAGCAAGGATGCTTGCTGTGTTAAACTCCTCTCTGCATCAGTAATGACCACTCTTGCAGCAGGGCTGGGAAAGTCACAGCATCCATTAAGTGGATGGCACATTATGAGATTGGCTGCCCATTGCTTTTGTGTTACATCCCCTGGTCAGTGGTGTAGGGGTTACAGGTCAGTTTTTAGAAGGGGATGGAGAGGGGGAAGTTGCCTTTTTCATTTTTACACAAGAATCATTTGGTCTCTGAAATGTTTCCGGAGAAATGTTGCCACAGAAGTAAAACTGCAGTGCAGAGTCACAGGTAATGTTTCCTCTAATTTTTTTTAATGTGTGTGCAGAGTAAATTTTGTTGGGTACACTGAGGTGTATGTACCACAAATAGAAACACATGCTGCTGGCTGTCTGCACTCTGATAATCAGCTGGATGATACTGAAATCTCTCCTGTGTGGCTGCCCAAGCAGGAAAGGCCCTAGACTAGCTGCTAGCAACAGGCACCTTAGGCGAACCACGCAATCAGTGCCCCCACGTCCAAACCCCTCAATGATATTGCTCCACCATTTGGTGCCCCATTTAATTTGGCGTCCTAGGCAACCGCCTAGTTCGCCTATATGGACAGGCCGCCCCAACACACAAGTGCTCAGTTTACAGAGAACACTGGTCACAGGGGTCGCTACGCAGTGGGTGCCCGTCACCCATTTCCAGCTGCCAAGGCATTGGATTGCGGTTTCAAAACATTTTAACTTTTTAGTTTGGCTGCAGGATTCCTCGCCCCTCTGTGTTTTCACACAGTTATAGATTCCAAGGCCAGACACTGGGACCATCTCTGGGCTGACCTTCCATAGAACACAGCCTATAGAATCTCAGCTGGTGATTCCTATGTCGAATGCAACAACTTGTGGTTGAGCTAGAGCAGATGTTTTCAAAATGTGGAGCACTCCCCCGCTCCCGGGGAGGAGGTGTGACAAGGTCATCAGCTGGGCTGGGAGGGGAACCCAGGCGGTCTCAGCGGCTGGGACCAGGCTCTCTGCCTGTCTGCCTCACCCACCAACCAGCAGCTGCCTTCCTCTGCTGGGGAGGCCAGAGGAGACTGAGCAGAAAGCCAAAGGATGCGTTTCAGGAGTGCTGACCCTGCCACTGGACAGAACATTCCCCAGACCCCCACAGCACAGATCCCTGTCTGCTTTCCCGTGCTGGACAGAGACCCCACCTGCCTGTAGGCCTTCAGCTCGACCCACGGCTCAGAGTCCCTGCCAGACACAATGTGGGGGAAATGGATGTAGCTGTGCTGATGGGTTGGGGACAGCAGGGGAGCAGAATTGATGGGGTACAGCCTTCTGCTCTCCTCCTGACCCTGGCCCATCAGCATGGCCCCTCTTGCTTCCTGCATTAGGTGGAGTGAAGGGGGGGGGGGGGCAAGGCAGGCAAGGAATCAGGTTCTGGTAGCCAAGACCCACCCTCTGCAGTGAAGACTCTTAATTGACGCATGATGAGTACTCCCCCCCACATCCCTATAAGTACGAGACACTCCTTCCTGCCCCGCAACCATTGCCCCTATGAGTACAGGGCACCCCTGCAGAGAGGTGGTGCTGATGTGATGGGAAATTAATCTCCAAAGGGGGAGGGGGGCTTAGGAAAAAAAAAAGTTTGGGAATCTCTGAACTAGTGCCTATCTTTCAAAAACACATTCCCTCTTGATTTACTATCTGCAAGTGATGGAGAAGTCTCTACATTCCTTGATGACCAGTTCCCGGGGTTAATTGCCCTACCTGGTAAAAATCTGCCCCTTTTCTCTCAGTTTGAGTTTGTCTAATTCAGCGGTTCTCAAACAGTGGGTGGTGACTCCTTTTTAATGCGGTTGCCAGGGCTGGACTTTGATTTGCTGGGGCCTGCGGCCCAAGCCTGAGGACTTCAGCCTTTGGTGGCGGGGCCTCAAGGTTTGCCCCTCTTGAGATCATGTAGTAATTGTTGTTGTCAAAATGGGGTCAAAGTGCAATGGAGTCTGAGAATCGCTGGTCTAATTCCAGCTTCCAGCCTTTGGATCTTGCTCAGCTTTTGCGTGTGAGATTAAAGAGCCCTCCACCACCTTTAGGCAGGCACCAGCAGTACCTCTACTGCTGTTAACCTGGGGTCAGATAGTTTGGCAGTGCGATGTGGAATGATGAAATTGCTTCTTTCAATTTTCACCCTTCATCAAAAATCAGGAAGCTGCACTTTCAGGAAAAAGGGATTGATCACTAAGACACAAGCAGCCATCTATTGATCACAGGCTGCTCTGTTCAATTAAACTAATACAACTAAATAACGTCACCACATTGAAGAACTGGAACTTGCTGAGGGCAGGCTGGTAGGAACCAGCTCAGAACATATCTGCACTAGGCTCTCTGCCATGAGCGCTGGGCACCAGGAAGCACAGTGCCAAATTCTGTGTCCTTCTCCCTTTTCCCAGTGCCCTACAAAGAGATCTCACCACTAACATGCAGCTGCCTCGGGGATGGCATGCAGCAGGCACTTCTTCCCAGCCACCCTGTGCGCCAGGGCTGTAGGGTGAGCAATGAAGAATAATTTCTCCATGTAAAATTGCAGGATGAGTTACAGTAGCTATTAGCCAAAAAGGATCTGCAGGGTGTGCATGTGCAGAGTTATAGCCTGGGTGTGCTGGAAGAGATGCATGAAGGTTCCCCAAGGTCTGGAATAAGAGCGGCGATATAAGGTCAGACCAAAGCCTTTTTAGTCCAGTGTCCTGACTTCTGACAGTGGCCAGTGCCAGGTACCGCCAGAGGGAATGAACAGAACAGGTAACTATCAAGTGATCCCTCTCCTGTTGCCCATTCCTAGCTTCTGGCCAACAGAGGCTAGGGACACCATCCCTGCCCATCCTGGGCAATAGCCACTGATGGACCTATCGTCTATGAAAGCATCTAGTTCTTTTTTGAACCCAGTTATGGTCTTGGCCTTCACAACGCCCTCTGGCAAAGAGTTCCACGGGTTGACTGTGTGTTGTGAGAAGAAATCCTTCCTTTGGTTTGTTTTAAACAAACAGGAGTTGTGAGGCAAAGCTGAGGGGCACACACGAGGCTGTAGGGAAGGCTGGGAAGGAAGAAAGACTGAGGTGCATTGGCAAAGTGGGGTGCAAAGGGCTTAGGCTGTGCAGTTAAGCTCTTGCTTTCCTCAGCACCTTACAATTTTACAGAAGACACTTTTCATTTTTAAGAAGTCATTTTTCCTTGCAAATTGCATGACGATGCCATAATGGGCAGGGCTGGGTGCTGCTGCTAGTCTCCAAATCGAAACAACTGATCACACCACTCAGTTCTGGCCTCCAAAGAGAAGAAGGTGATTAGGAGGGACAAAGAGACAGAAGGAAATAGAACTCCTCCTCTCCAGCTCAACCCCTTCTCCTCCGTCCCCTTCCTCTCTGCATTCTCCCATTCTCTCTCCTTCCTCTTCTCCTCCTATCCCCACCAGAATAACCATCTCTTTAAAGAATGCATGTGTCCCATGCAGTCATTATCCTTGTCAGCAGCTACATGCAGTAGGTTGCATGTTTTGATCACTCGTCCCTTCTGGAGACGCCATTTCCACTTATTAAATCTAAAGCAGGCACATTTCAGTTGCTTCTGTGACATCTGAACCCAGGATTAAGGAACCCCCTCCTTTATGTGGCCTGAAGCCTCATGGTCCATCGGATCTCCAGGGATGAAGATCCCCCATCCCTTATGCCATGTTATCACAGTTCCCTCAACCTAAACCCAATTCTTCTACCTCTCCCCTCCCCCTTACAGGCAGGATGGACAAAGCCTCATAACATATAGAAACAGGATGAATTTTGACTTCTGTGTTTGTACAGCCCCTAGCACAATGGAGCTCTGATTCATAATTAGGCCCCCTGGGAGCTACGGTCATACAAATAATATACATGCAAGAATGGGGATGTTGCTTTCTTTGTTCAGCACTGGGGCCCATCCAGATGAATCTAGCCAGCGTGTCAGACAGGAACCTGAGGAAAGGAGGTTCCTGTGTGAGTAGGGAGGGGGGAACAGGAACGTGGCTGAGATTTCCCTTCTCTGCATCCTGAGCTTGCTCCTAACAGGGATCTACTAAGAAGAAAAATCTAAGGGGGGCAGATAGCTAGGAGCTCTATTAGGACGATGAGGATCATATTCATGTCTCCTCTGCCACCTCTATAGCTCACCCAACCTTCCCTTGCAAGGGGAGGCAGATGGTGCACAGGTTTCATATAGTACAGAGGTCTGTATGCATTGCTTAATCTTACCCATGAATCACTAACTTCTACTGGGTATGTCTACACTACAGAGTTAGTTCGAACTAACTTAGTTCAAATTAGTTAATTCGAACTAAGCTAATTCGAACTAACGCGTCTAGAACTAAAAACTAGTTTGAATTAGCGTTTTGCTAATTCGAACTACCATGTCCACATTAAGTGGACCCTGAACCGGGCTTAAGGCTGGCCGGAAGCAGTGCAGGCAGGGCATTAGAGGAGGACTTAGAGCATGGAACTGCTGTCTCAGGCTAGCCGAGGGCTGTGCTTAAAGGGACCCGACCCCCACCCCGGACAGACAGTTCTCAGGGGTGCCCCACTTGCAAAGCAGTCCTGGCTTGGATTGCCCGAAGTACCCACACTGGGCACATCACACCACTCGGCCATCAGCCCTGCTGCACTTGCCGCAGGCTGCCATCTGGGGAGAGGGGGCAATTGGGGGGCTGCAGGAGAGCTTCCACCCCTAGAAGCCTGCAGAGCCAGCCCAGTCCTCCCCATCGGGGGCTCGTACCCCATTCCTCCCTCACCTCCTTCCACTTACCCTTCCCTAGCCCCTTTTCTTGATGTACAAAATAAAGGACAATTGTGTTCAAAAATGGAATCTGTCTTTATTGAACAAAACTGGGGGAGACTGGGAAAAGGAGGTGGGAGAGGGGAAGAGAAAGGCTGGGAGAAGGGAGGGCAACTAACATGATCAGGGGTTGAGAACAGGTCCCATATGAAGAGAGGCTAAAGAGACTGGGACTGTTCAGCTTAGACAAGAGGAGACGGAGGGGGTACAGGATAGAGGTCTCTAAAAGCAGGGGTTGGGTGGAGAGGGTGCATTCAGAAAAGTTCTTCATGAGTTCCCATAAAGAAGGACTAGAGGACACCAAAGGAAAGGAATGGTTAGCAGGCTTCAATCTAGTAAGAGAAAGTTGTTCTTCACAAAGCAAATAGTTAACCTGTGGAACTCCTTGCTACAGGAGGCTGTGAAGGCTAGAACTAGAACAGAGTTTAAAGGGAAGTGAGATCAAGTCATGGAGGTTGGTTCCATGGAGTAGTCTTAGCCAGGAGGTAGGAGTGGTGTCCCTGCCCAAAGTTTGTGGAAGGCTGGAGAGGGATGGCACGAGACAAATGGCTTGGTCACTGTCTCCGGTCCATCCCCTCCAGGGTCCCTAGGGTTGGCCGCTGTTGGCAGACAGGCTACTGGGCTAGATGGACCTTTGGTCTGACCCAGGACGGCCATTGTAAGCTCAGGGCTCAGGGTCGGGGGTCTCAGTGGACCCCCTTGATTTTCATGCACTCCTGCTTCTGGGTGGCCAGGCTGGCAGCTCTCCTGCCCTAGACGGCCACTTTCCTGTGCCTAGTGCGGAGATCGTGGACGAGGTCCACGATGTCTACACTAGCCCAGGAAGGTGCCCACCTCTTGCAGTCCCGGGCAAGCTCCCGGGAGCCGCCAGCCTGGTCCCGGGAAGAGGGGGTGGGCTGGGGGACATCGGGTGGGTGGCTCTGTGCCGTGCCAGGTGCAGGGTCTGCTGGCTGGGTGCTGGCAGGCTTGCACCTGGCACGGGCACCGTAGCCAGCCCATGCCCCTTTAAGGGGTCCGGGGCCGGGAGGGGGGCAATAGAGTTTCCCTGGTGTTGGCCAGAGTGGCCACCAGGGAAACCTGGGGAGGGCTAGCCTCCCACTAGTTCGAATTAAGGGGCTACACACCCCTTAATTCGAACTAGTAAGTTCGAACTAGGCTTAATCCTCGTAAAATGAGGTTTTCCTAGTTCGAACTAAGCGCTCCGCTAGTTCGATTTAAATTCGAACTAGCGGAGCGCTAGTGTAGCGCCTATGAATGTTAGTTCGAACTAACGTCCGTTAGTTCGAACTAACATTGTAGTGTAGACATACCCACTCAGAGTTGAGCCGGCACACAATAACTTGGCATGCTTTGCTGGGCGAGGAGTGGCAGCATCTAGGCCAGGCTTGTGTTTAGACATGCAAACATATTTGCACTCAGTTTGTGCCAAATGGACTTGACACAATCAGCTCTGTCCCTTGTGCGCAAAAAGTGCAGGGACCCAAACAGCCTTTGAGGAGGGAAGGGGAGGGGCAGTCAGCAAGGCCCCTACTTGGGTAGTAATGCAGTGAAATAGAGCCCCTATTCCCCCAATATCCACATCAGCCTTCAAACAAGAAGAAATCAAATCCACTCCTCTCTGAGCATGGTGTCCCAGGAAGCTTTCTCCCAAAGGCAGGGGCCTTTGAGACCACACAGGCCCAAGTGTCTGCAATATAAGAGCACTGTACACAAGTGTGGACATAGATTGGTTAGATTTACCTGTCTCCCCGCCACCCTTGGAAGCCACGGGGATGATACATGTACACAAAGAGGACACAAGTTGGGTGTCACACCTGCTGGGTCTGGTCTCTTTCAGCTGTTGGCCCTTCCTCACCTGACCATATGGAACACCAGTTTTGACATCCATAGAATCCTAGAGCTGTAGGGCTGGAAAGGGGTGAAGAGGTCATTGGGGCCAGCCTCCTGCATTGAGACAACTAGAATATCCCTGACAGGTGTTTGTCCAGACTGGTGTGAAAACACCTCCAGTGACAGGGACTTCATCATAGATTGCCACCTTCCTCTCATAGCCTGCTGCCCGTTTGAGAGGGTGATAGCATAATCCACTTTTAATCATGTGAACAAAAATTGCTCAATGGGATTTCAAGAGAAAATCCCAAAGGTAAATTCATATACCCAGTCCCATCTGCTTTACACCTTAGAAAATAGCAGGTAAAGAGGAAAGCTATTCTCTTTCCAACCTCCCAGCAAGGCCAGGGCACTTCATCGGGGGCCCATCCATTTTAGCGCCCATGTTAGCACTGCTCCCTATGGATTGGAAGGGGGTGGCTTTCTTTGTCACATGTCACCCATTCAAATACATTTCGGACCAAATCCTGCTCTCTGTGCACACTGAAGTCAATATCATCTCATTGACGTCAGTGAGGCTGCTCAGCTAAATAAATCCAGTGGGACTGGGCTCCATCAGGATAGAGAGGCACAGTTTTTGTGCTGCTATATCTGACTGTTCAGTCAATACAACCCTAGTGTGGATGCAGCTGCACCAGTATAAAAGTGTCTTGCTTTGGTAAATGGCCAGGAATGAGCTATACCAATGTAAGCACCTTTACACCATGATAATTGTACCCATGCTGGGTGGAGGGTGTTGCAATGATCTAATTACATCAGTTTCTCCGTAGATACTGCAGCACAAAAACAGTGCATAGACCAGCCCTTAGATAGACGTCTCTTCTACTAGCCATTTGGGTCATTCATCACCAATGCTTCCTGAATATGCTAAAATAGAATCCTCTAACTGGGACATCAAGCCATGGCTGTCACCTCCTACTTCCGCCAAGTGATGTGGGGAATGGATGGACAGAACCCTGCATGGATACAAAATTTGTATCTGCATCTATATCCGTAAAAAAATGAGTTGTGGCTATCCACAGATTTGCAGGGATGGAGTCTGGTAATCATAGAATCCTAGGGCTGGAAGAGCCCTCAGGAGGTCATCAAGTCCAGCGCCCTGCCCAAGGCAGGACCAATCCCAACTAAATCAACCCAGCCAGGGCTTTGTCAAGCTGAGACTTAAACACCTCTAGGGATGGAGATTCCACCACCTCCCTAGGTAACCCATTCCAGTGCTTCACCACCCTCCTAGGGAAATAGTTTTTCCTAATATCCAACCTAGACCTCCCCCACTGTAACTTGAGACCATTGCTCCTTGCTCTGCCATCCGTCACTACTATGAACAGCCTCTCTCCATCCTCTTTGGAACCTCCCTTCAGGAAGTTGAAGGCTGCTATCAAATCCCCCCTCACTCTTCTCTTCTGCAGACTAAATAAGCCCAAACCCCTCAGTCTCTCCTCGTAGGTCATGTGCTCCAACCCCCTAATCATTTTGGTTGCCCTCCACTGGACCCTCTCCAATGTGTATAATGGAATATGGTAATGGACTCTGGTCCCTAGCAGAAGGACCTCCTCTGGAATTTGCCCACTGCGGAGAATGTGTTGTCCAATATAAACAGGAGGGACCCCCAGGGCAGGAGGTGGCAGCAGGAGTTCACATGAAACATGTCTGGTCCACCCACACTTGCTGACAAAACACACTGTAGTGATGGGTGCACACAAAGAGAGACAGAGATTAGATTGGGCAGAGACTTTCCCCGGTATTTTGTTCGCTGCTTCCTCAGCTTCAAAGAAACTCAAGAGTTTGAAGCTGCTTTAAACACTGCTTTCTGGGGCTTCATTTCTGCCAATCAGATCAGCAACACAGACAATCAGTGACCTAGAAGAGGCTGGACAGAGGACTGTGGGAATATCGATTATCAATTCGGACAATCTTCACAGAGAGCGAACCAGCATGTTTGTTTCAACCCTGATGTGCCCGAGTCTTTGAGCACATGCCCAAGGAATCCAGCACCTCAACATCTTCAGGCTGTATTAGGGAAATGGGTTAGAAAGGCACACAAGACGTGAAGGGTGCCAGCAATTGGGGGGCAAGAGATGTAGGGAAAACAATCCCCTTGTAAACGGGAGCAGCCAACAAATTATTTGTGGCTAACAATAAAAAGTCAAATAAACATAACCAAAGTTGACATTCCAGGTCAAAAAAAGGAGGGAAAGTTAAGGAGCTTTAACTATATATCTGTATATATACATATACTTGCACATGTGTTTGCATGTGTATATATGTATATCTTTAAATACATATACTTTTTATATATATATATATATATACACACACACACACACACACACACACATTTACACTTTATTTTATATATACACTCTCACAGTTTTTATATATATACATATTTACATATGCACATACCCACACGCACATATATGCAGCCATATATACATGTATATATACACACATAGTTATATGTATTATATATATTTTCATAGATAATTCTTATGTAATTATGCATAATCATCATAACAAACATCCAAGAAAAATTATAATGAGGCTAATAACCATAATAATTTCTTACCCAGGTTCTGTGTTATTCCCTGTTTGAGTCCTGGAAAGCCAAAAGTCAGGGGACGGGAAAAGAGGGAGATTTCTCCATCCCACCATGAAACCTGAGCCTGGATTTAAGAAATCCAGGGGTCTCTCTCCTTTTAGTCTTGCTTTCTGTCTCTTCTCCTGTCTGTTTTTCAAGTAGCTACTTTTTCCTCCTAAGAATTCCCTCTGCCGTGCTCTAACTTTCCTTCATCTCTATTGCCTTCCCTTTCCTGCACTTTGTATCTCCCTCTTTCTTTTTAGCATTTTTTGCTTTGAGGAATTTCCATCCTTCATGAGCTTTATTTCTCTGCAGCTGAGCAATGACTTATTGGACCGATTTCTCCCTTCTGTCTGTTTATCTCCCTCTTTCTCTTTTTTTGTCTGGTTGTCTCTTTCCCCGCCTCTCCACCTCATCCCGCCCCCCCCCCCCCCCTCAGTTTGTCTCTATTTTACCATCCCTCTATCGCCTTTTTCTCCACTCTCCTTCCTCCCTCTCACTTTCTCTCGCTCTCTCTCCGATTGCTGTGCAGTCGGTAGCTAAGAAGTCAGTAACTCTCTGGTAGAATCCAACAGCTTTCTGCTACTTTAGCCCATCCTCACATGTGATCTCAGAGCCTTGGATACACCCTGCAGAGGCAGAGATGGGGAGAGCTGAAAGTGCAACCCAAAGCAATGGAAACGGGAATGGGAACACATGCAGCTGGCGCTCAGATGCCCCAGGCATGTTTGCATGGAGCACAGTGGCCTGCAGAGGCTTGCCACATATTCTGTACCAGAAAGCATAGAAATCCAGGTCCTTTTTTTCCTTCTTCCCAGATGCGGCACCGAGCATCCACTCCAGGGATCTGATCTCCCTCTAATTCACCCGCTAGCGCACTCTTCCAGAACTTTCTCCAACGGTGCCGTGTGTCATCGCTGTTTTTGCTTGTCACTGGATTTGAAGCAGTTCCCAGGACTGGGTGATTCTACTATAGATTTACAAAGAGGATCTTTCCAGGGTCCTTCCCTGTGGGCCTTCTGAGGTTCCCTGTGGCATTATTTCAGAGCCTGCTGTGCTCTTCATGTTCCTCACCTGCTGAAAGATTCAGCCAGGAAAACACGCTCTGGGTCTCACCTCTCAGCAGTGACTGACTATTGTTCACAGGGCTGCTCCTCTAGCAGGAACAGGGGCTTCTTTGTCAGAGGAAAGCACAGGGGGTGCAATTAGAACAAGGTACAGGTAACAGGGCTCTCCCTTCAGCTATTCCTTAGGTGCCTGACCTTTGGGTTTCAGGACCAATCATTGGGCAATTATGGGTTCAATGGATTTCCTCATCCACAGGTTTCTAGACCCTTTCAGAACATGGCTCACATCCTAATCATCAAACATGGCCTTGAGGCCACCTCTCCTCCCATGCGTGATACCACCTCTCCTCCCACTGGCAATCAAACACCATCCCCGTGGCAGCCACAGCAAACATTTCCATGGCACAGCAATATAGGGAAAGATGTGTTTTTAGCTTCTTTCTGTGCAGTTTCACAACTGCCAAGGAGAAGAGCCAGCATCCTGCAACCAGCTTGCTCTTGGCAGACCACCCGCAAGGGCTCCCCAGAGCACAGTTTGCTTAGCCCTGGCATGGGAGACCTCCAGGGCAGGTCAAGTGATCCAGGAGCTGGCATCTGTGAGTCGGGAGGCGTGCTCTTCCCTCTGAGTCAGTACTGAATTCGTACCAGCAGAGAGCTGAGAGCCCTCTAATGAGACATTATTGGCTATGTCTGCACTGCAGAGTTTTTTTGGAAAAACAGACATTTTTCTGAAAAAAAACTTCACTTACATCCACACTGCAGTTGCGTTCTTTCGAAAAAAATCAAAAGAACAGAGGGGTTTTTCTGACATTGGTAAACCTCTTTCTACAAGGAAGAAGCCTTTTTGTGAAAGAGCTCTTTTGGAAAAAGGTGTCTGTGGACGGGGAAGAGGGAATTCTTTCAGAAGAAGAGGAAAGAGCAAAAAGCACAGATGCCCTGGTGGCCATTCCGCCCATAGCAATCACAGCTTACATGTGAGAGAGTGTCCATTCAGTCTGGACGCTCTGTTTCAAAAAAGCAGATGGCTTTTTCGATGCACTTTTGCAGTGTGGACGGTCTCTTTCAGAAGAAGTTTTTTTGGAAGATCTCTTCCAGAAAAGCTACTTCTGAAAGAAGCCTGTAGTCTAGACATAGCCATACTGTTAAACCATTATTTGTAGCCATAAATGCCCCATAACTCTTTCCCTAAGAGCTATAGGTGCTGTCATACAGAAACGCAGGGTATGTCTACACTACATGGCTCCATCGACGGAGCCACGTAGAAGAGCTTTGTAGACATAGAAAAATGAAGCGGCTATTTAAATAATCGCCGCTTCATTTACATCAAAATGGCTGCCGCGTTGTGCCGATCAGCTATTTGTCGGCACAGCGTGGTAGTCTGGACGCTCCGCAGTCAACATCAAAAGCCTTTGTCGACCGCCCCGGTAAACCTCATCCCACGAGGCATAATGGGGCGGTCGACAAAGGTTTTTGATATTGACTGTGGAGCGTCCAGACTACCGTGCTGTGCCGATAAACAGCTGATGGGCACAGCGCGGCAGCCATTTTGATGTAAATGAAGTGGCGATTATTTAAATCGCCACTTCATTTTGCTATGTCTACAAAGCTCTTCTACGTGGTTCCGTCGACGGAGCCATGTAGTGTAGACATACCCTGAGCCACTCGCACTGGACAGGGAAAGATGGAAGGAAATAGTGAGGGAGGCATCGGACACCAATGGGCATTGAGCCCCTGCTAGTTGTTGATGATGATAGTCCAACTCCTGTTTGGGTATTTGAACTCTTGCTGCCTAATAGCCCCTCTGTAGCTTCAGTCATAGATGGTTGTTTCCTGACTTCTGAAAAGTGTGTTGTGGTGCACTGTCAAGGCAGCTCTGCTTCAGGGGTTCCAGCATAGGTGATAAAGTACTTTGGGAACCTTCAGCGCTAAAGGCACTGAACACATGAATTATTTCGATGATCAGACCCTGTCTTCACTCATAACTCTACATATGCTACTTTCACAGCCAGGAATGCTGGATGGGTGTGAACTGGAACAAGATTCAGGAGCTCTTGGCTCTGCCACAAATTCCCTGTGTCACCTCAGGCAAGTCACTTCACCTCGCTGTGTCTCAATATCCCATTTCTAATATGAGGACAATTCTTCCCAGACTCTCGGGAGGGGGTAAGAGGATAAAACCTTTAGCACTCATCAGGTGCTCAGCTCCTACAGTGATGGGGGCCTGACAAAAAATTCCAATAGACTGAGAAAGCAATATTCTTATTTTTAAGGGGGGAAAAGATGAGTTCTCTGTGACACGTTGTTCTCCCCTTCCCTGGGCACGACTCCCCCCAAAATGCTGTCATTGCCAATCTGACCTCGGCCACAGTGAGGAACAGTGAGTAAAGAAAGGACAAGACATGAAGCACCAACTCTTCCCCCTCATCTCCCAAACAAGCAGCTGATTGTGCCTCCTCTACAGATATAGCATGGCAGGACTGGTGGACCATTGCCAGCAGGGGCTGTTGTGTGTGTGTGTGTGTTTCCTATAGCAAACTTCACTGACCCACAATGGAGACCATCTTCATATAAATACACCTGTTTCTCTCTCACCCTCTTCAGCCAGGGTCAGCTGTACCCCGCATTGCCAGCTGCAAACTGCTGGGTGAGGGAGTAGATGGCTAACTCTCTCCATCCCCGCCGCTCTCCCCTAGCCACTTTCTTTAATAAGCAGCATAGAATATTTTAGCACCTATGGAAAAACCACCACAGACGGTGGTGGCAGCCGTTGCTAGGGAGATGCTCCCAAAAATAGCCCCACTCCGCCAACCTTTCCTGCTGCTGCTGTGGGGATGGGGGAAGTGAAGTGAAGGGAGGGAGAAAAGGAGGGAGGACTCAGCTCCCTGGAATGTGAGTTAACATAAGGCCTGGGCCAAACTGAAGTTAACAGCCGCACTTGCCCAAGTGGCCTCTGATTTTGGGTGCTGTGATCAGGCTCCTCTGTGGCCATGTCAGCCTCTGGCAGAGGTATGTGGTTGGAGTATATTTCTCCTCCCTATAGAGGAACAGCCCTCCACCTTTTCTCCCTGCTACTCCATCCCTCTTGTCACTTGTGGGGTTTTTTCTCCATCTGCTCCCTCTAGCACCAGAAGAGGGTTTATTAAAGGTGGCCCTGAACTGGAGTCAGGTGTCTCTAATTAACCTGAAGTAACCTCTTTTCAATTCACAGGGGGAAGGGCCGTGACCATTGTAGGACAGATACACCTGCGTTCACTTACAACTGGCCTGAGTTTGTCACATCTTGACCCCTACCCCTGTGCTCTGGCTCAATATTATGGGCTGCATGGACCAGGAAACAGCATACTTCTGGCAGGCTATCAGCATTGCTCTGCCTGATTCCTGTCCTGCCGCACCTTGATGTGGGAGGTTGTCACAACAGACCCATTTTGTTTCTCTTCCATTTTTTAAATTTGTTCTAGCGCCTGCACTTCAGGGCAGAATGGTCTGTAATGAGGGTAAATATCTATCCGAGCAGGTAGTTCCACAGAATTTCCATGACCCACTTTATCCTAAGATAGCCTTCTCCAACATGCCATACTTTTGTTCTCAGGGAAAGCGTTTTCTACTAATGTACACTCTATCTGAGTCTCTAGCCTTTTTGAGATTGATCAGAGAGCATGCCCTGGTGGCAAAGTGGTGAATGAATGACCTGCAATAAGTATCCTATTATCCCCAGAAACGTTCTCACCTCTTTCTTCCTGAATGGTCAAGGCCAACTTTGTATTGCCTCTAACTTGTTCAGTTTCACTATACCTCTCCCCAAGATCGTATTTGGTTTCCACTACCAATATTGCATATTTAGATGGGTTAGTGGTGAAACCGGGGCTACCTCTAGATTGTGTGTCTTTTTTCTGTTTAATTTTAAAAGAGGCTTTTTCGAAATTTGGCACATTTACATGGAGCCAAATTTAGAAAAAAAGTGTTCTTTTGAGCCATCCCTTATTCCTTGTAGAATGAGGTTTACAAGGATGGCGAAAAAGCACATCCATTCTTTCAGAATTTTTTTTTAAAAAAGCGGACACGTTCCTTGGATGCGGTGTTGCTTTTTTGGGATACTTCTGGTATCCCAAATAGGCAATGCAGTCTAGACATAGCCTTGCTTTCCTCAGTGTATCCAGTATTATTTCCACCTTTTCCAGGTGCATACCCCAGTCTTGGCTGCAAATGATCGTATCATCCAAATAAACAGCTTGGAATGTGGGCAAACTAGCATTTTTGATGAGGCATTGGAAGGTTGCTGAATCCTCAGGTAGCTAGAGAGTTAGGCGTGAGCCTGAGTTCAAACCCTGGACTTACAATGCAATGTAGCCATACCCCTAGACACCATTCCACCGAGAATAGATTTTCAGACCCTGGGATGTCTCGTCTTATGAGCACAGAGTGTAGAAGTTTAGAGATTACACCTGCTGTCAGCCTTGTGCTTCCCTGAAGCTCTATTTGCATAGGAATGGCTGATAACTAATTGTCCCCAGTATGCAGGTTATTCAAGTGTGTTTGACTTGAGACATTGTTTCCATCCCACCAGTTTTCAAGAGACCAATTTGGCTGCATTTCCTGAGCCCACTAAAGCAACATTATACCATTCATCCTGTCTGGCTGTGTATATCTCTGTAGATTCATAGTTACACCCACCAGAGAGATTAATCCACAGACTCTCACAGTCCCCCAAGTCGCATTGCATAAGCTCCTCACAATTTGGACACTGAACAGCCTTATGCCCTTGTTCCCCCATAAGCACGGCACATACATAGTCCTGGATATCCCCCTATTCTTTGGGCTACTAAGCTTTACCCCATGGCCTTCTTTCCCCATTTCCCTAAGTCCCTTCACAGCTTCAGGGCCGTCTTCAGCATTGTTCCTCCCCAGTGTATTCCTACCTGAACTCTCAGAGGCACGGACCTTCTGGACTGTGGCTGCTTTCCTAGTGTGGTGCATCTCTTCTCTGGTAGTCTGAGAAAGCTCCCTGGCCATTAAGCATCTCTCTGGATCACCCCAGGATTACAGTTTTCAAACGAGCATAGTTATCAGTTTGCACTGCCATATTGTGGTAGACCTCCTGGGCCTCTCCACAGAGGAAGGAAGTGAGAATACTTTCACCCACTGGTCTGAGGGCCAGCCCTTACTTATGGCTGTTCTTTCAAATGCAGGGAGATGAAACCTCAACATGTACTCTGTTGTCATCATTTGTAGGTAACTGCTGGCCTTTAAGGATCACGTTTCATTGTGGCCACCTCTCAGAGCAATCAGCTTTCAAAGGTTCTCACCAGGGCCAGATTAAGCTCGTTGTAGGCCCTAGGCACTCTCATAATTGTAGGCCCTTAAATTAGACTATATAGAAATATATACAGGAGAAATGCCCTTACACCTTATACATCTAATATCACTCACTTTAATTTTCGTTCTTGGAAGTGGCACACCATGTAAGAAATTCATGGTACTTCATTCTAAAATAATAGCCATTTTGTGTATACTACAATGATACTTAGGATTCACCTGATAGTTAATTGGCTGATAAGAAGAAAAGTAAGGTGATGTTGCTGCTGCTACAACTGTAAAATCCCCAGAGCAATGCATTGCACTGCAGAGTTGATAACTTGGCAACATTGTGTCCCAAAATTGTTCAAAGTCATTTAAGAATTAACAGTACATTGGCTGATGCTGGCCATACATTTCCACCAGAAACAGCCTAGGGTTTCTGAAACACAAGTGTGAAATGCAAACACTTGTAGTAATAAGCAATCACTCCATATTTCATAAAATATTTTGCAGAAAATAAACCTTCCCAGAATTTGGATTCTGATTTCTCATTGCAGGGTAGACAATTTGGTAAAAAAGAAAATCTATGCATGCAAAGAATATTTTTTTCAGGCGACTGGCAAATGAAGAAACTATCCCAACAGAATGGCTTATTTATTCTCCCTCAACTGGTAAAGTGTATTTCTACATATTCAAACTATTCTGTGTCTGTGACTACTCCAATCAATTTATAACAGGTTTTGGTGACTGGAAAAATGAAATCACTAGAATTACTTCTCACGAGTAGAGGATCATCTTGGCGCACTGTCAACGATGCTCCAGCATCAGAAATCCACCAGAATTAACACAGAACTGGAGACGATGAAGGGAAGATCATGTAAATACTGGACTGGAGTCCTAAAGAGAATAGTTGCTGTAATAAGATTCCTTGCTGAACAAGGACTAGCCTTTCATGGGGACACTGAAGTGCATGGCTGCTCTAACAATGGAAACTACTTTGGCTGCATTGAATTTTATTCATTTCTCTCAGAACACATGCAACAACATGACAATTCAGGCAGAGGGAATACGTGTTTTATCTCGCGTCAACTATATGCAATGAATTTATTGATATATTGGGATCCAAAGTTATGGTGCAGATAATATCTGAAATCAAGAAGGCAAAGTATTATGGAATCAATATCAATTCATCCCAATATTAGTCACACCGGTCATCTTAAAGTAGTGTTCATTATATATTTAGTGATGGAAATGTCGTTGAGCGATTTCTTCTGTTCATTCCCATTGAACATGATGTAAAATTCTTATTCAATCTTTTGCAGGATATTCTAAAATTTCATGGCATTGATATTGCAAGCTGCAAGTCATAGTCATATGATACCGCCAGCAATATGAGTAAAATGCAGGACAATGTAGCACTTTAAAGACTAACAAGATGGTTTATTAGATGATGAGCTTTCGTGGGCCAGACCCACTTCCTCAGATCAAAAACCAATATGAGTGGCATTTATTCAGGGGTTCAAGCTAGGTTTCATGAAGTTAACAGTTTGACTGAATGGGTTTCATGTGCTGCCCATAGTCTGATTGTGGTTGGATCAGCTCCTGTTGAGTGTTGCCCTGCAGCAGTCAGAGTTTTGGGGGATTTTGCAGTCACTCTTTACGTTCTTCTCAGCTTCACCCCAGAGAGGGTCTAAATTAGTAAATAAAATGAAACAAAATATCTATGTTGTACAAAGCATATCAGAAAAAAGATGGTCAGCATGGAGCGATACCACCAGAGCACCTTATATTAACTATTCTGAAATTTGCCGGACTTTGATAGACAGAGCTTAAAGTGATCAACAACCACCAGCAGCTGTCCATGAGGCAAAATCACTAAGAAGCTGGATCAGTTTGAAACAGCTCCGGTGTGCGTCATTTGAAATGATATACTACAAAAGACTAATCTTGTGAATAAAGCTCTACAGGAGGCTGGCATTGAGTTGTGCACTGTTATGAATTTATATGATGGTCTTCTAGCGCACTTTCATGATACCTGTGATAAATTTCATGTGGTTGGGGCAGCTGCAAAAAATTTCACGTCATGTGATCACAATGAGACCACACAGTGCAAATGACTGAGAAAGCAATTTTTTGATGAAGTTTGTATGGATAACACAGTCTCAGATTTGAGTGCCAGGGACAAATTTCATACCCCGTGCTTCTAACCGATCATGGATAACTTATTGTTGAGTTGGTCAGACGAGGGGCAGCATATGCCACATTGATTGAAAGCTTCCGTTGATAGATCAATGTCCAGTGCTGAAGTCGCCTCTAGGGCAAGGGCATTAGTAGATATCTACCCATCAGATCTCAAACATGCATTTACAGATGAATTTGTATTGTTCTCACATACGTTTGCAGAGAAGAAATCTGTGGCAGCAATGAACAGTGCAGAAATAGCAGACAAGTTGGTGACAAGTTTTCCAAATGTCAGCATTGCTTTCAGAGTGTCTATCGCCGTCTTGGGAACAAACTCTGAACGGGAGCATTCTTTTTCAAAGTTAAAGGACTTTCTTTGGTCTACCATGGGACAGAAAGGACTATCTTCCCTTGCACTTCTTTCAGTTGAGAGTGAGCTTTTGAGAAAAATGACATTTGATGACGTAATCTGTGATTTTCCTAACAAGAAGAGTCGCAATGTAAATATTTAATTGTATGTTATACCTGCATGTTGTTTGTTGACTAACGATTTAATACAGCTGCATTTGATTGATCTTCAACATTTGGACATGTATTCTAATAAAAAATAGCAAATTATTAAGTGTGATTTAGCAGTTTTATTTTCTTATTTTGAGTCAATTATCAATTTTTTTAGGCCCTAAAGTTTTCATAGGCTCTAGGCCAGGCATGTCAAACTCAAAGCCTTCTGAGGGCCACACAAACGAAAACTGAGAGCTTTCAGGGCCACCAAAGAAAATTTACTTCTATCGGAAAGTTGTAATTATTTATTATTATAGATTATGTTTTAGGTATATTTTATCATATTATAGATTAAGTTTTAGGTATATTTTATCATATTTTATCATATTCAGGTCTTGTTTGACTATAATACAATCATCCGATGTGTAAAATTGTTATTTACATCCATGAAGACTTTGAGTTTAAGGTGCTTCAGTCCCCCCTGCTCTAACCCAATATCCCTCCCCCTCCTGCAGAGCCAGGCACCCCCAACCCCCCCACTCTAACCCTCCTCTCCCCCAGAGCCAGGCACCCCATGCCCCTGTTCTAACCCAATCCCTCTCTGCTCCCCCAGAGTCAGGCACTCTTGGCACCCCCAACCCCCCGCTCTAACCCAATCCCCTTCCCCTCCCCCAGAGTCAGGCACCCCCCACTCTAACCCAATCTCCCTCCTCCCCAAGAGCCAGGCACTCCCAGTTCCTCCCCCCTCCCCCGCTCTAACCCAATTCCCCTCCCCTTTCCCAGAGCCAGGTACCCCCAGTTCCCTCCCACACACACTCTAACCTAATGCTTGGGTCCTGAAGCTGCTGCTGCTGCCGCTGCCACCACACACTTCTCCCTCCAGGCACTGGGGCTCATGCATAGAGCAGCTGGAAGGTGAGCAGGCCTGGCATGTAGCTCAGCACCAGCAGGAGCTGCGTTTCCTTAATCCAGCGTTTCCCAATTTTATTTGGCCACGGAACCCTTTTATACTCAAAAGAATTTTGCGGAACCCCTAATAACAGTCTAATATATGGAGCTGAAAAAGTAGACCACAAATAAGTAAGGATAATAATAAACAAATGCTAAACAAGGTCATGAGATCAACATTTAGTTTAATTGCACGTATTTAAAAACAAAAATCACATTTAATGTGTACAAAAAATAAAACTCAAAAACTAATATGCATTAAATATTTTTTTTTTAAATCATAAAATGTTACTGTGATGGAATTTTCTCGCAGAACCCTTATTTTCACTTTGCGGAACCCCGGGGTTCTGTGGAACACCATTTGGGACACACTGCCTTAATCAAAGAGCTGCATGCGACTCGAGAGCCGCCGGTTGGCCACTTCTGTTATAAACAATGTAACTGGGCGGGCCGCACTAAGACAATTTATAAAGATGTAGTTGTGGGCCACAAAAAAATGTGATTGGGCTACATGTTTGACATAACTGCCCTAGGCACCGGGCCTACTGTGCATAATGGATAATGGATAATGCACTGTTGTAGGGTGGCACAATACTGTGTCGGTGGATTCATCAGCAGTTGATTTGTCACTTGTGTTTGTTCAGACTCCTGCTAAGTGGCCGTCTGGTTTCTGGTGACCTTTTATTATGCCACAGCGTCCTGCGACAGTGCCCTAACCACATGGCTCTTGCTCAGGAATGATCTACCTTGTCCCCAGGGTTCTCTGCTCTATTAAATCCCTCCTTTAACATTGTGTATGGTAGGTATCTCTTTTGCCCTATAAGCCTCAATTCCCCCCACTCCACCCCAACAAGTGGGGTTGGAATGAATCAGTCCTACTCTGGAGGCTTTCTATTTTTAACTTGGGTTTATTTACAGTTTTTAAAGGTGGGCCTCGAGGTAAGCCTGAGTCATTCTTTTTAGAAAAATTCATACATCTCCTTGTTCCACTAGAGCATTGACTTATTAATGCTGGCTTCTGCTCAGCCCTTCCCCAAACAGAAATAAACTCTGTTTCTTCTATAGGAAGGAGCATAGCCCCCCCCCCCCAGCTAGCAAAAGCCTTTTTCATGCAGCAACTTGTTTCTTCTTCCTCCTCTTCTCTGTCTCTCATTGGAAGAGAGATTTTTAAAAGGTCCCAGCAGCCCTTAATTGTATTAGGGTGTCTCTAATTTGTTTTTATAGCATATGTTTATTTTACAGGATGGGGTTGCTAGTCCCATGCCCAACCCTCCTTAGTCACCTTTTACAACATGCTTGGAAGGGTACAAAAGTCCTATTCTTACTTCCCCGTAGGGCCCCAGGAACCTTCCAAGGTAAAACAGGCAAAAGCTGGAGAGAATTAGAAAAGGTGGCACAAGACAGAGAGGCTTGGAAAGAAATTGTTGATGGCCTATGCTCTCATAGGAGCTATGGGCAAAGAAGAGGAGGAACCTCTTTTCAGATCATAAGAAAAAGGATCTTCAGCCTCCTAGAGTGGATACACCTGCCTTTCTTAGGGCTGACTTTGTCACAGTGCCCAAACTTAACACCCGGCCATCCTGATTTACATGACAGCTGAAGTCAATGGGAGCTGCATGTGCTCATCATCCCTGAGAAAAATCAGGCCTTACATGTTTTAAGTTGAGCACCCATCTTTTTGGTCTAGTCAACAGTAACCCAAGACACTCCACTGTCACACTCTGTGTTAGGAAGAAGACTCAAATCGCTGGCATTTCTCTCCCTTTGTTATTGTGCTTTCCTGCCTTGCCCTGTTCCCTACATGAAGCGGGTGTGCTCTTCCCTAACAGGGTGATGGTATTAGCCATACAAGATGAGTGAGGTAATATCTTTTACTGGACCAGCTTCTGTGAAACTTCTGTGCTTACTCAGAGCTCTTCCTCAGGTCTCTCTAATATACTGAGGCCAACAAGGCTACAACACTGCAAGCAACAAGGGGGGGTTACAGTATTGCATTCCTTGGCATATGGGTGACACGTGAGCTGACAGTTGAGGAAAGTGAGCCCATAGCCCCACCCCATCTGCCCACGGGCACCCATCCCAACTGGAACCCTGAACCATCACCTGCACACACACCGCTGCAGCCTCCGTCCTACCTGAGTGCCCCCAGCCCTGAAGCACCAGGCAAGCGTCCCAAGCACTCATTCCAACCACTTTGAGTCCTGGGCCACAGGCTGGCAGCCCAAACCCCCGGGCCATCCCCAGCCCTCCCCCCCCCCCAGCTTCAGGGAAGAGGAGCAGCCTGGGTTTGGACCATGGAGGAAGAGCATGAAACAGGAGAGGGCCTTATGCAAAGCATGGCCAGGGTCGCATTTCGCTATTTGGGGAGGCAGAGCCTGCCCTGGCCTGCAATACTTGCCACTTATACCCTGGAGAAAGAGCACCTTGCAAAGGGGGAATACCGTGTGTGGTGGGAGTGGGTAAGGAGAGAAGCTACTAGTTGCTAAAAGTGTCAACCAATCTTAGCTTTTTCCCCGGATGGGAAGGTCACATTGTCTCTGCCCAACACCCAGTCGTACCAGCTCCGTATCAGGCTGTGACAACTGGAGGATTTGTCTACACAGCTTATGACTTCTAGTTGACATTATGAAGTTATCATGACGTGCTACTAGCAAAACTGCTTTATCTTGAATGTTTTTTCCCAGCTTTGCAGAGTTCCATGGAGCAACAGCAGTTGATCCAATAAGAGAGATTACTTCACCTGCCTTGTCTCTCTGTACATGCATCCACCATATCTTCCCAGCCTGAAAAGCATGTTTCCCCCAGACTGAGAACAATAGGAAGGTACTTAACTTGGAACAATGTACTTTACAACAATAGGTATGCTAAAAAGTAGCTTCTTTCTTGGAAAAGCAGTTTTATATTATCCCTGTTGGAGGGGGGAGTGGAAAGTTACCCAAAAGAGTGTAAAAGGAATCCAGAACTTGGAAGGTGGGGGTTAAATAGAAAGTCACACAGGAACAGAAGTGAAGGAAGAGGTCAGATTAGTCCATGACAAAGAACGCAACATGGGGGAAGTATGCTTCACATTCCAGCCCAAAAGCCAGGCTCTGAACTAGGAGGCTCTAACCGTCGAGTGGGGCCTGGAGTTCTGCAAGAGGATGTGCTTAAATACAGAGTTGTCTAGGGGTATGGCTACCTGCACTGTAAGTCCAGGGTTTGAACTCAGGTTCAAGCCTCGCCCCCACATTTGTCTGTACACAAATCATGCTTACCCAGGGCTTGGACCCAGGGTCTTAGAAGTTGAGGATCTGAGCCAAGACGGGACCCAGGATTCAACCCCTATTACTTTGCAGTGTAGACACAGCCCCACACATCTGCCAATATCAGTAATAACGCCAGCATGAGATGTGGTGATCTGCTCATGAGGCTGAATCCAGACAAGGCCAAAACTACCTTAACTCGTCCACCTTCTGGCATCAGACTGTCAGCACGTACATCCCAGAGATGGGAAAGGGTGGGCAAGGGGGATAGGCCAGCATATTGGGACAGGCTCATTTCACTGGGGCAGAGGCACCCCCTAGAGTTAGCCTCTTGGCTGGATGAGGTGCCAGCCATGGAGATCAAGAGGAAAAGCGGCAGCTCCCATTTTTCACTGTTGCAAGGATTAAAAATCTCTCCCCTCTCCTTTCAGCCCTTGGGGGTTCTGGTGGTGGCTAGCTAAGGAGAACTTACCAGGGCTTTGCATCAGCTCTGCCAGCATGATGGGATTGGCTTTCAGCACAGGTGCAGCCCAAAAGAAAATGGAAGTGAATGAGCAGGGTTAAGAGAAGCCCAGCAGCCTTGCTCTGGTGGGTGTGGCAGGAAGGAGCCACACAGAGGGGACGTTTATACTGCAACAAAGGTGTGCTCTCAACTCACATTAATAACTTGGCTTAAAACGGTGGCGTAGATGTGGCTTTCAACTCCCGCCTCCACGGTGGGCTTTAATTCGAGCCGCTAACCTGAATTAAGAACACCCTTTTTTTCCCCCCAGTGTGGACATGCACTTAAAAAAAAGATAATTCTTCCCCTTCCCTCATTGCCAAATCATAGAACTGCTGAGATAAGGAAAGAGCCTGTGATGAAAAACTTCTCCAAAAAGTGACTGCCCTCACCCCTGGAGGAGGAGAAAACAAGGTCCCCAAACTAGCAAATGGGGAGAAAATAAAAGAGAATACAAAAACTCCTCAGGTTTTCATTGCCAAATCCCAGCTTCCTCTCCTCCTTGTCACCCTGGCGACATGGCTTGCAGTCACCATGGAAACGCAAGGCATGGAGAGGGAGCATCACAGTGAAAGACAGTGGCAATGTCTTGGATTATTTTGGGAGCCAGGGAGACACCTGGTGTGAGGCTTTCAAGCTTATTTAGTGGCAGGGAAGGAGGTGGGGGGAGAGGAGGTTTATTTTTAAGTGTTCCCACTTCATGTGCCAATTTTCTTTTTTAAGAGTTCCAAGTTTGGATGCCTCTTCCCCCTCCTCCAGGCCCCTCCTCCCTCACCTCCTCCCTCAGCTGTCTTGGTGGCACAGGGATCCCACAGCTGACAGTCAGAGCTCCCTTGCTCTCTTCCCAGCCTGCTCCTTTGCAGCAAGGCCCAATCAGTGACATGAACAGATGGAGAGTGGATGTGGTGTCACCTTCTAGGCATCTCCTCACTGGCTTCTGGGTGTTCTTGTTGCAACTCCAGAGGCCACGACGCCCAGTCATTGCCACATCCATGGAGTCCCTCTGACTCCATGCTGGCCCCACCTCCACAGCAGAGTCTCAGCGCCCATGATAGACAGAATTCATCATTTGGGTGAGGTACCATCACAAGCTACCACCAGATCTTGTGAAGTGAGAAGTTAACTATGCCACAGACAATCATGTTATCATTTCCCTGCTGCTTACTACAACAACACCTGGTAGGAGGAAGAGCTGTATTCAAGGAGCATCAAAGGGGGCGGACGGGAACACCCACTGCTCTTAAAAACAGCAAGACTGAGTTGGTATCAGAGAGCCAGATAAGGATAGAGGAGGGCTGGGATGAAAAATGGCATGTCTTGAGTCAGGGACAATTTATTCCTCTTGGCTTGGGTAATTTATTTATAGGCTGTACTCATCTCACTGTTGTATGAGAGTTCCCTACAAGATTCAGAGCTAGAAAATGTGCCTCTGAAGGAAGAGCTCTCCTATTAAGCTGATCTCCACTCTGAGACGGTGGAGGTAGTTGACTCCCTCTGTCTAAGGTGTCTTGGCTTTTGGAGGCAACGCAAACTTTGAACGGGTATGTGGATGTGATCAGGAGTGGTCGTAGATGAGCTGCAGGCAACTAGCGCCCTAGGCGAAAAGTGCGATTAGTGTACGATCGGCGCCCCCGCCTCCAAAGCCCTCAACGGCCGTTTATCTTGGCGTCCTAGGCAACCGCCTAGTTCGCTTGTATTGACGGGCTGCCACTGAATGTGATAGGATCGAAAGGTAGAGATATTCAAGCTCACTACGATGCCCTATAGAAGTGAGTCTCATAAATGTAGGCCTTCCTCGGAGAATGCCCTATTCCCACTGTAACACATTCAAATGTGGTTTCTGTCAGCCACAATGAACCTACAGAATATAGCAGAAGTATTGGAGAGTAGGTGGAGCGGCAGTCATTGAAAAAAAATAAACCAGGGTCTAAGGACCAGGATCTTGAACTGGGCCCAGAATCTGAAGGTCCGGTTGGGAGGAAGGCCTGTCAGCCCAAGATGGAGTACATTACATTGGGGAAACACATGCATGAATCACTGTTGTTAGTCTGCGTTGGACTGGAATAGGCAGAACGATACAGCTAGTCAGAAGCAATACAGGGCACTTTTGGCCACTACTGAGCATCTGGGAGAGGCGTGAATAGGAACAGGACCGTGAAAGCTTGAGGGGGTAGCCAAGTTAGTCTGTACAGGATAAACTTAAAACACAACAAATAGTCTGGTAGCACTTTAAAGACTAACAAAACATGTAGATGGTATCATGACCCTGAAACTGCATAATTTTTTCACCAACAGAGGTCAGCCACTTTCCATGCAGGAATCAGCTCGCCTATTCAGCCAGACCCACTGTGTTTTCCCCTTCTCACTGATATCACTTCCATCTTGCCTGAGTCAGCATGTAGCCAATTGCTTTTCACCCAGCTCCTCACAGGCACTGCCTCTGGAGGGAAGCCAGGGAGGCCAGATTGTTCATGAGGCAGAGAGCTGAGCCCTGATGGCATCTCAGTTTGTAGTGTGTTCCCACAGTTTCCCCTTGTGGCTTTGTGTTCAATGAAGAGAGATTAGCTGCTACGATTATTTATTAGTAGTAGCAGTACTATTGTTGGAACATGATTCACTGGGGTCTGTCTAAGGAGCAACCTACACTCTCCTTGTCCTGCAGATGGGGGGGCATTTAATTTTCTATGAGGGCTGCCACAGACTGTCTTAATCTCCAGCTGCGCATGGTTCTCTAACCATTGCCATCACTAGACTAGATGGTCCATCAGTTCAGAGTGTAGCCGACATGGCATATTCAGACCTAAAATCTAGCAGGAAAAGATCCATAATATCTGAAGCAGGCAGATAAAGACAGAGTCTAAAATCTCCAGAATTCTCAATGACTTTTCCTAGGAGCCAAAGGCCCAAGCCCAGATAGTAGCACGTGAGTTCACTGCTGCTGTTGGTTCCTTCTGCACAAAACAGACTGGTGTGTTTGAAGTTGCAATGCTGAGGCTGGAGCACATGGTGATGCATCATCAGAGACTGTTGCTTTGCTGGATGAAGGGAAATCTGGGCATGCTCCCTGGTGACGAGGTATATGAGTCAAAGGAGCCACACAGACACAATATAAAAGGAGAGGAAGCACATGTGAGACTCTCTCTTTCTTCCCCTGATTCTGAGACGCAAGTCTACAGCAAGTCTCTTTCCTGCCCAGCTGCCCAGCCATGACCAGCAGACAGACACTCCAGGATCTACATGCCTTGGCTCCTTCTACAACCCATATGCCTGTGTAAGTGTGTAAGTGCCTGAGGGCAGGAATGAATGTGTGTGAATGAGTGAATGAATGGAGGGGTGGGTGTGCTTGTTGGTGTGTGTGAGAGATAGATAGCTGGTTCCTGTTTAGTTTAAACCTTTGGTGGCAGCTCTATTTTTGTAGTGCATACAGTGGAGTGCTAATTCCTCAAACAATAAACCCATGCTAGTGTAACCCTGGGTGGTCTCCAGTGGGAATATTTTGGGGTAACAGCTCCATGCTCCCAGAAGGAGCATGGCCTCAGGTGGAAGGGGCTCCACCTAGCCGGTCCTCAGAGCCAGCCAGTGCAAGTGCACTGCCCAGCACTCTGGTGGCGATTCTAAAGGGGCCAGTCATCACCACCACAGTAGCAATGGCCAGGAGTCTGTGCCCCTTTATATCACTGGGCCCAGGGCCTGCTGTCTGATGACCTTCTGCCAGGCATTTAAGAGAAGCAGCATCCATGTCACCCCTGGGCACAGGTTGTGTGTGTGTGTGTGTGTGTGTGTGTGTGTGTGTGTGTGTGTGTATAAGAGATCCTCCGGAAAAGGGCTTTATTCCGGAGGATCGCGCCAGTCTAGACGCTTTTTTCCGGCTTTTCCCCAAGCCGGAAAAAAAGTGGCGGCCATGTTTATTTAAATCCCATGGGGGATATTAAAATCCCCCACGGATTTCCCTATTCCAAAGTTTGAAATTAGCATGCCTCTTCCAGAGACGGGGCCAGTGTATACGTAGCCATGGAGTGTGGAGTGCTTTATGGTTTTAAATGTCTGAATGAAAGCCCTCCTGGGTGTTACCCTCAACGTCTTGATGACCAACTATTAAACAATCACTTTTGTTTTTTAAGTTTTAGCAGTGGTTGGTCAGAGGATGTCACATGACCACTCCAACAGACCAGGTGACTTCCTATGCAAAAAGAGAATCTTTAAAAAGAATAGGAAAGTAGGAATGTAGGTCTTTTTTGGCTGGCTGGTGTGGCACACCCAAAGGCCGGAACCAGATACCCCAAGGAAAAGGAGATTTCCCTGGTTTGGAAGACTTAGCCGGGAAAGAACAGTTTTATGCTGAGTTTGTAATAAGTTTGTACTGAAGATTTAGTGTAAAAGTAGCCAAGCATTGTGTGTTATTTTGAGTTTGTAATCTACTTTGCTCTGCCTGTTCTCACTTATTACCACTTAAATCCTACTGCTTGTACTTAATAAAATCATTTTTATTTTCTTGCAAACCCAGTGTAAATAATTATCATGGCAGGTGGGGGGGATCAGTGTGTACCTCTTCCTTTCATTATTAAAGGGGGCTTACCCAAATAATTCATTTGGGGTTTTGATCCTATTTGGGGAGTGGTATCCCAGGAAGCTGGGCCCCAAACTGCATTTTCTTTGGCCTTGAAGAGATTCAGAGTCTGCATTGCTTCTGGCGGTGGTGGGGGGAGAAGGCGTGATTCTCAGCCCTGTGCCTCTACTGGGGGAGATCAGGGAGCTGGCCCAGCAAGACAGGGCAGTGAAAAGCCCCAGAGAGCAAAAAGAAGGGTGGCAGTGACCTTGTTAGCATCCCAGGAACCACCCTCAACGGGTTGTCTGTGACCTCACTCCATCACAGAAGGAACCCTCCCCCCCAAAGTAAGCCTAGCTAACTAAGAACTACAACTCTAAGAACTATTGACAACTAACTACAAGGAGAACCACTGTGAATGCCAGGGACTACGCTGCTCCAACAACCATCACAGGTGATAAGGAGGAACTGAGCAGGCAGTGGATTGGCAGGAACTTATATACACTGGCATGAAGGTGCCACTCCAGGGGGCTCCTCAACTGACTTGATAGGGACCACTAGAGGAAACACCTTCCAATGACTGTGAACACAGCATGCACAGCTCTTGGGATGGACATGAGCAAGCGCTCGAAAAAGAACAGTAGGACAGTGGAACAGATGCCCAGAGAGGCTGTGGAGGCGCCATCACTGGCCGTTTTCATTAGGAGGCTGGATCGGTCTCTGTCTTGGATGGTTCAGACACAAGTAGTCCTGCCTCTCTGCACAGCATTAGACTAGGACTATGTCTGGACAGCGGGGCTGTTTCAGGATACCAGAAGTATCTCGAAATAGCAATTCCACGTCTTTAAATGTGCCCATTATTTATTTCAAAATAACAGGCAAGTTATTCCAGTGTCCCTGTAACCCTCGTTCCACGAGGATTAAGGGACTCGTCGGAATAGCGCTTTATTTTGAAATAATCTCAAAATAAGGTACGCAATTTGCACAACGCAAATTGTATCGCTTTTTTTTAGGTCAGGGTGCAGTGCAGACACAGCCGAGGAGACCCTTGCGGTCCCTTCTAAACTCTGTGATTCGTGAGGGGAAGCAGCACCAGGGCAAGAGGGGGAATGAATCAGGAAGTTACAATGAGAAGCAACAGACAATAATCACCACACTACTAGCACCGCAGGCACGTAACACTCCACTTGCCACATTCTAAACACTCTGCCCACAGGTGACTAAAGAGACAAAACTGAGCAAAGGGGGATTCTGCATGAATGGCAAGACACTTTTCCCACCAGTGACCTCTGTCAGAGGGGGAAATAACCTGCTAATGGCACTCAGGCAAAACCCACTTCTGCAGGCCTTTAAAATTAGACAGAACAAAGCCTCAGAAACTGTACTGCAAGAAACAACTTGCCCTGTTCAGACCAGGGTAAGAACATGATGCAACCTAATGGATCTCTTCCATCTCTAAAGGTTCTAGGCCTCTGACAAGGGCTGATCATTTCCATCTGCCTTTTCCCCTTTAAGGAATTTTCGGCTTGTAACTTGAGAAGACGAAGTGGTGAAAGAGAAAGAAAAGAGCTCAGCTGAGTTTCTCCCGCCTCTTCCTCCGCCCTTCCCATGCAGACAGGAGCCACGTCACCCCATGCCTGCACTAGGACAGCTAAGCAGACTTGGGCAGGGTGGGACATTCTGGGGAACAATCCCCTACTTTGCACTGGCACACGGGAGGAAGAGGGCTGCAGGGAGATCAGAGAGTAGGTAGAAACTGTGTCTCATAGAACTGAGATTAAGTACACTAGGAGAAGGAGTGAGGGGTCCAATTCATTCTGGAGACAAAAATATTACTGGAGAAAGTTTTTATGCTAGGAAAGCAAGAGTTAACTCAGCTGCCAGGAGACAAGAACAGGGGACTTCATACTGCCAGAGAAAGAAAGTTTAATTGGGAGAGTTTAACTGATCCAGGAAAGAAAAAGGAAAAGATTCACTGTAGAGTTTTACCAGGTAGCAGAGAGACTCTCTTGGGAGAAACCAAGCGAACAACCCAACCTTCCCTGCTATTCAAAACCACACTGATTAGTTTGCCCCTGGGAAATTCTTTGGAGCAATGAATATATTCCGGATCCTGGGAGATGTCTCCCATTTGCTGGCAATGATCATATTACTGGTCAAGATCTGGAGATCCAAGTCCTGTGCTGGTGAGTTTTCTCCCCCACAATTGTGTGCATGTGTGCGGGTGCATGTTTGGGAAGGAAGGAGCCAAGTGGCTTTGGCTGTTGAACGGAAGACAATGGGGAGATGAGGTAAGGGCAGTGAGTGGGGAGACTCAAAAGCTCCCGAATTAGAAGCAGTCTCTGTGCCCTGCATAATTGGGTTCCTAGGAAGAATTAAATCTCCCTCTCTCCATCTCTTCCATGCTGCCATCTTACTACTTCTTCCCTATCTTCCTCCTTCCCCCCCTTATGTGGGTCCCAGATTAGGCCCCTTACACACATACACAGGGGCCAGCAAAGCCATCCCAGCTCGGTATTATTTCCGTTGGAAGGCGGGACAGAGATGTGGATTGAGGGGAGGATGCTGTGATGTGGCAGTGAGCGGCAAAATGCATTCGTTCCGAGCACAAGTGCTGCTTATCTTAGGGTGGCAATAACTAAGAGTTGTTGTCTCTGGGTACGGAGAACGGCAAGGAGGGGTTAGCACGCGTGCAGCTGTAAAAACCTTTCTAGGCAAAAGAAACAAAGAGAGGCTATGAGACATACCCTGCTAAAGGGCAACCGAATTGCAGGGGTGTAACATTCCAGGCAATAAAAGATTGGCCCTCCCTCCTACTCCCGGAGCTGCATCTGCAGGCCAGATGATACAGAGTAACTGTAATAATACCCTGTACCTTCTCAGCATTTCAAAGCACTTTACAAACCTTCCTGTAGCCTCAAAACCCTGCAAGGGGGGGTTAGCTTCATTTTACAAATGAGGAAACCCAGGCAGAAAGGGGTGAAGCCACTTGGCCGAGGTCACCAAGCAAGTGCATGACGGAGCTGGGAACAGAACTGAGCTGTAATGTCCTTTCCCCTGCAATAAGTGCTAGGCCATGGAAGCTAACAGGGAGCCTCCCCTTCTCCCAGCTGAGCTGCTCTCTGCAAGAAGATGACCCTGGGTACTAGGAAAGGGAACAGTTTTAGCATTAACAAGTTCTGGGCTGCTGAAAGAGGCGGAACGTAGAGTTCTAATTCCTGGAGTCTTCATTATCCTTTCACCTCCATAGCCCAGCCCCTTCATTAGTGTTCCTCAGCTTTGCCCCAAAGTTCACTGGCGGCTGAAAGCTATTATCATCTGGGTGCTGACCTCGGAGCCCACTCGCTATGGTGGCCCTGCAAGGAAACGTGCCCTATTAGAGGTGGCTTCAGGGGAATCCTGACCTGCCACTGCCCACATAAGACCTGTTCTGTCAATCTGGCAAGTTTCACCCGTGCCAAGCTCAATTAACACAACACAAGATAAATGTTTTTAAACACATTGGCTCTGTCTCTCCTCCGTAGTAATTCAGCCCCATTCTCCACTTGCACTGCTTTGATCTCACACAGGGTGGTTAGTGATGCTCTGTGTACTCCCTAGTAGGTCGGGACCAAGTGATCAGTTACTGGGCCATGCATGGCTCTGTTGAGCTCCTGCCCACTAGTTTTAGCATGACTTTAAGCAGAGAGGGAAAACATGGGTCTAGTCAAATATTAATGGCAACAGCTATTTTCTCTTTCCGTCAATTTTCATTTTAGTTCAGTGAACTCATTTGACTGTACACGTAGCTGCTTTCTTGGGTATCAGGTGGGGATCTCTCTGTCTTGTAGGATTGCCTGTCTGTCCACTTCATATAACCATTATTGTCCTACAAACACAACAACAGAACCAGATAATGAGGCTGAAGGATTTTTTTTTGTTGTGAACTGTTACTCACAAGAGAAGAGGGGGCATGTGCACATGGAGTTTTCAACAACAGTTCGCATCTCCAAACTTTTCCTCTCTCACCCATCTTATCTCCCATTCCTTCCTTTGATGTGTAGGTATCTCCGGGAAGAGCCAGATCCTTTTCGCTCTTGTCTTCACGACCCGTTATCTTGACCTGTTCACCATCTTCATCTCAGTCTATAACACCGTGATGAAGGTAACAGCAGGGAGCCATTGCAGAAGCCCTACTTCAAGCAACCCCATAGTCTCCTCATTGTAGTTAGTTGGAGGAGGTGATGGTAGACATTCACCAATTTTGGATTTTAAATGTTGGGGAGAACTTTCTACAAGGCCCCCCAAAATTACTGTTAATTTCCCTTTGGCAGGGAAGGGATAAAACTGTCCTTTATAGACACCATTCCTCCACTGACCAGAGACAAATGACAACAGTCCACTCACCATGGACACCAGCTCCAACAAGCTGATTCCATTGCCTTGTTAGTGCCTACCAAATCCAGAAGCAGGAGACTGGGTTTCAGACCTGGGTCTCCTGCACAGCAGGAGCATTAATACCAAGACCTCCTCTCAGGCCTAAAGTAGCCAGAAGACAGACCTGGTCTTCTGCATGGTAATACAGGAGCTAGAACTCCTAAGGTCATGCAGCGCAGTCACTAGAGCATCCCCAGGAGGAATAGTGACAGAGATGGGAATCAATCCTAGGTCTTCCAAGGGGCAGCCCAGAATTCTAACTTCCACCCCACCAGCGGCTTAAAAGCAGCACTTAAGCTAGGCAAGCAAGTAAGCCAGTCCCTTTTAAGTGGAGAAGACAATAGGAGGTAAAGTAAATGTCTTTCAAAAGAACTTTTTTGCTATTTCACTCTTCCCACCTCCACAGGTCATTTTCTTGGTGTGTGCCTACATCACAGTGTATATGATCTACATGAAGTTCCACAAAACATTTGACAGAGAGCATGACTCCTTTCGTCTGGAATTCCTCTTGGTCCCTGTCACGGGCTTGTCCTTTCTGGAGAACCACAGCTTTACCCCCTTAGAGGTAAGGAAATATGAAACCTGACGGGACAGGAGGAGGAAAAAGGTTGATACCCACTTAGTGGAAACCAATTGGGAGTTAGCATGATCAACAGAGCATGGAAGTAAATTTTGTGAAGATAGGGGGCCAGATTGGAATTCTTCAGAGACAGACATTTTTAAAAGCCGGCTAGTGCGAACCCCGTGCCGCGCGGCTACACGCGGCACGGGCTAGATAGTTCGAACTACGTAGCCATTCCACGAGGAGTACAGATAGTTCGGAATGGCTACGTAGTTCGAACTATCTAGCCCGTGCCGTGTGTAGCTGCGCGGCACGGGGTTCGCACTAGCCGGCTTTTTAAAATGGCGGCGCCGGCTTTATGCTAATGAAGCCCGGGAAATTCAAATCCCGGGCTTCATTAGCAAGTTCGGTATGCATACATTACCCCCCTAGTTCGAACTAGCGGGGTAGTGTAGACATACCCTGTGAGTGGTCTAAAGGTTCATTCTCCATAACTCAATTCAATTTTTGGCCTTTCAGCTAATATTACTAACAAGGAAACCAGCCCAAACCAGTGAGGATAGTGGTTTTCAGAACTGAGCCTCCCCCTTCACAGGGAAATGAAATGAGACTGGCACCTGTATTCAACAGGGCATGTCTGAATAAGCAAAGGGCCAGTGGGAACAGCTGAGTTATGTATTTAAATATCCTTCTCCCACCTGATGATCTAATGATTCAGAACCATAAAACTGGGCATTTTCAGCCTAGGCAAAGAGGGTAGCACTGTTACCCTCATCCTCCTTTCCTCATTATTTGCTATGCTTACTTGTTACTACTTATACTAAAATAAGCGATTTGGGGGCACTGACAGTTCATGCCATGCAAACAGCACAACAAGCTCTGATTCCAGAGTGAAGCCTTTGAGGGCTACTGAAATTAAGTGGCCAGTAAAGATTCTCTTCTGAATTATTTCTCACTTCCCACAGATCCTCTGGACCTTCTCCATCTACCTGGAATCAGTGGCCATCCTTCCTCAGCTCTTCATGATCAGTAAGACAGGAGAGGCAGAGACCATCACGACCCACTACCTCTTCTTCCTGGGTCTCTATCGTGCACTCTACCTTGCGAACTGGATCTGGCGCTACCACACTGAGAACTTCTATGACCAGATAGCTGTGGTTTCTGGGGTGGTACAGACCATCTTCTACTGTGATTTCTTCTATCTCTATGTCACCAAAGGTAGGTAGGGAGTTGAACTGAGGGTGAAAGCAGGAAGGGGTAAATGCTGCTTAACTCTACAAACAGGCTAGGATGGAGATGGAAGCTAGCCATGTGATCATCTGCATAAAAACATTACTCACCTAGTAACTTTAGTCCTTTGAGATGTTGCATTCATGTCCATTCCAGTTCAGGTGTGAGCATGTGCGCACGCAGTAGCTGGAAGATTTTTCTCCTAGCAGTATCCGGTCAGTTGGTCCTGGTGCCCCCAAGAATGGTGGTCAAAATAGGGCTTGCCAGTTTGTCATCCCCTCAGTTCCTTCTTGCCGGCTACTCCAACAAAGGGGTAGGTGGGTGGGTATTAGAATGGACACAAACAACATCTCAAAAGAACAACAATGATGGAAGGGTGAGTAACCGTTTTTTCCTCTTCGAGAGTTTGTGTGTGTCAATTCCAGTCAGGTGACTCCCAAGCCTAAGTCTCAGAGGTGGGGTCCGAGTTCAGGTGTTCACTTCCTGGAGCAAGGCACTACCACAGGCTGCATCATCTCTGGCCTACTGGGTAACTGCATAACATGCAGTGAAAGTATGCATGGAGGACCAGCTCATCACTCTGCCTATTTCCTGGGTGGAAACCTGCACCAGGCACACTGTTGAAGAACTTGTGCCCTAGTGGAATGTGCTGGGGGTGGGGCAGAGCAGACATCTCTGGCAGGTTATGGCACTCAGTGATCCAGGATGAAATTTTTTGAGAGAAGACTGGAAGACCTTTCATCTTGTTTGCCACAGCCACAAACCATTGACTGGACTTCCAGAAGGACTTTGTTCTTTCAGTGTACAAGGCGAATGCTCTGCAAATGTCTGAGGAGCAGAGCCTTCGCTCCCTTGCCACTTAGGAGAGAGCACCAGGATGAAGATGTTCTGGCTAATATGAAATTGGGAGACAACCTTGCAGAGGAAAGCTGGGAGTGGCCTGAGCTGAACAGTCTCCTAATCAAGCACTGTGTCTGGAGGCTCTGCTGTTAGGGCCTTGAGCTCAGGCACCTTCCTGGCTGTAGTTATCACTTCCAAAAATGCCACTTGGTACCAGACCTAGAGCAGGAAGCAAATTGCCAGAGGCTCAAAAGGCAGCCCCTTTAGTCTGCAAAAGACCAGATTGAAGTCTCAGGCCGGGAACTGGCTGTCAGATATGCAAGTATAGCCTGTCGAGACCTTTCAGGAAACGGCAGAGCACAGGGCTGGCAAAGACTCTGCACCTAGATAGGAGGTCAAAATGGTGGCTACCTGGACCCCTATGGATAACATGGACAGCCCCTGCTGCTGAAGATGGAGAAGGTGTTCCAATCTAAGCTCAATACACACAAATGGAGACAGACAGTCTTATGCCAGATTGAAAATCCCTTCCATTTGGCCAGGTAGGAAGGAGGGGAGCTCCAACAGATTCAGCCACGGAGCTTCCACAGTGTGAGGTGCAGCGATTCGAGGTTCAGGTGCTGGAGTCATCAGGTCTAGGAAGAGCGGCAAGGTGCTTGGGGCTTCACTGACATTTCCAGGAGAGATGTGTACCACTGTCGGTGGGGCCAGGCTTGAGCTCTCAATATCACCAATGCTCATACCGTCCATGTCTTTAGGGGCATCTTGTGAATGAGAGGGAGGGGTGGAAATATGTATTGGAGACGGCCTCTCCATGGGAGGAGGAATGAGTCTGCATTGGAGCCCAGGCTGTGATTCAGGAAGGAGCAGAACTGTTTGCACCTCCTGTTGCAATGTACTGTGAGCAAGTCTATTTGGGAAAAGCCCTACTGGTGGAAGATGGAGTCTGTGTGTAAGGACCACCTATGGCCATGGAACAACCTACTGAGATAGTCTGCTGACTCATTCTGTACTCCCAGGAGGTACGATGCTTGAAGGGATAGAGAATGCTCTAAAGTCCCAGCTTGAGGCACAGGGTAGAGGAGCATGTACCCTGGTTTCCTGATACAGCACATAGCTGTTAGTGTTGTCTGTCATAACTGGTACCCCTCTGCCTGCCAAGCAGGCTCAGAAAGTCTGGCATGCTAGGCAAACCGCTCTCAGGTCTGACACTGAGGTGGAGAGCGCGTTCTGCCTGAGACCAGAGGTCTGGTGTCCTGAGGTCTGTCACATGTGCTCTCCAGCCCAAGGTTGATACATCTGTCACTATCAAGATGGATGGCTGAGGAATGGTGAAGGGTATCCTTGCACACAGTACCTGCGGGCGAAACAGAGTCACACTCCTGTCCAAATTGTCCTGGGCTGGCTGATACACTGAGGCCAGCCACAGCTGGAGTGGATGGAGTCTAAGCATGACATGTTGCACTACATACATAAAAGTGGCCAAGGAGTTCCAGGCAATTCCTTGTTGCGGGAGTAGGGAACTGCTCAAGGTTCGAATAACATTGCCCAGGGCATAGAACCTTGATTCTGGGAGGTATACATACCCTGGCCTATGTCAAGTCCACTACTGCTCCAATAAATTCTATGCACTGAACCAAGGACAGTGTAGATTCCCACCCTGTTCAGGAGAAGACCCAGTTCGTCAAATCTTGTTCTTATGAAGCTGCCTTGTGCCTCCACTTGAGCTCTGGAATTGCCCCTCATCAGCCAGTCATTGAGTTACAGGAACATCCTACACAAGCAGCAGGTACCGAACACAACCATGACTGCCCCACTAGGTAAACGCTCGAGGTGCTGCTGACAGGACAAATGGGAGGACTGTGAACTGGCTGTCATGGTTGTTCACCACAAACCTGAGGTATCTGCTTTAAGACAGTGTAATGGCTGTGTAAAAAGAAGAATCCTTTAAATAGAGGGCAACATACCAGTTCCCTTGATCCAAGGAGGGATGGAGGAGGCCAAAGAAACCATCAAAACTTCAGTTTCTTCAGGAACCTGCTGAGTTTGCACAGGTCTAGGATGGGCATTTGCCTTTTGGTGTTAGAAGATACTGGGAATAGAAACCCTTACACCCTTCAGCTCCTGAGGAATCTCTTCCACTGCTCCCAGCAAGAGAAGTGAGTGCATCTCCTGTACATGGACTTCTTGTGAGAACAGTCCCAGAAGAGGGACCAGGATGGAGGGTGGAAGGGTAAGAGGGCTGAAAACTGGAGGAGGTATCTCCTTTCTATGGTGTGGCGCACCCACCAGTGGTTTGATGTGATATGGGAAAAGGCAGGGTAAAAGGGGGATAGCTGGGATGAGAAAGTAAGACGGGGTCCAAACCCTGCTGTCTCCCTGCCCTATTACTGCCCCCCACAGTTATGGGGCTGCTCCCTTGGCCTGGCTCTGCAAGCCCTTAAATATGGCCCCCTTTTGTGGAGAGCCCCTCTCTCTCCCCCTGTGGAGCAGTCATCCCTCCTTGCAAGGGGGTGCATGTGTTCAGACTGCACACAGCACTAGAACTACTAGGGAGAGCCCTGCCTGGTAGCCCTGGTGCTCACATTGGTTAGCTGCGCCTACCACCAGGGAATCCAGAAGTTGCTCATATACAAATGCTCATACCCATTTGAAGGCACAAAGCAGGGTCTTTTGTTTTGATTGGCTGTCTGTGGCAATGGAGCTGGGGTCTGCCACAACATCCTTGTAGTGTCAGAAACTGTTTTAATTAAAGGGCAAGCGGATGCGAAGTAAGAGTGCGAGAACGCCCACCACTGGCTCTGCATCCTCCACCACTGCCTCAGCATGGGGACAAATGCTACAGCAACTGCTGGAAGACTCTGCTGTCCTCTGGTGTTGGAGCCACCAAGCTGCCTTGTCACCATCTCACCTGCAGATGAGGACAATAAAGGGCAGGCGAAAAGTTCCCTTCCCTCCGCACCCAGGGGATTTTGCGGCATCCCGAGCTGCTGGGGCACTGTGATTACCACTGCGGGAGCCAGAACCACTGGAGCCAGTGTAGACAGCGCTGGTGCTAGAGGCTGTGCTCCAGATGTTGGAATCTTGGCATTGGCTATTCAATAGATTCCCCCCGCCCAACCCTCAAAGCTGGTGCGGAGGGAATATGAAGGTAGCCAACACTATCAATGTAGCTCTGGGGTGGGACCCCTGGCTCCACTCTTGACCCTGAAGAAAGGTCCAAGGGCATCCAAAAGGGCCACTGTGCCAGGGGCTGCCATTGTGCAAGCCCTGGTGCTGGATATGGCTGATAGTCCCTTCTCAACCATGACCTTCCCCTTTTACTGCTGCGGGGCGAGTAGGGACCCATCTCTGACTCCAGGAAGGATGACCACAGAGGAACAGAGCTTCATGGTACCAACAGTTTGCGTTGTAGACTAGGGGAGCAACGTAGAGCCTGGACCTGCACCCAAGCCAGGAATGGTGCTCCAGGGATGGGGACCATTGTGGCCGGTTTCTCCCTTGAGGGTGCCTTGGAAGCAGTCAGTACCAGCAACTTCTCTCATCTAGGCAGGAAGAATGGCACCATGGGATGTAGCAAGTCCTGCGCCTCCTCAAAAGTCACTGGCATAGATGGGAGGTGTGGCTCTCGACTTGTGGTCAGAGTGTGAAGCAGGTCATGACTCAAACAGCCCCCCTCACCCCAACCAGGGCAGGAGTCAATGCAACCTGTTTAAGTGGTGAGGCCAAGGAGGTCAGGCTGGCTCCTTAGACTGGGGAATTGGCCCTCTCTGGTCTCTTCTTTTGCTGCACTGGAGATTGCAACTGGTGCCTGCCTGAGGCATGGGAGCCACTCCCATGGAGTCATGGCAGTGCCAGGAGTCCTTAGTCGAATTCTTCCTTAACATCAATTCCTGTACCCATAGGGACAAGCGCTCCATACTAAGGTGGTGGTGCTCAGCCCAGGGTTTGCTGGCCCAGGGGCAGAATGCAAGAGTAAATTCTTCAGGCAGTGCTCTTTCAACATTCTGGGGTAGAACCCCTGACAGCTCCTACAACAATCTTTTTCGTGCTTCTCCTCTAAACACTTCAAACACAGTGTGTGGATCACTTCTGGGCATACACTTGTCACAACGGGTTTTGAAACCTGGAGACCACGGCATGCCATGAGAGCAATGGAGGGGGAACTTCAGCCCAAAGAAAAGTTAACTGATTAAACTAACAGTAAGCTAATTACTTGCAAGAACTCTGCCAAAGTACTTGTCAAGACAAGAGCAAGGGATGTTCCAGCTAACCATCACTGAGAAGGAACTGAGGGGGCCCTGTAGTTAGAGTCAGAAAGATGCTATTCCAAAGGACAAACAGACTGACTGATAGATACTGCTAGGGGGAAAATCTGGCTGCTGTACACACTTGCGCGCACACACCTGATTGGAATTGATATGAACAAACGCTTGAAGAACTGAGTTTAAAACAAGTAGTATTGTAGCAGACTGCATTTGTTTTCAGCCTTCTTCAGACTTTCAAGTCTTTCAATGCAACAGTTACACACAAAACTATATTTAAAACAGTGATAGAAATGTAGCCGTGTTAGTCTGGTGTAGCTGAAACAAAATACAGGACTATGTAGCACTTTAAAGACTAACAAGATGGTTTATTAGATGATTGTATCCTTTGGTATATATGGTTGTGCCAATTTTCTTCCACTATTTGATCTGAGGAAGTGGGTCTGGCCCACGAAAGCTCATCACCTAATAAACCATCTTGTTAGTCTTTAAAGTGCTACATAGTCCTGTTTTTTATATTTAAAACATTAAGTTTGCAAAGTACTGAAAAATTCAGAAATGCCAGAAGAAAGATTGCTTGTGCAACCAAATTTGACCCTTGTGCAACTGCATTGTGACAATCTTTATTACATGATTATGTGCTTTCTCTCTCCCCTCCCCTCCTCTAGACGACTTTTCCCTCAGTCCGTGCAAAACAAGACATAATGCTCATTGAAAGAGCAGCTAGTCTCTATTTTGTTTGCTTCTCTTCATACGGTGTGTGGCTCTAAGCATTATTTATTGTACATTGTCCCAATCCTGCTTGGCATACAGAATTAATGTCCTTAGGGACTTTCCAGTGGCATTCATTGCTGCAATATTTAAATGCTTCACAATTTATCTTCAGCTTTCCTGTGAGGGAGGCAAATATTATCTCCATTTCAAACATGAGGAAAATGAGGCACATCCAGGTTTAAGGTCAAAATTGTAACATGTCCACTAAAGATGGGTTCCAACAATGCTTCTGGCCTGACTTTTCAAAGGACTCTGCATTTTTACAGCATGCTGTGTTCAGAGCAAAGCTCACACTGGCTTCAGATGGAGTTTTGAATGATGCGTACATTTGCAAATTGGAACTAAAGGTCTCAAGCTGGGCTGACAATGAGAAACACAAGTGGTGGCCACCTGAAATGCCCCATAGTGACCTTCCTGCCTGATACAGGAATTCAGGCAGAAGCAGCAATAGAATCCAACTATCCAGGGTATCCAGGCCAGTGGGCAGCCTACATGGGCCCCTGGACAAGGGGAGGAGGGGGCAGCTGCAGACTCCTGGCAGAAGTGGGGATGGGGCAGCCAGCCCTTCACACTGCCTGGAGCATGGGGTGTCTCTCCCCAAGCTCTCAGCACCACACAGAGCATGTGGTGCAGCACTCCGGCAGCAATTTAAAGGGCCCCACCCTTCATTGAATCTCCAGGCCCTGGGGTAACTGCCCCCTTTGCCCTCCCTGTTGGCAGGACTAAAGGTATCACTTAACCACTTGAACCACAAAGCCGCTCTCTCTTGCTCAAGTTTCATGCCTCATTCAACATATACCTTCCACATATTGCAGCCAGCGAGGGAGGGGTCCTGCAGGCAACAGCCTTCTTCACAACCCTGGTTCCTTCTCAGAGTAGTTCCATCCTGTGCAGTGAATGAAGCAAGGGTTCTGTGGAAAAAGAGCCCCTGGATGTGATCACATAATTAAAAAAACTGTCATCTAATGCATATACACAAGGTGGTCAAATTAAAAGTTGCGGAGAGAGCTTTAATTCGGGCATTTCCTAACTTTTGAGAGCTTGACTTTGCAACCTCAGTGTGGTTTCCTAGGCTTGTGGGAGGGCAACTTCATATGGAACCTTGCTGACCCTGTCAGGGCATCAGCAAGGGAGAGACATTTAAATCCACAGCAAATTCTGCCTCATCATTTTATGAGGACAAGCCACTAGAGGGGGATGAAACACTGTCAGTGAGTTTCACAGCTAGTTGTTAAAATAGCATAGGAATGTGGAGACTCTGGAACTGTGAGTTTCACAGTCTCCTCTCCTTCCACTCCTTTTCTATTGGAGCCTCTCTGTTCCCTACTGCAGTCAGTTATGCCCTCAACTTGATTACTCCACCCTCTACATTTCAGTCTGGCTGTTTCTTCCTCTCCTCACGACTCAGGTATCTGCAGAGGAAACAAGATCACAAGGCAAGGTCTATATAAACTTCCATGTGTGTATATTATAGAATCATAGAAACCAAGGGCCGGAAGAGAGCTCAGAAGGTTTTGTGCAAGATCCTTATGTCTCTCTGGGAATGGGGTTTATGCGCAAAAAGGAAATGTCCACACGGCTTCTTTTTACACAAAAATCCCTTGCGCAAAAAAGAAATGGTAGAAAATATGGAAATGAGTCCCTCATTAGCATATTTTCTGCCAGAAAAAACTTGTAGATGTAGCCTCTTATTGCTAACATGCCCGTAGAAACCTTTCTTGTTACCCTTCACTTCCCTTGCTAGCTGCAATTCCAATTGTGCTTTCGCCTTCCTGATTACTCCACTGCATGCTCGAGCAATATATTTATACTTCTCTCTAGTCATCTGTCCAAGTTTCCACTTCTTATAAGATTCCTTTTTGTGTTTAAGCTCACCAAGGATTTTCCCGGTAAGCCAATCTGGTTGCCTACCATATTTGCTTTTCTTACTGTGCATTGGGATTACGTTGTTCCTGGGTGTGAAAAACCCACAACTTTGAGCATCACCATGATACCAACCTAACCTCAGGTGGTGATAGGGAGGCCTTCTGTTAGCACACACCTCTTCATTGAAGCACCATAGCAGCACAGCTGCATTGCTACCATGTTTTAAGAGTAACCCTGCCCTTATAAGAGAATCTCCCATGTCTCTGTGAAACAACTTCCCACAACTTCTAATTGCAAGGAAGGTCCTGCTCAACTCCTGAGGAATACCCAGTAGTCGGATCTGTAGAGAGCTTAACTGTAAAACTGTTACGAAGTCTCTACAGAGTATATGCAAACAGATTTTCAAACACCCAAAGGCAGTAAAATGTGGGTGGATTTTCATGGAAATAGCAAAAGAAAAACCATTCCTTATACAAAGACAATCAATGCTTTTGCCAATTTTCAAGTCCCTGAACCAAAGTATGGAGATGGTATAGACAATTAAACAGCTGCAATAATTTATTTTAAACATGGGCAAAACAATGCATTTTCTCTAGATCTCATTTTCAGAAATATTTTAACTGTTTTTACTGAAGCTTTCCAAAAGTCAGCAAAATGCACGGGAACCTCCAGCTTGAATGATTTGTTTTGTAAACTTCTGAAAACAGGATGCTACAGTGTCAGACATTAACCAAATGTCAGCACAAGTTCCATCTTTAATATTTGCTATCAACATACTTGTACCTTGAGTGGAGGACAGCCTCACTAGTCCAATTTCATTGACCAACTAGAGAATATGGTGGCAAACCAAAATACAAACTGATGCTGCACATTTAGAAGTAAATTGTGAAATATTTGGTCCTGTTAGCAGACACTTTTTGTAGAAGCTTCAGGGGGTAACCAAGTTAGCCTTTTTGTAGAGTTCAGGCTACAATCCCAGTAAAGCCAGTCAGTGATCCAATTTGACCCCTGACCATGTGTTGTATGGTTTTACACTAATTGAAATTAAGGATTTCAGAAATTAAGAGTGTAAGTTCACATATGATCCAGTAACTAGGAGATTAATTCATAATTAATAAGGTTAATTCAGAAACACTCATTTTCACCAAGGGTATTCCACTATTTCTAGAGCAGGGACGAGCAATAATTTGTAACGGGGGCTACTCCAAGATTCTGGAAAGTGGTCAAGGGCTGCATTTCTATGGAGGGGGTCTGGGTTGGGTGCAGAAGGGAGCTTGTGGTAGGAGACTGGGGTGCAAGAGAATGTGGAGGGATCTGGAGTTTAGATGGAGGGGGTTGTGATCTGGGGCAGGGGAACAGGGTGCAGATGATTCCGGCCTGGGGAGGGATGTAGGAGGGGGAGTGCAGGACCTGGGAGGGAGTTGTGACCTAGAAGAGGTGGAGAAAAGGATTGCAGAGGGTTTTGGTGGCGACATGGGGCAGGTAGTTGGGAGACAAGAGGGGCAGGGTGCCAGAAGCAGGCTGTGGCTAGTAGGCACTTACCTAGGCAGCTCCCAGCCAGCAACCCTGCAGGAAACTGAGGCAGGCTCCCTGCCTGTCTACAACAGTTCCAGGCTGCTCCATGTAGCTCTACTCAGGGCAGAGGAGGAAGGGTAAAGGTTTTACATGCTGCCCCTAGCAAAATTTCTCAGCTCCTATTGACCAGAAACTGGCCAATGGGAGCAGAGAAATTTTATAGGGCACCAGGGTAGCACACAAAGCCTCCTCCCTCCCTCCCATCCAGAGTTGAGAGCAGCCAGCCTTTAAAGTGGCTATAGCTGCTCTGTGCATCAAGGGTCCTGGCAGCAGGCCAGATCCAGTGGCTTGGTGGGCCTAACTGCATCTTGCCCACCTATTTTAGAGCACCCTGCCATCCCTTAAAGGCCACATTGCAGCAGCTGTTTTCAGTCCAAAGTTAAATATGAATTATTCCCTTTCAAAAGCTTACTAGTTTTGCATATATTATCCCATTAAGCCTGCACAGCTCTCCAGGACCCTTAGCGAGGATATCCAAGAATTTGGCAATAGATTGTATACTCTGGTGCTGTTCGCATATGGCACTTGGCCCAGGACCAGGCATTTGGCTTGAAGATAAGCACTCTACTGCAGTCCTAATGTATAAGAAACAAAGCCATGTTAAGAATTCTATTTGCATTTATGTGAGGCATAAAAGTGACTGACATTTCTGCCACCAATCCCCTGGACACCCCCATTCAATTAGTTGTGAGATGCCCTTTATGAGGATAATGATTTTTTAAAAAACAGGCACAAGGACTTTATTGGGGGAAGTGAAATAATGATTTCCTCAAGTTTCATTCACTGTGCTTTCTTCCTCTTTCTTGTACAGTCCTGAAGGGAAAGAAGCTAAGTCTCCCAATGCCAGTCTGAAAACAGTACCACAGAAGTTTCTGCAGATGCAGTTCGAAGATCACAGCTTTCTGCTGCTCCACATTGACAAAAATGGCTCTGCTAAGAATCTCAACTCAGCACCAGGAAGATAGTGAGACTTGAATGGCTAATAAGCTCTTGATCTGCATGGGACTTTTCCCTTAAATATCTGCTAGTGTTTCTGTTTAAGTGAATTTTGTACTGGTGAATGGTTCTGGCTAGTGACTGAAATCCTATTCTGATAGATACAGATGTCAAAGCTTTTATTCTCCCTTGTTTCCTCATTTCCAAAACTGCCTCAAGCTGGACCCCTTAAGGGATCAATCACCTCAAGGAGTGAAGTTTTGTTTCCATGGTTTATTCTACTTTTTTCCAAAAAATACAACCAGTTGTAAAACAGTTAAGGGTTTAAACAGGAACCCCAAACCACCAGTCCATTTCATACTAGGGAAACAGTGGCAGATCACTTGCTATTACTGCCATTTGTTTGCAGTGCCCTTGCAGCCATGTAATTATTCTAACATAAGCCAATATAAACTAGTAATTAAGAGGTGCAATTCCCAATATCCCAGTCTATCCCAGGTTTAAAACTGCAAAGGTTACATTGAAGTTCCTTCAGTATTGTAAATACTCAAGCATTCTGCTCTACTCAATCCCTCAGTTTCTGATGTTCTACTAAATAGCGAGCATTTTTATTAAAATGTTATTTGGTTGCTGACAGATGTGACTATTTCCTGAACTATTCTGCATTATAAAAAGGGGGGAGAGCAGGGGATTGGGGGTAAAACCATTTACATTCTAGAAACAAAAACAAATGTTCACATTTTATTGACAACAGTGTTTTTATTTATACCTACAAAAGAAAACAAGATGGTATCAAAAGGACAATTTACAAACTAAGAATAGTAACATAGCTCTTAGCATCCTGCATCTGAACATCACAATTTTATGAACTCTCTCAATTCAAGTCTTCATTAACACAACAGGAATGTGTCCAGAGACCAGCAAAGGTGTGAAACAGCACTGATCCCCCACAAAAGCCACTAACCCTTCAGTTGTTGAGAGAAATCTACATAGTAAGTTGTTTCAGGAAGTGGGACAGGAAGAGATGCCAGACTCATTTGACACTCCCACAAATGTATACAGATTGAGAACAATGCAAACATTAATAGATGTTAACGCTGTATCAACAAGGGCCCTTCAGCTGGTATATGGAACAGAACAGCAAGCACCAGGTGAGCCAGGGCAGCACATGCTACTGTGCATTCAACAATCAAGTTAACATTCAAGATAGGACATGAGAGAGACTGGACTGCAGCTGACATCAAGTTACAATAAAGCATTTCAAGACCTCAGCGTAACTGTTTTACATCTGCCCAAGTCTCTGAAGGAAGAAGTGAAAATTACAGCAGACAGCAAGGTAGTTTTGGCTTTCTAGAGATGCTTTTTAAAGCCAGCTACGCAGTATGTCCTACTCCATGCCCTTCCATGCCCACAGAAACTTACAGATGAAGAACAGCTCCACGCTTGCTTGTGGGGGAGATAAAAGACAGTCAGTCAGTGCTGGGACAGTAAAAGTTCGTTTGTGGCCATCATTTAAACACACAAGCACAAAAATTTCTTGCCAAAGTACTAGTTAATTTTTAAAATAGCCTCAACTTAAGAAAGATGGGGTATTAAGGGGACTTAGGTTTTCTCTCTGAATTGTACTGAACCTACCTGTATGCTGTGCACAAATCATATATTCATCCCACCCCTCGCTATTGCTTAAGGGGAAGATGTCTAAAGCAAGCCCTCTCTCCTGGGGCTATCAAATGTTCTTCTCTCCTACAGAAGGGTTGGGCTGCCTTTCAGGATTGAGATGCCTTTTTTGGGGACTACTACTGACTTCCCCGATATTATTTTCTATCACAATGAACTCTTGTAATGCAAGGATTTTGCCTTGCAACCCACTGAATAGCTTTGATTTCCTGCAAAGTTATCCAAACGTAAGAGCAGCCAACTTTCACTATGACTATCCCTGTATCATCTGCTCGTGGCAGTTACAAAGTAGACACACTTTACTACTTAAAGAGAAACTCCCCACACCTACCTTAGGTCTGTAGAACAAACAAGATTTAATTAAAATGTTTACTAAATTTGCATTTTTCCTAACATTTCCTAGAATGCTACCTACCTGCAACAGCTGAGCTCAAAGGGGACTGCTGGGGAAATGCCAGGGAAAGCACTAGGTAGTACAGGGTATGAAGGAAACGCAACTTTAGAATCAGGATACACTAACCAGATCTCTCTCCTCACCTCATAAAGAGGGGTTTCTATTTGCATCTACCCCCATCTCAATAAGTGTAAGTGGAAAAACTTTGCTACATTTCACTCAGCACAGTGGCATTCTGAATGTGCCCTATGACAAGAGGTGCTTTGCTTATTAAGAATATACAAACTGTAATAATAATCCTGGTCAGTGTTTCTGAGCCTTTTACTGCATAGTTTTCTCAGTGACCCCAGCAACGGGAATTTGAGGGCAGAAGTTGATATAGGTTAGTGAACCAGATTCCACCTATTCCTGCAATTTAAGCATCATAGGGAAAGAACTTCATTGGTAAATATTTCAAATAGATGTTATGTGTCAACAAAGTTCTTACACGGATTAGATCTGGGGTTTGGCACACCAAATGGAAACAGGTTTCTGGTCTCTGACACTGGGGCTTTATTCCCCTATTCCTTACCACACACCACAGAAGTTACATCAGAAGGAAGGAAACTGCAACCAGCAGCTGCAAAAGTGCCAACCAGAACAGTTTTACACTATCTTTGGAGCAACATTCAGAATGCCTCCAAACTGAGCCAAACGAGCCGAGTTTTCCTTACTAGTTTTGTTATGCCAAGTACAAGCATCAATATTCAGTTATTGAAAAAAAAAATCTCAAATCTAGAAAACAAATGAGCACTGCTCCCTTGTATTTATTACATTAAGGAAGAATGCCTCAGTTGCCCAGAATTCCCCAACCCTCAATACTTCCTGAAATTAAGTTTGCATATTATAGCACATTGCTTCCCCACCTCCCGCAGTAAATTTTCACACACAAACCTCAGACACCAAAAAGATTGGGCTGGGACCTATCTGCCTTATACCTATTTTCTTTTAAGAGAAAATTAAAAAAAAAATTGTCCCAATTTCCTCAACATGCAAGAAAAAAAATTAAAAAATTCCAGTCAATTATATATATATATATAATATATAGTTAAAAACCCACAAGATAAGCAATTGTGGACTTAGGGCCATTTTTGGTGGGCAGGAGGAATTGGGATGGTGAATTCTAAATCTAACCTGCATGAGAAAGGCATCACAGAGGGGAAAAAAGAAAGAAAAGGTTCCTTTAAATGCAAGAGGTCTAGACTGGTCACCAGCAGCCAAGTGGTCTCATTTGCGTGAAGGAGGAGGGGGTGGAGGTGGAGGTGGGTACTGATATGTAGCAGTCTGTCCCATATAGCCTATCACGTTAGTGCCTGGAGGCTGAGGAAATTGTTGTGACATTAGAGGCTGTGGCTGCTGGCCTGCCCGGCCTATGCCTGCATACTGCTGTTGGGTGGCAGTTTGAGCGGTTCTCCCAGCAGTGGCAGTGCTAGTGGCAGCATAGCCAGCAGCACTGTATTCTGCAGCAGTAGTGCCATAAGCAGCTGTGCCATAGGCAGCTGCTCCATAGCTCCCTTGGGCATAGGCATATTGGCTCTGCTGCACCCCAAAGGCGGAATTCGGACTTCCATAAGCACTGCCGTAGGTTTTGGCGGCTCCATTGGCAAAACTGTCACCACGGTCGCGGTCTCTCCGGCCATCTTTTACTCCCCGAAGCCTCCGTTCACACTCATCTTGGTACATTAGGTTAGGGTTGTTGGCTGAACTGACAGTACGGTAACGAGAACGACCTCCTGGTGGTAAATACAGCAGGGTTTAATACTGTGGAGAACTCAAATAAGAAAGGCACTGAATTCTAACAATGGTTTTAATTATTCCCTCCCTCCATAAACAGCATTTTCAATTCACAAATATTCCATTACCCCATGGCCTCTCTTTATCCAAATTGTGGATACCAAATTCAAAACCTGTATCTTGATCTACCCCAAGTTGAGAGTGTGCACAGAAACAGAAAAATACACTGAAAGAAATATAGCACTAACTTAAAAATGACTGGATCAAGTTTCATGTTTCTTTGTGGGCTGGGAGGCAGCACACCTCATGTCAGAAGGGAGAGTATATCAGACTATAGACTATGTTCAATTATGTGGGAAGCAGGACATGCCAGAAGGAACTACAACTGTTTCACTAATTTACAGAGGGCAGTTTTATGCAGAACACTGTTAATGAAGAAAGAAATCCTATGACTATGATTAAAACACTGAAGTCCCTCCTTCAGCTAGCCAGAAGGACTTGTAGTTGGGTATGTATAGAATCACAGAACACTAGAACTAGAGGTCATTGAGTCCAGTCCCCTGCCCTCATGGCAGGACAAAGCACAGTCTAGACCATACCTGATAGATATCTTATCTAATCTGCTCTTAAATATCTCCAGAGATGGAAATATTAATTATTTGGGGCATACATAGGTAGCAATAGTCTGATGTTGAGATGGTTTAATTATGAAGGTATTTTATTCTGTCTCTTTACACCTATCCTCCTTCAAGAGGGAGTATCTATCCCATCTTTTTACCCTCTTCCAGCTTTCCTTTACCTCCACCACCACCACCTCCTCCTCTGTGGTCCACAAGCTGCATCAATTTCGGATTGATGGCCTGGTTGGCTTCCTCCAACACTTTGATCAGTTCCCTGGCCTGTTTCAGGTTCCCCGGTGTGAAGAACGTGTAGGCAGTGCCCTTGTTGGTGCTACGAGCAGTGCGGCCGATGCGATGCACATAATCCTCAGAGCTGTTCGGGTAGTCGTAGTTTATCACAAACTTAACATCTTCCACATCTTGCGAAGTGCCCAGGTAGCGAAGCACAGTGAAGGGGTAGGTGGAGGGAAGGGAAGAGGAAGAGAAGGACGTGCCAACGAAAGGTGGGGAGCACGAATGCAGGTGATAGTAATAAGAGAAAAAAACAAGTTAGTAACTGAATGGAATAAAAACAAGACAGACTCATCCCAAAAGAGTAAAAGGTTTAATTTTGAGCCATGCATGGGGTCAAAGGTGAATGACCTGAAAAATAGTAAGTCTTAAAGCAGTGGTTCTCTCCGTTCAGATTCACCCTTCCCTTGTTGCATCTTTGTGCAGGGTGATAGGTTCTTTGCACAATGCCATCTGAATTTGTTAAATGACTAGTTTCTCCAAAGGAGAGGGAGACAGGATTTGGCCCAAATAAAAATGCCACCTTTGTTGTGGACACAGCAAGCTGGGGTGGAAGACGGAGAGATCTGCTGCAGGAAGGCTTTTACTCTGTTGGGAGAAGTCTATTAAAGACTAACTAATGAGATCACTTACCTTCCAATCAAGCACATGAAAATTAAAAATGAAAGGCTTTTACTTCACTATGAGTTTTAAGGGCTATAAAATATAAGCAATGACTTTCCCCTATCCTAGAATTTAAGCATCCCAGTTACACCATGGTAGTAAAATTCTGCCAACTTACTATTTAAAATATATATATGTAGCATACCACAGCTAAGACATTTTACCTCTCTTCTTAGTTATCATGAGAATGCGTTGCACTAACATTTCACCATGCTACTAAAGCCCAGTGTTAGCAATCTTGATTTTTAGTAATAGAATTTAAGACTGTCCAAGTCAAAACATCAAATGTTAGACTGAACTGGGTAGCTGAGTGCTCAAAAAGACAAAAAGCTGTACCAAATGCACAAATGCCATTAAACCTTAGGAGAAACATCAGAATAGTTTGTTCTCTTGTTGAGATATCAGATTTTGTAAATTTATGGAGTAGTAAGTAAGTAAATGTTAGTGTAACGTTTCAGTAAAAACACCTACAGTTGCAAAAATATCTATTTGCTATCATAAGCAATGTTAAAAAAAAGAATGGAATTACAATAAAAAAATGTCCTTACAGTTCATGAAAAAAAAATCTGCATTTTAAGAAGAATATTCAGAAAATATCCAAGATAAAACACAGATTTTGGTTTTTTGTTTTTTTTTAAAATAGAGAAACATTCTCTGTTTGTTACCAGACCGATGCACACTCCCTCCTCCTGTGGGAAACCGCTGCAGCCGATCCCGTCTCTTTGCCTTTTATTTTTGGCGGCCTCCTTTCGAAAACTCCGCCCTCTGACACGGGACCACTGGAGCGCGGGGAGCATGCATCAAGGGTCCATGGCAGCGAGAAGTCCCCACACACGCTCGCTCTGTGAACTGGCTTAGATGCTTCTCTGTAGCCCCATTTGGTTGTGAAGTGCCGGAGAACCTGGGTTCAGGTAAAAATTTCAGGTCCTCCAACGCTTTTTGGCCCCACCCGGGGTTAATAGGGGTGAATATCAAAAAAATGAAGATAAAAAAATTATATCCAAAGGGTCAGACTGCATCTATTGCCCAGACTTCATCAATTTCAAAGAGGGGAGATGGAGAAAATAAAAACAAGGGGTGTGTAGTGGCAAGAGGGAACTTTATGTCTGTTTCTTATTACAGCAAAGGGGTCTCCTTAGTCTTTGCTGACTCCAAAGTCCTGAATCACACCAATAAGGGGAGTGAGAAGGCAGATTTCACAGGGGGCTGCGCGAGTCTCCAACTAGGGTGCTTAATGAAAAAGTGTAAGGTAAGGGAGGGGCAAATATGATAGGTACAATCACATCTTCACAGCCAGAGTTTAACTAGAGTCTGACAAGCAGGCGGCTACATGATCCTTAGCCAATCTCATTCCGTACATCCATGAGCAGCAAAGAGTTGAATTAAGTGGATACAGGGAATCGCTTTCCTGGAAGAAAGCACCCAGAATTGTAGCTAATATCACAGACACTACTGACTTGAGTTTTTTGAGGGGAGGATGGGAGGGCCAGAAAAGGCAGGGAATGTTCTCCAGACTAAGAAGGCGGTCCTTTATGTGCACATATCTGGCTGAAGATCAGAGCAAGAACAGGATTTGGTTTCTCCAGTCTAGAATGCTCCAATGTATTTGTGCACAGTCACAATCTTCCTGCGCTTTTAGAAGATACTGTAGCTGCCTGGGACACATACCCTTTGTCAGATAACCAAAATACCCTATGGCACAGATTCTGACTGTTAACCAGGAGTGATATAAATTAGCAGACATGCTCGTCTAGAGAGCTGCTTCGATCACCAGTGTAGATATGCCCCCGACCCTGCACTGAGAATGATCTGCAGCTGTTATCAAAGCTTCTGTTAAAGAAAACAAAACAAAAGAAATTCAATGTTTTTAGTTTAACAGAGTGAAGAGTAACAAAAAAAATCAGTGCAGAGGGAGGACCTCTCTCCTGAAGATTAGCATAAAGTAGTCATTATGGGACTCAGAACTTACCTGGAAGGAGATTTTTGGAAACCAATATTCCATTGGGATGAGGGAAAGCCCTGGTGACTCAGCCAAAAAGCGCGCACCCCTGTTTAAAGTTATTACGTAGTAGCCTTCACTTCCCAGGATCTTGGAGGAAGTCGTCTAGAAGTTTGCCAGTTAAGTGACTTTATTTTAAAAAGCAGCAAACTCAGGGCCCCAAAACAAGCAGAGATGTTTAGTAACAAGAAACAGACTCTGGCACCTTTCCCCCACAGCTTGGATGAAGTGGGGGAGGAAGGGAACAGGGAGAGTGTTTTCTTAAGAGGTATCCAATTGAGTTGTTTGGGGGAACCACTTTTAGGGGGTGGGGCTATTTTAAATGTCTAGGCAAGATGCACAAAGAAGCTACCAGCACATAGCAAGCCTGTTTAAAAAAAAAAAACTGCTACTGAGAGCAGCTCTCTTTCATACAAACTAATTTCAGGCCTCAGTCCCTTCTCCCAACAGGCCCAAGTTCTAACTGCACAGGTCCAGACATGACCCTAGAGGGCAGAGACTGAAGTCCATATGATCACCCCTTAGAGGAAGTGTTGGACAATTTTTGGGGGTGGGAAAGGGTGACGGTTGTGTGAATGAAGGATGCCCAGTCTAACACTAGTTTGACAACATTTAAATGACCTTGAGATGCATAATATAGCCACCCTTTCAGAATATACAAAACGTTTCAAATAACTAAAAATCTTCTGTAAATCACAGAATTCCCTTCTAGCTTCTTCATGGATTACTTAGTTTTACATAAAATTTTACACAATGGGTCAGACCACTGAGGTACTTACTATGAAATGGCCCTCGGTTGTGGTCTGTGTCAAGTCTGAAAAGTGTAAGGTAGAAGAAAGGCCAAAATTGCTTTACAATATTTCTAAACTTACACACTGGCCCAGTGTAAGAGAAAAAGGTTAATATTTAAACAAAAAATGTTTCATAGCACACACAACTTATTTTTAAAAGGGGGTGTTTTAACTTATGCATCCAAAAAGATCATTTTCACATCAGTGAAATACACTACATAGTTCTGATCCTACATACTTCTAATCCAACACCACACTTGGACAGTATATGTTGATGGCATGTAACAGAACCTGCCTACAGCCAACAGAGCTGGAAAGACTATTTGTGAAAAAAATCTGGAGCAATGTTTTCCCAGATGTGAGCACATTTGATGGGTGAACTGTGTGTATTGTAGGGATTTTTGTATGAATCATCAATGTATTGTTAAATATTTTATGCTGAACTACTCTCCCAGATGACTTATTTCAACTTTTATATCTAATCCCCTCAGTAAATTGGGAGCAATCCAGCCCTAGCCATCCAGCCGCAAAAAGCTGGAACTGGGGAGGAAGTGGGTACAGTGGAAGGATTGGGTTGCATAATTGGACGTCTCTTCTCCCTCTTGGCGATCGATTAGTCATGCCTAGGCCTTGCTGCAGACCAAAGCCTGTTCGTTAGGAGCAGGAAGAGACTTTGAATATGAAAGAAAAAAAAGAGTAATGTTAAAAAAGGTATTTCACATGTGGGGGAAAATCACGCTTTGAATTTAAGAAAATATTTTTTTGAGTTCAAAGAAGAAAAATATGGAGCAGCAGGCAAGAGTAGCCTGTATGTACAAACCTAGCCCACGAGATGCAACATCCGTAGCGATGAGTATAGGAGCCTTTCCAGAACGGAATTCTGCAAGACAAGAATCCACTATGAAAACAGACCAGGAGTCACAAACTATGCTAAAGGCAGTGAATTTAACTTAAAGTATCTTTGCAGAATCCAAACAAGATGGGAAATGTATTGAGAGAGATTTGGGATGCACACAGACTCCATGAAATTGTGAAATCCTCTTAGCTTTGGCACAGCAGAGGGCAACCACCTCAGTATTGAAATCAACAAGTCAAAGGCTAAACAGAAAACATAGTAAGACTACAGGTAAAGCAACTAATACTGACTGATACTATGCATCTGAGACACAGAGGGAAATGTGTTTGCCTAAACCAAGCTGATGATTTTCAAAACTCCAAGTAATCAACTCTCCAAGACACTGCACTCACCATTAAGTACCCAGTCTCTTTCTGGCTGACTCTTGTCTCCATGGATACACATAGCTGGCCAGCTGCCAAATGGAAACACATGATTTGAGAGAGGTAACAAGAAGCTTCATTAATGTTGAGAAAACAGGAAAGGATTAAAATAATTAAGAAATATTCATGCACTCTTTCCCTCCTTTGTCGGTTTCCCTATTTAAAATATAAACTATTTGGGAGGGATCTGTTTCTGTACAGGCTGAAAGCACCTATTATTCTTTCAGGTACTAACTATTACTGTTTAATCCAATAAGGCCTACTATAGTGATTGCCTTTGTCCTGGCAATCTCATACACAATGCAGCATTCATTATGTCCCAAGTAGGCCAGTATGCTGTCCCTCTTACATAATGCTTCAGTGTGATGGAATCTTCCAGTAGCCCTCATATTGTACCTAGCTAAGAGGCTGAAGGGAAAGACCATTTCTAAGACTAGCAACATAAGCATTTCCTCCTCCTCTCCCACTTCTTACAGTTTAGGGATTCCTAATGGGAAACAAACTGGAAACAAGCTACTCACCCATCTCTGCGCATTCTTCGGGTGAGGTCATCACATCGTCTTTTCGTCTCAACAAAAATAATAGTTTTGTTCTCTTTCTCTGCCATGATTTCTTCCATCAGTTGAATTAGTCTAAAACAAAAGGAAGAATTAGGATATATTTACAAGAACACAGAAGAGACTTTCAACTTATCTTTTTGAAAGAATGCCTGTAACAAGCAACCACTTAGAGAAAGTTGGTTCAGAACTATTTATGAAGAGTTAAATTATCTTACCATGTAATAAAATTAGTGAATGCCTATAAGCAACTAGATAACTATAAGGGATTAAATTGGTTCATAAATTTCAGTAGCGAAAAATTATGTAGACTGATCACTTAAAAATACTTCTTTGCAATGAAGATTTTTAGCACTCCTCCCCCAAATCAGAACAGCAGGACAACGACCGTACTTATGGTCCTTCTCACTCTCCATGCATACGTCCACTATTTGCAGGATGTTGTGGTTTGCACTCAGTTCCAGGTTGCCAACATTGATTTGAACATAATCACGCAGAAAATCCTCAGCAAGCTGGCGCACTTCTTTTGGCCAAGTGGCACTCCACATCAGGGTTTGCCGATCAGGCTAAGAAAAAAGGGCGGAAAAAATGTTATTTAGATGATATATTTGAGTGAGAATTTAAAGGAAACCATGGATGTTAGACTACAACTGATTAGCTGATAAGCTAATGCTTATCAGTTAATGGTATTGATCATACTCAGCCAGCTCCTGAGGAGAAAACTTCACTGCTGCAGGGCAGCAAAGCCACCTCACCAGAAGGGCACGGGCTACCCACTCTGCTCTCAGGGAGCAAAGCCTCCTTCCTGGGAGCCAGGCCAGCAGTGGCTGGCAACTCCACTCCCAAGGAAGCTTCGGTAGGGATGTTAAAATGTGTGTATTTTTGTAAACATCTAACAGCTGAATTTTTCAGTGGTTAGACATTTACACACGAGGGGAATAGGTGGGAGCCAGTGCTTGCAAGGAGTTGGCTTTTAAGCCGGAGCCCCATGCACACCAGCTGCCACCTGCCCCTTTCCCCTTATCTGTGATATGGGAGGGAGGTCCCTACATGTAAACATGAGGGTTAAGTGATGAGCCCAGGCTCATCGATTAACTGTGTACTCAGGTACATGTTCTTATCCCTATGCTTCGATGCAGGCTCTGCAGTACAAAGCTTTATACTAAGTTTTCTACTACTGAGCCCGCAGTGTGCGTAACCAGTTAACCACTAAGAAGGTTTTTTTTTTTTTTTTTTTTTTTTAAGTGGTTACACTGTTACTCTATTACACAATTTTTAACATCCCTAAAGGAAACTATAAATCAGAGTTTCACATACCCTAATCTGGTCAACAATTTTACGAATTTGTGGTTCAAAGCCCATATCCAACATCCTATCTGCTTCATCCAGCACAAGGTATGTACATCGACGAAGGTTGGTCTTTCCTGCCTCCAAAAAGTCAATCAAGCGGCCTGGGGTGGCAATGCAGATCTCAACACCTTCAACACACAAGAGGGAGGGACATAGTTCTAGTCATAATAAACCAGATATGACAGTAAATTTGTTATAATACTTCCCTTATATATGTATACACACCTGAGACCAAGTTACTACTATTTTATTAGGAACACTAGGCATTTTTAATTTTATTAACCATTCTGAAGTTACTTTATAGTATCATTAGAACCTTGAATACAATCCAGGAGCAGATAGCCTCTCCTCAGAAATTACATGGAAGAGAAAAATAAAGACTCAGCAGCAGCAGCAAAGGTAAAATTAACCTCCACTTCCAGTTGAGCTGAATCCCCTGCATCCAAGGCTATTAATTCGAGAGCTCAGTTTGTAGAGGAATAAATGTTTAAATCCCAGCTAAATTTTCAACACTATCTAATCAGCCTTTTGGTAGTAAAGGAACCATATCCATTCAACAGCTAAAAGACAGCTCAAACCTTTCATTTTCTCAGATAGTTTTGTATAATATTGTTTAAATTAGGCAATTATTGTGGAAGAAGGGCATCTGTTTTCCTCTGCAGCATCTGCTACTAGAAATATAAGCCTAAACTGACTAATGATCAAGTATGACAAATTCCTACGTTCCTAAAAAGGAGATGACATTTCCACTTCAAAAGCTTCAGAGGGGTAGCCAAGTTAGTCTGTAACAAGAAAAACTTAAACAACAAATAGTCTAGTAGCACCTTAAAGACTAACAAAACTTGTAGATGGTGGTATGAACTTTCGTGGGCATAACCCACTTCTTCAGATGACAGAAGTATTGAAAGTCCAAATCCAAGAATAAGTAGGAAAGGGGGAGGAGGGGAAAGAAGGAAAAAAGTGGAGGAGAGAAAGAGAAAGGGAGCAGATAAGCTTCAGAAGGACAGTCGAGTTAGTTTGTAACAGGAAAAACTTAAAAAAAAATAGTCTTAAAAAAATTAATGGAGATTGCCTATTTCCTAGGACTGGAAGGGACCTTGAAAGGTCATCAAGTCCAGTCCCCTGCCTTCAGAGCAGGACCAAGTACCACCCCTGACAAATTTTTGCCCCAATCCCTAAATGGCCTTCGTGAGGATTGAACTCACAACCCTGGGTTTAGCAGGCCAATGCTCAAACCACTGAGCTATCCCTCCCCCCTAGTAGCACCTTAAAGACTAAATAGTTACAAGAAGCTGATAAGAACCATTTCCTTGGACAATTCTCGCTTAGACAACCACCTAACCTGAAAAATTCTTTTCAGTAACCACACAACATACCTCCATCATAACCACCCAGGAACCCACCCCTGCAATCAGCCCTGGTGCCAACTCTGCCCACATACCTACACAAGCAATTTCATCACTAGACCCAACCACATCAGCTACCAAATAAGAGGCTCATTTAACTGCACATCCACTAAGATCTATGCCATCAATGCCCCACTGCAATGTATATTGGTCAAACTGGACAGTTTCTACAGGAAAGAATTAACGGACACAAATCAGATAACCAAAAAGGCAACACACAAACCTGTTGGAGAACACTTTAACCTTCCTGGACACTCATTAATGGATCTCTAAGTCCCTGTTTTGTTTCAGACCAATTCCACAAACCAAATACACAGAGAAGGGTTGGAACATAATTAAAACTTGTGAATGAAGTTGTTATGCAAATGGTTTGTATCGGGATATCGGTTTGGCTCGCACATTATCAACCAAACAAACAATGGAGGTGCTAATGGTACTTGATGTCTGTGTAGCATCTGTGTTGGTTATCTTCCTTTCCAAGTGCAAACTACTGGTTCTTATCAGCCTCTTGTAACTAGTCTTTAAGGTGCTACTAGATTATTTGTTGTTTAAGTATTTCTACTTCAGTCTCACAGTTAAGTCCTTTCAACTCATAGATCTGTCCAGTAAACATTTTAGAGATGGAGGAAGGGTGTATTTTCCTCTGAGAAACTCCATATCTAGCTATCTTCCTAGCTGCCAGAGGCAGACCAAATCTTAATTCTAGACCAGGACATCAGAACATATTCCGAGAAGAACAGCTTCCAAAGCTGCAGAAAAAATACTAATATGCTTAAGGTCAGCATTCAGAATAAACATTTGTAACAGAGCCTTGAGTCTGAAGGTCAAAGCAAAGACTTAAAAGACTCACTCCTCTTAGATCCACCATATAAGAACACAGACTGATGTTAATTCATTACTCTATAGCAGTGTAAACAGCTGGCCACAAAAGAATCCCAAAAAGAGAACATAGAGCTAAAAACAAGTTTTTTCCCTTCTCTGTACTATTTGAAAATTTGTACAGTGATGAGAATCTACTTTTCAACTATTTACATAAAAAGGAGGGCAATTTGAAAGACTGAGCACCACATTCTACAGCACCTACCAATCAAATGCTATGCTCCCAGAGAAGATAATGTCTACTTTGTAGCACCTAGAAAAAATGTGACAAGGGACCACACTGTGGTTAAGAATATGGCTTTTCTGTAGCCATAGTGGAAGTCCTGTAGCCATATTGGAAGGCCTAAAGCAGCGGTGGGGAACCCTTTTTGGGTAGGGGGCTGCTAACCCACAGAAAAGTGAATCGGGGCCACACACAAGTGAGAAGCAAAAACACAAGAAAACAAACCCTCACTGACATGGCCTGACTGAGAAGGAGAAAGACAATTCCCACATTTCCCTGACACAGAGCCTAGGGCAGTGGTCTCCAAACCTTTTTACACCCAAGATCACTTTTTAAATCTCAGAACAGGAGAAGATCTACCGCCCCCCGCCCCTTCCTTGAAGCCCTGCCCTCTCTATACTCCTGTCCATCACTTGCTATCCCCAGCCCTTATACACTCTGTTAAACAGTTTATTTTTAAATTATGCAATATATAAAATTAAAATCACATGTTTATAGTTATGAAATAAATGGTCTGTTTTTAATTCATGCTATTTAAATGTCAAATGAAGCATTTACAATTATACATTTTGTTCTCTGCTATTTTGTAAATCTAAAAATCAAGTATTGATAATTGTATATTTTTTTCTTCCAATAACAAAGTCTCCGTGTGACACCTGTAACTGAACAGTATCTGCCAGTGTCTTGAAGTCTGGGTTGTAGTCTGAGATTGCTAGTCGTACACAGTCCATCAGATGGGCATCTGTGATCCTGCGCTCAGCCTGGGAAGCTTGCGCCAGCACAGCTGGAGCTAGATGCAGCCTCCCTGGGCTGAGCGCAGGGAAGCCGGGCTGGAGGGAAGAGAAGTAGCTGCCCGGCCAGCTGGCCATGGCGCTCAGCCAGGGTGCCCCCAAGCTCCACGTGGGCAGGTGCAGAGGAGAAGCCACTGATCAGCTGGAGCGAGGGACAGCCTCTTTCAGCTGAAAGCCACAGTCAGCTGGCTGGGGTGTTTCAGCCCTCCCGACCCCCCAGCTCTCACTATTCCTCACAGCTACTCACCTGTGTTGTTGCTCAGTGAGTAGCTGCTCCTCAAATGAGGAAATCTAATGTAAATGTACTGCACAGGCGCGCAGTTCAGAGGGCTCAAGAGCTACTCTTAGAGCCCCTGAGATCTACCGGTAAATCACAATCTACTGGTTGGTGACCCCGGGCCTAGGGGAACCTAAGCTAGTAAGTGTTGAGTGCTCCAGTCCAGTGCAGGAGGGCAGGAAGAGTGGGGGCTGGAACACCTCCACAAGCTCCCCAATTCGGGGGGTGGGAGGGAGGGCCCTAGGTTCCCCACCCCGGCCTAAAGCCTTCCTCTGCATCCACACTGAAGAGCGGCAGCCATTAGCGCTATAGCTTGGAGTCACTCACATTCCATCTAAAGTGCATTAAAATAGTGTCATACCAGGCTGTTAAGATTTCATCCTAATGGCAACCAATATCACCAGTTAAAGAAACACATCTTAAGATGAGTAAAGAAAACAGTTTGACGGCATTTTGTCTGGCAAGAAACTGTTTATTAATAATTGAGGTTGTGGAATTCTATGATTATGGTGCTCACATTCCTATTGTTTGTCTGTATGATCTCTGTCTGTTGTATAATTAATTTTGCTAGGTGTACATCTATTAAGGTGTTGAGGCATGATTGGTTAGGTAACTGTTACAACATGTTATGATTGGTTAGTAAAATGTTACTAAAATAATCGGTTACAGCATAGCTAAGCAGGATTCAGGTTTCACTATATAAATCTGGGCCCAAAAGGAAGTTCTTCGGGCACAACTCCAGGACACAGCTCTAACATCAGAGTTGCCAGACCTCAACCCTGTACCAACGACACGGTGCTAAAACTGGAGTCCCCCAGATGGACCATATCCTGACTGGCCATCAAGACAAGTTCATCTGTCTCATTGGGGAGTGGTGAGCACAGTATGCCTGGAGTGTGTATACTGATTTTGATAATTAATAAATAGAGATTAAGTAGAAAATTACTGTGTAAGGCTCTTTCACTGGTAAAAGATCCCACAAACCCACAGTATATGGTTATGCTTGAATCCTAGGAATGAGTGAAGGTGAGTGCCTATATTGGTAAGGTTACACCTGAGCCCTGGGAATGGGTAAGGGTGGGTGGTCCTGGAGTGAGAATTTTGTGCAGGTAACATGGAAAAAGTGTGACATGGGACCAAGCTGTGGTTCCAAGATCTCTTTACAACTTCAGATCTTTCTACCCAGGAAGTCACTGCTTCTCTAGTAGACTGCATGAAGAGTCTCATTGGTGGGACTACACCTTTGTCTTTTAGACTTCTGCTATGCATGCCTTTATCCACAGGAATACTGAAGCTTTGGAACAGGTTTTTCTCTTGACTGCAGGGTTGTGTACGAGCAATGTGGATTTCCTGAAGAAGTCTGTGCAGTTTAGATATACCTTGGCAGCCCTCCACCCATCTTGCACTCATGCCATTCTTCCACACTATGATTCTTTGGTTTGGGGCAGAATGAAATTAACCCTATACTCTTGAATCAATGAATTTGGCCTTTGGAAGACAGGATGACTGAGGTACTATTTTATCTTGGTTACCCACACAGAAGTGTTGTTTTCTGGGGAGCATGCTTAGCTCTGAACCCTCCTTGTGGAAATGATGACAATTAGAAAGGATATGTTGACCAGGCACAGGAAGAAAAGCTTCCTGGTTGCTGTGGAGGGGATTCAGCCTTCCTAAATGCTTCAAAGGACACCTTTCAGAGGCCCATGCAGACTGGCCCATCCAGAGACCCAAGGATGGCTTCAGAAGGACGAGAAACAGTAGGGCATTTATTCCCCTTGGTGTAACTATTTTTGAGGAAAAATAGGGTAGAGAAGTTAAATGCCCTAAGTTATGTCCACATTTAACATGGAACAAAAGCACAGCTGTGCCAGTATAATGTTTCAGTGTAGACAAAATGTACACCAACATCAAGAGTTCTCCCACTGGCTTAAGTAATACACCTCCCTGAGAGGCAGTAGCTTGGCTGATGGAAGAATTCTTTTGTCGACCTAACACTGCCTACACAGGAACTTAGGTCAGTTTAACTACACCATTCAGGGGGTGTAAATTTTTCCTGCACCCGAACAACAGTTTTGCAAACCTAATTTTCTAGTGTAGAGCACCTTCCAGAAATTAGGCTAATTATCTTCCACTCCTTGTTCCAATGGAAGATACCATTTAGGAAGGCAAACCTCTGAGAACAAAAACATTTGAAGGAAACTTGTATTTTAAAAAAAAGTTCCGCTACATACTAAGAAACTGAGGTTCAATCTGAGGGACAGCAGATCCTAAACACTGACGAACAGTCAATAAATCTGGTTTCTTGCCAATACACAGAGAGAAAGGAATGCCTCACTGTGAAGATTGTAGTATGGGGAGAGTGCACAGAGAAAAGGGAGGAGGGAAAAAAACAGCCATCTGAATAAGTTGTAAGACAAATATGTATAACTGGTAACTCTTGTAACGCTTATACACACACACAATCACTATGACTGGAAGTAAAATTGGAATGAATTATAGCAGAAGATGGAGGTGTGATCCTGCTTAGCACCTACCCAAAATAGGCTTAAAAATACTGTGTGAATTTTTAAACACACAAGTATACCATTTACCTCTCTCCAAGTCTCGGATCTGGGGGCCTTTAGGTGCGCCTCCATATATGCAGGTACTCTTAAGTCTGGAGCATTTTCCATAATCATCAGCCACCTGCTGGACTTGCTGGGCCAGCTCTCGAGTAGGAGCTAGTACCAAACACTAGGGAAGAAAAAAAAAATCCATCCAGGATAGCTGAGTGGCGAACACTATCTCAAGCTAAAATTGACACCTGAGCAGAGATAACTAAGGCAGAGCTGACTAAATTGCCAGCACTATTTTCCTAAACACAGCTACATGTTGGACCTTCCGGGTCCATCCCTCTCGGGTCTTACTGGTCTTGGACAAGGAAGTGTGCCAGCATCTCCACCAGAGCTTCGTGGCAGCCCCGCCATCCTACAACAGCCTCACTGCAGGTTCTGCAGCCCAGAGAGCTCTGGAACCCCACCCTCTGCTTGCCTGGCTCGCCAGCTGTGGACTCTGGTGCCCCATGGGATCCACTGCCCTGTTGGACCCACTGGCAGGCTCCGCTCCAAGCTGCTGGCAACCTTTGTCTCTGGGGCTCTCTAGTCCTGCAACATCCATGATCCTTGCCAGACCAGAGAGTCCAGGATTATAGAGGTTCAACCTGTAACATCAACCCTAGACCATACTGATAATTATCAATGAGCTTTTATTACATGGAATAGGCTACCCACACGGTTAAAATGAACAGTTCTCTATTTCCTCTCTATGGCATTGTGGTACAAAAGTTGCCTACACATTAGGGAAGTAAAATCCCATTTAATCAGTTAGCTGGTTAAAAGCAGTGTTTAATTGGTTAACCAATGGTGGTGGGGGGGGGGGGGAGAGAGCTCTGGGCACGAGCCACTCCAGTCTGTTCCAGCTGGGCTGGAGTGATACCCTGGCCTGTGATGAGCCCCGCAGGACTGGAGCGGCCATACTCCAGCCCCCCAACGGTTAACCAGAACTGGTAAACGTCATCCTTATTAATTATTCACATCCTTACTATACGATTCTGTTAATTACATATTATACATGTAAAAAGAAAGAAAACTGAGCAGCACTCACAATTGGACCATCTCCCCTCTCCAAATAAGGCTGGTGGTTAATATGAACAATTGCAGGCAACAAGTACTGAAACAGAAGAAAGTTAATGAAAATTGACAGTTTTCCATATTAGACCATGCTAATAACTATCATACTGAATCCTGGTAAGGGCGAATTTAGCTTAATGTCCTTCCTCAAGTAGCAGCAAGTACCACATGCTCTAGTGGCTGCAAAATAAAGCTTACAAACTTGGATGTCTACATTTAAATAGATTTTTTTAAAAAGAGCCTGATTTTCTGAATAAATAAGCACCTATAACCGCAACCTATGTCAGTTGGAAGTATGTGCCTATACTATCCTTTGATTTTAACTTAAGTCAACTAGTACGTGCTGTCAACGTTAAACAAAAAACATGCTTCCCTCTAAATACAGAAATACAAGGGCAGGACAGATAGACAGAAAACAGACAGTATCAGGCACACAAAGCAAACCATATGCTCATTACTAAACATTCTCACCTACAACACAGGCACAACATGCTTTCAAATGCTATCACACTGCACGTCTGAATGAAAAGAGATGCAAAGCAAGAAGAAACTATCAAACACGTACTGCCAATGTCTTCCCAGAGCCTGTCTGAGCGATGCCCACCATGTCTCTACCACTGAGGGCCAATGGGAAGCCCTGGCACTGAATTGGAGTAGGTTCCGTGAAATTCTGATCAATCAAGACATCCATGACGTACTCTACAAATTTAAAAGAAAAGAAAAAGTGAAGCACACAAACAACGTACATCTGAATAAAAGTCTGTCAGTTCAAAGACAAAGATATTGGGGAAATCTTCCTAGAACCTAGTCTGGGAGCAATTTCAAGTTTCTCATTTTATGAGTCTCAGATATGACAAGCGGGAGGATTCCTTAAAGATTTACTTTTCAAATTAAGCTCTCTAAAGCTACAGCAGATCTGAAAAAGTCTTTCAAGAACCAAACAGGTCTGTCTGATAAACAAGGTGTTTTCCCGGCACTCCTCCCTTACACCATCAGCAAAGCTGAACAGCATCATGAATAACAGAATACTCACGTGGAAAGTTAGCATGGTGGAAGGCAAACACAGGTTTGGGGCAGGCATCTGTTCCCCTAACTGTAATCTCTTTCTTTTGTCGCAGTTCTTCAACTTCATACTATTTAGGTGGGGAAAAACATCATACATAAAATGCCAGCAACATTTTAACACAATGGGTCTCAAACGTTAGCAACCCAAGGATCCCCATTTTAATTTAACTTTTTTTGCAAACTCCCCAAACACCACCCCACTCAGCCCAGGCGCCACCCCCACTCCACTCCTTTCCGCCAGGTCTCCTCTCTGCACCACCTCTTCCCTGACCGCTCTTCACCATTGCCTCCTCCTCTGAACATACCTGTCTCTGCTCCTCCCCAGTGCCTCCTGCGCTTATTCCCCCATGTTGATCAGTGGGGCCACCAGACCCTGTGGAGTATCCTCACAGATCCCAGTTCCCAGTTTGAGAAATGCACCTTTCTGATGCCAACTATTAATACATTCCACAAATGATTTAGCTGACAGGTTGAGAGGTCTGATTGTATACAGAAGCAAACTAGATTTCTACTCAGTAAGGATGGCAGGATGAAGAAGAATGGTTCCTCTCTTTCCATCAGTGCCCTTTAATGGGAGCTACATACAGAGTACTGTGCTGTAGAAGTTATGACCCAGAAATGCTGCTCAGAACCACATCTAAACATTTCCTTTCTTGTGGAAAACATTACTCAAATGTAGCAACAACAACATATCAAACATTTTTAAAGTGCGATACAAATTTATTTCAGAAAATGTCAGTACCTATTTATTATCATGAATAATATATCAGGTTAGCATAACTGAAGGATTAGAAAAAATATTTCTCCATTTCCTGTTTAATTCGCACAAAGTCAGTTTCAACTGTTTCCCTAGTATGGGGCCATCGGATGCAAGCAACTAGGTGCCTATGCTTATCAGATAGTCAAGTAGTGACTTGACTAGTCTCTCTTCCCTCTCCCCCCGTTGCCTCTAACAGAGAGACAGCAAGGCAGGGGAGCAGGCTTAAAAGCCAGTTCCAGCCTCAGCACTATCTCTGTGGCGAGCAGGGGAGGCAGAGGTGCAGCGGGGGACCGGGCATGAACTGAGAATCAGCTGATTCCCAGCTCAAACCTGGTCCCAGACGCTGTACCTCTGCTTTTTAAATGTATTAAGAGCCGCTAGGCTCTTAGTACATGTAAAAAGCAGGGACACTGGGAGCTAACCCTGCTGAGGCTCTGCAGTTTCTCTCCTTAACTAGTCGATGGAATTTCCATTGACTAGTCGATTTAGTTAAACGCAATTTAACATCCCTAATGGGCCCTAATCCAAAACATACTGAAGTCAATAGACAAACTCCCATTACAGCATATTTTGGATTAAACCTATGGTTACTTTCCCATTTCTGAGACTCCTCACAGACAGAGAAGAATATCCTGAAAACACAAACATGTGATGAGTTAAAAATTTATATCCATCTAAAAATGTGATGGTATATCTTTTTTGATTCCTTTGCATTGTGTAAGACAGACAATTCAGGAAGGATACTTTATCTTTCAGTAACTTGAGTTCAGGATTTTTTGTCCCCATTGAGGCATCATCATAGTATGTGTGCACTCCCTCAGTTCTCAACTGATGATCTGAATCAGATGTGTACCTGAGCCTACACCCATGCACTGCAAAGCCTCTCATTCCCAAGTAGGGGTGTATATGGAGGCATAGATTTACTGATGCTCCAGGTCCTTAACTACACAGACAAATACTCCACACTACTGCAAGCAGGGCAGGAGGCAAAGCACCCTTAGAAGACGACATCTCAAGGAACTCAAATTACTGAAAGGCTATCTGAAGAAGTGGGTTGTGCGCACAAAAGCTCATGATACTCTATATATACACATATATATATATTTTTTGTTAGTCTCTAAGGTGCTACAGGGACACTCTCCTTCTTCAAGTACATAGTCTTATGGGTGGTGCTCCACCACAGAAGGCTCACAGCATCCACCTATTTGCTGAACTGTTGTTTGAGGAGGTGTATCCAGGGCAGTAGCCAAAGGCTGCATCCACCTTGGACAAAGAGTAACATTAGGAGAACATTTGAACTGAGGACCAGGTTGCAGCATTGAATATGAATGTCCTTAAGAAGAGCAAAAAAGCAGACAATCCTGCTGGAGTGGAGTTGTAAGATGGAGGTGGGGATTGTACCCTGGAAGCCACAAAGCAAGCTATGATATAACCTGAAACCCATTTTGACAGTTTGAGTGGCAACTGACTGTTCTTTCATTCTGTCCAGATAGACTCGTGATGTCTAGCCCAGGGGTAGACAATTTTTGATGGGGAGGGGGCCACTCTAAGATTTTGGAAAGTGATCGAGGGTTGCATTCTTCCATGATTATTAAAAAAGATGATGCAGGGTTGGAGATGGAGCTTGGATCCAGAAGGGAGCTTGAGGTAAGGAACTGGGATGCAGGACGGTCTGGGAGGGAGTTAGAGTGAAGGAAACAGTTATGACCTGGGACACAGGATTGGGATCCAGGGGTTTGGGTTGTGACCTAGGGTTAGGAGGCGACTGTAATCTGAGTCGGGAGATTGGGGTGCAAAATGTGGGAGTAGGTATGGGCTCAGGAGTGGGTGCAGAGAGTTTGGCTTATGTGAGGTAGGATGGGGGAGCATAGGGGTGGGGTGCCAGAAGCTGGCTCTGGCTGAGAGACTTACCTGGGTGACTCCCAGCCAGCAGCTCAGTATGTTTCTCAGGCAGGAGCCAACCTCACCCCTGCATGGGCTGCAGGGGCCATGCGCATCTGTGAATAAGAGCCTGAGCCAAGGGGGAAGTGGTGCTTTGCAGGCTGCCTGTTCTTCCAACAGACAGCTCTCATTAGCCAGAAACCACCAATGGGATTTTGTTAGGGGAGGGAGCAGTGTCTGAAGCCTCTCCCACCTCCCCCCAGCTCACAGGTGAGACATGCAAATGGCCCATGAGCAGGTTTTCTGAGTGGCAGGGGTCAGGACAAGCAGGGAATCTGCCTGAGGCTCTCTGCTGTGGCCAAGACATCCTATTTTGCCCAACCCTGTGCTAGCCACATGTGGCTATTTGGACGGTTGAGCATGGCTAGTTCACTTTAACAGTTGGCTATTGCTTCAGAACTGGTTGGACACCATGGAGATAGACCAGGGATCTCAAAACATCTAAATGTGTGGTGGCAAGTAGGGATGTAAAAGATTAACCAGTTACCCAGTAAGCATTAGGCTTACAAGAATGCTTACCTGGTAACTAGTGAATTGGCCTGGCCAGAGCAGCACCCGTGTCACAGCATGGCAGGCCCAGCCAGCATGTCCTCAGCCGTAGCAGGCCTGGTCAGAGCAGTCCCAACTTGCAGTGAAGCAACTGGCAGGGGCAGGAGCTCTCAACGGTTAACCAGTTAAGTGGTATAATTCTAACTGTTTAACCAATTGATTGTTTTAATGGATTTTTACCTCTCTAGAGGCAAGTCTCTTCCTACAAGGGGTGAGATTTGGGAAAGAACACTGGTAGACTGATATCCTGTTTGGTGTTCAACCATCACAAGACCTTGAGCAGGAAATGCAGATGGGAGCATACTGTGATCCTGTTACAATAGAAGGCAGTGTATCTCAGATCCACTTACAGCTGAGACAAGAGATCTTGACAGAGAGATGAAAGAATGAGCATGTGGACAAAGGTTCGAAAGTGAACTCCCAAGCCCATTCCAAAAGCATCTATGATGAAAGGCACTGATGTTTGGGGTCCTAAAGACGAGACTGCTCCAATATTGCCAGTGGGAGCTGCCACAGTGAAGCCTCCTCCCCAGGAACCGTGTGGGCAAGAGTTACACTTTAACATTCCTAGAGTTCAATAACAAAACCCAGGTCCTTCTCGGAGATGGGTGCTGGGGTTAAATACCAACACAATGGAGTAAAGACTAGAACAAAAGCCCAGGTGATCCAAAATGGCCACTACAGTGGCACTTGCCACTGTGTTGGTGTCCAAACTGCTGGTGGAAATGCACTGGAACAGGTCTGCCATTGGGTGATATTGGTTCGAGTGTTGGTGCCAGCTTCTGCAGGAGACGTACAACTCCACCTCTGAGCCCATCTCCAAGGATTCCCTTCCAGGCAACCAGACTGGAGCAATACTGACCAGTGCCAGCAAACAGTGCCGTGAGGAAACCGACGGGGGATGCATCATCATGAGCTGTATCCGCGGGTTGGCCACAGCTGCTCTAAGCACAAGGCAGCTGGAATGGGGGTCACTGACAGACTTCAATTTGTGACACGAAGCACAAGATGTACCCAAATGTCAAGAGGGACTAACTCCACTGAGCAGAGTTCATTAATCTAACTAGCTATCTTAGCAACTGAAACGTAACTACTATGAATAAAGATACCCATGTACAATCAAAGTCCATTAAGGAGCTCACCTACATAGGAATGGACATGAGTAAGCATTCAAAGAAATCTTTCTGTGGAGTGTATATGCAAAACAATATGAGGAAAGGGAGAATATGATTAAAATACAGTTTGCACAACCTCTAGATAAGTGTTTCCTCTTTTAAAAAAAAGATACCCTTGTGCTCTGAAAATGGAAAGAACAGCAGTAGGAAACTTACAGGAGTAAGCCTGGCCACTTCTGGATGCTCCACATAAAAGTTCTTCTCAAATTTGGGCAGCTCATTCAGGTCCCACTTCTTTTTGCGTAGACGCTCCCCTGGATTACCAAATTTCTTTGGGGGCAGAGGACTACCAAACCTAGGGATACCAACATAATTTTTTTTAATCAATTTTAAAAAGGAGTTCCCAGCTCTGTCATTTGTAGATTCTTCAGATGCTTACACAGTCATCTTTAAGTTAGAACAAATATTGCTACTTGAATTACTCTGAAAATGCCCTTACAATACTTCTAGACACAAGGTCTGGGAAGGTCTTCAGGACTCTAGCTCCATTCGGTAGTCTATCACCCAATTCTCATTTCTCCAATGATAATGTTAGATACTAAAAGTATAGAAGCTATTTCACCACCTCTCTTTCACCTCATCAACATGCCCTAGTCAACATACAGATCAAGAACAGGGAAAAACTGGTATCAGTATCAGAACTTGTGCTAGGCAGATCAGAAGCCACAATTTTTACCAGAGTCAAAGCAGAAATATTTGGATGAAGGGAAAAAACTTGAATCCCATTTCTTAAACACTACTGAGAAAACGTGAAAGATATGAGTTTTTATTCTTTAACACCTGGCAAGGCTACTTAGAAATTAGTACAACTTATCTCAAGGAATACATTTCACCCTGCATTTGATTTTTACTTGATTATTTTAAAAAGTAGGGATTCATATGTAATGATTCATTATCCGATGGGGGAGGGGAGCGGTGGAGGGAGGAGAATGTTTTTTCTGGTCTACAACAGTTGCAAACTATTGAAAACTGAAGCAGATTAGCATGAAATAGTTAGCAATTATAATTTAAAATGTTCACTTAAAATACATCTTACACAGTTCTCAGAAAAACCTATTGTTTCACTATTGTGCCAGATCTCAGTAGAAGCTGCTACTTAAAATAGTGTCAGGTCAAACTTTATTTTAACTTTAGATATGATATAGAAGCTTCTGAAAAATCTTCAGACAAGAAAGAGTATTTGACGTCTTTTAAACTCAAGTTGACTAGATTCCTGCAGTATTTCCACTGAAACAAAGGAATATTATACTAATACATAGCAAATGAAACTATTTAGAAGCTATCAACAAAAAATATTTACCTTTTCTAACCCGAGAAAAAAAGTAAAATCTACTCAAGTCAAAACTAAAGTAGATGTGTTTTTATTTTAATAATCTACGGTGTTATTTGTAACACTGGCAAAAAATATGTTTTTAAATGTTAACTAATTGTCCTTTGGAAGTTATTTCCCAATACAAGCTAGAGTGACAAAGCAGAATAAGAAAAGAGGATTACACTTCTGGAAGGCAAGGTACATTTACAGTTAATCTGATGCTTTTTAAAACACCAAAGTTAAAATGCTGATTAGGCTGCAGTCAGTTTTTCCTGTATATAAATGTAGTCCTATTCGGTTTCAGATAAAATGGCTGCTTATTTTTAACATATTTAATAATATAAAACAAAGTAATTTACAACCATCCTCATTAAACAGTGATTTGAATATTTTATGACCTTAGGGCTGTCAGTGAAAGTTATTAGTTACAGAAGCATTGTCATGTTTATTGAATTCATTCTTCAGACTAAGCTAGTTTAAAGCTTGAAGGTATGAACGTGGGTAATTTAGTGCTGAGGACAACAGCACTACCGCAGATGAGTAAAAATTAAAATATATGCATGAATGTTTGCAAGTTTGAGGTCTTAGATATTTGGACAATAATATGGCTACGTCTACACTGGCACCCTTTTCCGGAAATGCTTAAAACGGAACAGTTTTTCCGTTATAAGTATTTCCGGAAAAGCGCGTCTACATTGGCAGGATGCTTTTCCGGAAAAGCACTTTTTCCGGAAAAGCGTCCGTGCCAATGTAGACATGCTTTTCCGCAAAAAAGCCCCGATCGTCATTTTCGTGATCGGGGCTTTTTTGCGGAAAAGACTACTGTGCTGCCTACACTGGCCCTTTTCCGGAACAGTTTTTCCGGAAAAGGACTTTTGCCCAAACAGGAGCAGCATAGTTTTTCCGGAAAAACAATGACGATTTTACATTAGATCATCATTGCTTTTCCGGAAAAGCAAGCGGCCAGTGTAGACAGCTCGCAGCTTATTCCGGAAAAACGGCTGCTATTCCAGAATAAGTGGCCCAGTGTAGACACAGCCTAAGGGTTTTACTGTCATCAACACACAAAACCACAATGCAGTGTCAAGAGATTCAGTTCCATGTGGCTCTGCTTACACATATATAGCTTTAGATTGGCTTTCCAAAAAGTGAGTATTTTAGCATTTAATACCCCAACACATCATATTTTGATCCTGAGGTACCTCACATTTCACATACTGATTAGGGACGTGAATGACTATCTGATAAGCAAATGCTTATCGGATAGTCGACAGGCTAGCCAACTAGTCACTCTCCCCTCTCCTTGCTGCCTATCAGAAAGAGGTGGGAGGGTGGAGGGAGAGAAAGGGGTACTTCAAAGCAGCACCACCACGTGGAGCCTGGGACCACACCCTGGGCTCTACAAGGTGCTGCCACTTTGAAATGCCGCATGCAGCCCCCAGGGTCACCGGGAGGAGTCCCCAGGCTCCACAGGGCGCTGCCACTTTGAAACGTCATGAGGAGCCTGACACCGGGCTCCCTGCAATGCTTCAAAGCTGCAGTTCTGCATGGAGCCCAGGATCAACGGGGGAGTCAACAGCTGACCTTGGGCTCCATGCAGTGCCTCCACCTTTGAAGTGTAGGGCTTTTGCTACAATTCAAAGGTGGAAGGCGCCCTATCGACTAATCAAATAGTCATTGCAAAATGCATCGACTATTTGATTAGTCAATTACTTGATATTTAACAACCCTATTACTGATATGGAACAGATTACAATTTCAATTGTAAACCTAGAGTAATTCTGCTTATTTGCATGGCATTATTTGTCCTTGTTCAGTGGTGACTGATTCACTTCACCAATAACTGAAATGCAGCTACCTCCAGAACTTAATGCTACAGCATCTTATTCAAGTGCTAAAGTAAAACTGCACCATATCAGTGTTATTAAGGTCATTAACAACTTATTCAGGACAAGACACACAAAAATCCAGATCTAAATGACTCTGCAACAAGAATTGAGTGCAACTAGAAAGTAAACATCCAACTGAAGTTTGTCTAACACAGTAAGTGGACTATCTAATTATCTTTCAAATCCCACCATACAATTTTCCATTACTGCAAGTCATAAAAAACATTGTTTTAGATCTCAGAAATAATTTTTTTAAAGTTATGATGTGCTGAATTTTTGGTATGGAACCATTCAGGAATAGAGTTTTCAATATTAGAAATACTTGTTACTGTTTCACTATCTGATACATGCACAGGCGCGCGCGCACACACACACACACACAATCCAGTTTATATTACAAAAAGTTGTGACTTTTTGTAGCAATTCATAAAGCTATGCAACAAAGCCAAATATTACTTGGAATGAGATCAGGGCCAAAGCCCATAATTTATAGCTTTCTGTGAATTAAAACTTTTTTTTGTAAGATTCATTGTCAAGTAGTTTCCCTATTCCTGACTCTGTCCTTTTCTTTTTGACAAGACTATTTTCTCCCACCTTCATTTTTCATGGATATGAAATAAGATTATTATAAATACCTTTCCTGTGGTCACTCTAAACCCTGTCATAATACATTTTGATGATGCAAGGTGAATCAACGTCAGCATAATTCTAAAGAGAACAAAGTATTGTATTTCTGTAGGTTCTACCCAAAACATGGCTTAATAAAATCTGAAAATAAAGTTTTTTAAAAGCATATTTTTACTCAAAATAGGATTATATGTAAAGGCAGGTCAAATGCTGATGCCTCAAAATCTGGATAGCGTCCCTTTAAATACCTATGTATAGTTCTGAATACCATTACTCTTCACTTAACTCTAAAAACAGCTAGGGACTAAGTCATCTGAGATTCACCAAACCATTTACCCCAAGACCTGCTTTTCACTGAACTAGAAAGCTTATAGTGGAAAAACAAAAAGGCCCTATTCTCTGCAATGTAACTGAAAGGATCTTTATATTTCAGATGGGAGTTACTTATATGTATGTCTGATGTGAATATAAAATTGAAGTGGAGCTCTTAGATTATCCAGTCTATTGGGAAAGATAATTTTAACAAAACATTGTTCAACTTCATCTTGAGAAAAGGGGAAATACATTTGAATATAGCAAACAGGCACATTTCTTGACTCAAAAATCAGTCAAAGGAGAAATAAGACAAGGAGTAAGTATATTTTATTTGCTCTCTGTCAGGACCCAATTCCTTCTCTTTAATCCCTACTAGTCTTTTCCAGGAAAAACTTGAGGTATTGCCATTTCTTAACCCCATTCTACTAAATCAAGTACTCAAATATCAATCCCGGACCATTCATATATTTTCTATTTTATGATTAAATGAGGTCTTATACTTGTTCCCCAAAATCAGAGCTCAACTGAATCCTATTTTCCTAAACTCTATTAGGCCCCATGATGAGTGATATCAAAAGAGCAAGGAACCAACTTGATAGGCACAGCAATATGGAACATCGTAGTTTGATTGCAGATTTTTCCACCCCTTACCCTGGGTACACTCATCAGGCTTAAGGGCTCTTTGCTACTACACAAAAGGCTCACGTTCACTTTTCATGTCTGTTTTCACCATCACCTTCAACAGGGGCTAGGAATACTGCAGAAATAGGCACTGTTATTTAACAACCATTTTTCTGGCCACGTTAATAGCCATGACATTCAGAAAAAGGGTCAGGACCAGTCCCCTCCACAAACTCCGTGTGCTGTCCCTGGCAAGCAGAGTCCTAAAGCAAGGCCAGCAGCTTGAGGAAGAGGGATCCTTACGGCTCAAAGTGTGACCAGTGCGGAAGAAGGAGAAGCGAAGTCAAAGGCCATGAACTCGAACCCAGTGACAGGGAAGGGGGGGGGGGGTATCCTGCCGGCCAGAGGGGAAACGGCCCCGTCCCTCTCGCGCCAGACACCGCAAGAGCAGGAACAAAGGTGCGCGGGGGCGATTCCTCCCGAGCCGGGCGGCGACCTAGGGCCCCTCACTCTCCAATCCGAAGAGCCCCCCCGCGGCCTCCCCTCGGGTCACCCGCCAGCGGCTCCTCACAGACCCGGAACCGCCTCGCCTTGGATCCAGCCGAGTCCAAGACCTTCCCAGTCCACGGCCCGAGGAGGTGACCCCCGCGGCCCAGCCCCGGGGCGTTGCCTGGCTACTTCCCCGCCGCCCCTCCCCCACACCGCGCTCCCCCCACCCCCCCGCTCTTACCCGCCGCGGTCGCGGTCCCGGCCCCGGTCTCCGAAGCCCCGCATCTTCCCGTGGGGCTGGGCGGGGGGCACAGAGGGGCGCGAGCTGGGGGTGGCGCGGAAGGGGTGGGGGGGCTCGGCCGGCGGCGGCTGTTGTGTCCCGGCGGAGTCGCCTTTGGCCGCCTCACTTCCCGAGGGAGGGGGCGGGGAGGCGAGAGACTCGGTCGGGCTCGGTTCGCGGGGCCGAGAGCGGCTCGGTTCGCCTGAGGGCCCGTCGGGCGCGGAGACAGAACAGCGTCCTCCTCCTCTGGGCTCCCGGCACAAAATGGCTGCCGCCGCCCCAGCCCGCTCCACTTACGTTAAGGGCGGCTTGAACTTTGCGCAAGCTCCGTCCCTGAATAGCCGGCGTGGGGGAGGGGTGATACGAACGTCGCTACGCCTATTCTCGAAGTCTGAGTACGTATGAGGCCGGAAAGCCGAACCTAACCACGACAATGCGCAAATTGCGTAGTACCCACGATCTGATTTGGCTTCTTGCGTTTGGAGACAACGCTGTTCCTTATTCCCGAAATTCGATTGCGCAAAATGCCACTCAAGTAACCCATTTAACGAACGGGGAGGCAAACCCTGACCAAGCGGCATATTACGTACATTATTCTACACAAGTTTCGTAGCAGTGGCTGGTTCTGAGCTGGGTTTAGCGTAGGGGAAGGAAGAGCCTTCCATTTTGCGTAAAATTCTTCAGTTGCTTCTGCTCAGCTGGCCGGCGGAGGGGGGGGGTGCAGAATTGCATGGTTCGCGTAGCGTATTGTGCTTGGAGAATAAGGTCTTTTTGCCTTTGCAGCAACTGCATGAGTGGGAGGTGGCAGCAAGCTGGAGAGACAATAATTCTGTGTGGCAAGCTGCAGAGTTGAAAAGGCCTTGGTGCAATTTAGCTCTGCTGCCTAAGAAATCCCCCCCACCCTCACCCCCAGGCTGCGTCTTGTTCAGGAAACTCACCAGGCTGACACAACATTTAAGCTCAGTGTCTGCTGGGGCAGAGAAGGGGTTGTCGTGTAAAGTGCATGTTTGTTTGCCTACACATGTCATAAAAGCGATCTTGCCGCAGTGCACAGACAGGACGAGGCCAGTAGCAGCCGCCATGATATTTACTCTCTCCTTGTTTCCAGTAAAGCAAAAAGAAAGGGGAAGGAAATTTAGCTAAATTAATGTAATTATTTACGTGAAATAATTACAGCCCCTTCAATAGGAAGGAGATTCCTTGCGATCTGGTCAAAAAACAAAAGTACAGAAGCATTGACAAGCACTATTCCACTGCCTAGAAGGTGAAGCTTGAAAGTTTCTCTTTTACTCACAGAAGCTGGTTCGATAAAAAGTATTACCTCACCCTGTCTCTCTCCGGACCAACACAGCTACAAAAACAGGGCAAACAATGCTATTTTGTGTGGTGATATATTGCGTGTTTTGAAGTATTGTTACAACTTAAAAGTTTACATGTTTTAGTGTTAATAAGGACAATATTTTAAATCCTTTCATAATCTTGTAATAATAATTGGCAAAATACTTCCTTCTCTTACATTTGTGTAACTCCACTGGAATCAATAGGCATTCATAGATTTGTAAATGAGAAATGAATTTGACTATGTATATTGTATTCCTCTGGTCCTTTTTATTCTGAAGGATACCAAAGTATTTTTATGGCCCTATTATTTTCCATGCTTCCACAAGTGGAAAGCATAAAACTCCACTGACCTGAATGCTGGGGAGCTCTGCAATGTCATTCCAATGCTATGGAAACACTGTCTGAGGGCAGGGTGCGGAGCTGCCAGGTATTTGCTTTGCAGGAGCATCACCCCCACAATATCTCAAGTGTTAGCAGCAAAAAAGAAGCCCTAAAGGGAAACCTTTGCATAATTGTTGTGCCTTACACAAGCTTTTTTGCCTCTCAAAGAAAAGGATCTGATCCATATAAATGATATCCAGGCATCACAATTCATACACCTCAAATTAGTCACCTCTGGTGAAGAAGCTACACATTCTTTAACTGCATAAATACACAGATGGGAGGTAGATAAAAATATGTCCACTTGAAACAACAGGGGAACTTCAACTATCTACTTAATTTAAATTAGAATATGGCCAGAACACTGGGATTACTACCATTACATTTTTTAAAATGGACAACAGATGCAAGCATTTTCAGTGAAGCTGTCAAATGATTAAAAAAATTGATTGTGATTAATCATGTGATTAGAAATGAATCACAATTAATCATGTGGCTAACCATGCTCTTAAACAATAATAGAATACTATATTTTTGAATATTTTGGATGTTTCCATCTTTTCAATATTTTATGTCAATTACAACACAGAATATGTAGTGTACAGTGCTCACTTTATTTTTTGTACAAATATTTACACTGTAAAAAAATAGTATTTTTCAGTTCCCCATTATAAGTACTATAATGCAATCTCTTTATCCTGAAAGTTGAAATTAAAAAAGTAGACATATACAAAAAATAACTGCATTTAAAAATAAAACAATGTGAAACTTTAGAGCCTACAAGTCCACTGAATCCTACTTCTTGTCCACTCAAACAAATGTGTTTACATTTGCAAGGGATAATGCTGCCTGCTCCATGTTTAAAATGTCACCTGAAAGGAAAAACAGTTGTTTGCATGACATGGTTGTAGCCAGCATCACAAAATATTTACATGCCTGATGTGCTAAAGATTCGTCCCTTCACACTTCAGCTCCCATTCTGAAAGCATGTTCCACACCTTCTCCCTCAGATTTTGGAAGGTACTTCTGATTCTTAAACCTTGGGTCAAGTGCTGTAGTTAGCTTTAGAACTTCTTTGTGTTTTGTCAAAATTGCAGTGAAAGTGTTCTTAAAATGAACAACATTTGCTGGGTCATCTTCCTAGACTGCTACAACATTAAATATATGGCAGAATGCAGGTACTACACAGCATGAGACATACAATTCTCCCCTAAGGAGTTCAGTCACAAATGTAATTAACATTATTTTTTAATGTGCATCATCAGCCTGGAGGCATGTTCTCTGGCATGATGGCCAAAGTATAAAGAGGTACTATTTTTTCATCATTTTACAGTTCAAATATTTGTAATTTTAAAAAAAGTAAGCACTGTACATTTTGTATTGTAATTGAAAATATAGAAAAATGTCCACAATATTTAATACATTTCAATTGGTATTCTCTTGTTTATCAATGCGATTAACTCAGAGAACTGATGGGTAGGATTCCCTGGAATACTTACATGAAGGGGAAAGGAGTCCAGGAGAGCTGGCAGTATTTTAAAGAAGCCTTATTAAAGGCACAGGAAGAAACCATCCTGATGCACAGCAAGAGAAGCAAATATGGTAGGCAACCAGATGACTAGAAAGGAGTATAAATATATTGCTCAAGAATGCAGGGGAGTTATCGGGAAGGTGAAAGTGCAACTGGAATTAGCAAGGGACGTGAAGGAAAAAAAGAAAGGTTTCTACAGGCATGTTAGCAATAAGAGGGTGATCAGAGAAGGTGTGGGGCCCTTGCTGGATGAGGGAGGTAACCTAGTGACAGATGATGTGGGAAAAGCTGAAGTACTCAATGCTTTCTTTGCCTCTGTCTTCACGGACAAGGTCAGCTCCCAGACAAATGCACTAGGCAATGCAGTATGGGAAGGAGGTGGACAGCCCTTGGTGGGGAAAGAAAAAGTTAGGAACTATTTAGAAAAGCTAAATATACACAAATCCATGGGCCCGGATTTAATGAAACCGAAGGTACTGAGGGAATTGGCAAATGTCATCGCGGAGCCTTTGGCCATTATCTTTGAAAACTCGTGGAGATCGGGAGAGATCCTGGATGATTTGAAAAAGGCAAATGTAGTGCCCATCTTTAAAAAAGGGAAGAAGGACAATCGAGGAAACTACAGACCCGTCAGGCTTACCTCAGTCCCTGGAAAAATCATGGAGGGGATCCTCAAGGAATCCATTTTGAAGCACTTGGAAGAGGGGAAAGTGATCAGGAATAGTCAACATGGATTCACAAAGGGCAAGTCGTGCCTGACCAATCTGATTAGCTTCTATGATGAGATAACTGGCTCTGTGGATATGGGAAAGTCAATGGATGTGATATACCTTGACTTTAGCAAAGCTTTTGATAAGGTCTCCCACAATATTCTTGCCAGCAAGTTAAGGGAGTATGGATTCAATACATGTACTGTAAGATGGATAGAAAGCTGGCTAGACTGTCGAGCCCAACAGGTAGTGATCAATGGCTCAATGTCAGGTTGGCGGTCGGTTTCTAGCGGAGTGCCCCGAGGATCTGTTCTAGGACCGATTTTGTTCAACATCTTTATTAATGACCTGGATGAGGGGATGGATTGCACCCTCAGCAAGTTCGCAGATGACACTAAGCTAGGGGGAGAGGTAGATACACTGGAGGACAGGGATAGAGTCCAGAGTGACCTGGACAGATTAGAGGATTGGGCCAAAAGAAATCTGATGTGGTTCAACAACGACAAGTGTAGAGTCCTGCACTTGGGACGGAAGAATCCCAAGCATTGTTACAGGCTGGGGACCGAATAGCTAAGTAGCAGTTCTGCAGAAAAGGACCTGGGGATTACAGTGGATGAGAAGCTGGATATGAGTCAACAGTGTGCCCTTGTAGCCAAGAAGGCTAATGGCATATTAGGGCGCATTAGGAGGAGCATTGCCAGCAGATTCAGAGGAGTGATTATTCCCCTTTATTCGGCTCTGGTGAGGCCACAACTGGAGTACTGTGTCCAGTTCTGGGGCGCCCACTATAGAAAGGATGTGGATGCATTGGAGAGGGTCCAGCAAAGGGCGATCAAAATGATTAGGGGGCTGGAGCACATGACCTTCGAGGAGAGACTGAGGGATTTGGGTTTGTTTAATCTGCAGAAGAGAAGAGTGAGGGGGGATTTGATAGTAGCCTTCAACCTCCTGAAGGGAGGTTCCAAAGAGGATGGAGAGAGGCTGTTCTCAGTAGTGACAGATGGCAGAACAAGGAGCAATGGTCTCAAGTTACAGTGGGGGAGGTCTAGGTTGGATATTAGGAAAAAAGTATTTCACTAGGAGGGTGGTGAAGCACTGGAATGGGTTACCTAGGGAGGTGGTGAAATCCCCATCTCTAGAGATTTTTAAATCTCGGCTTGACAAAGCCTTGGCTAGGTTGATTTAGTTGAGATTGGTCCTGCCTTGGGCAGGGGGCTGAACTTGATGACATCCTGAGGTCTCTTCCAGCTCTGTGATTCTATAAATTTGAGTTAATTATGCAAGTTAACTGTGATTAATCAACAGTCCTAATTGTAATTTATAACTATGTGTGGTATATAACGTGTGCTGTGTATATGGATAATGACATCCCAAAGCAGAAAGGCAACAGCACTAAATCTGTTCAGTGTCCCATCAATGGAAATCAGCTGTTATGATGAACCCACTGAAGGAAGCCAGAGGCTCTACCCACCTTATAAATCAGCAAGACATGTAATGGCATGCCTGTGCACAAAGAACTTTAAGGCTTTTCTGTTTGGGACAAAAGATGTACAAGCCACAATAACAATTAAAAAGGCAGCCACATCATTCCCCACTCTGTCTTAAACAGGACTATCAGTGGGATGTGTGGCCCGGAGACAACACCCCTGCTCTGGCCCATGCCCAGCACCAACTCCACCTCTTCCCCCAAGACCCTGCCGCTGCTCTGCCCCATCCCTTCTCCCAAACTCCCTCCCGCAAGCGACGCGGTCCAGGGACTAGTGGGGGAACCTGGTGCGGGCAGCAGGGGTCAGGTCTGCCCCCACACTCAGTAATGGTGGCAGGAAGAGGAACAACCCTGCCCTAGCCTGCTCTGTTCTGGCAGCTCCCAGCCACATTGCGAGGGTGACCGGATAGCAAAAGAGAAAAATCAGGACTGGGGTGAAGGTTAATAAGTGTTTATATAAGTAAAAGGCCCAAATATCAGGATTATCCTTGTAAAATTGGGACATCTGGTCACCCTACGCATTGCTCTGCTTCCTGCCGCTGCTGGCAAGTGCTGGGGCAGGCTGAACCCCTTCTGCCAGTGCCAGGTCCTCCACTAGTCTTCTGGGTCACCCTGGGCTGTCTGAGGCCCTTCAAAGCATGTGGCCCGTGTGGTTGCCCAAACCAGCTCTGACCTTCAATCCTGCTTCTTGCCACTTTAGTAATTTCTCTACAAACTGAAGCACTGAACAAAGGACTGAATGACCCATTTGTAGCCAAGGGGCATGGCCTTCTGCAATAAATGACTGAACAGACAGGCTTGATGCCCTGTGCTGGCAGGAAATGGAAAAGCCAATGGCACCACACTGGCAGTGGAAGGGCAGAGCCACCATGGGATCAGGAAGTATAAGAAGTGGGTCCTGTGCGTCAGTTGGGGCCCCGCCACTGGAAGGAGCAGATGACCTCCAGCTGTGCTCTGCCTGGGAGACTGTCTCCATTCCTCAGGAAATAGAGGGCTAGCTGCAAGTCTCCAGAGAAGGACCTTGACTATGTGGAGGCAGATGCCTGGGATCTTGGATTGCCAGATGCACCTGAAGCTGAGGACCAACTACCCAGAAGATGTTGATGAGGAACACTGGGTGCAGGTATGATCATGGGAGAGGGGTTGAGAAAGGGGAGTTAGACTACTGTCTGACCATGGGTCTCCCTGAGTTGTGGTTGGCTTGTTGCAGTGGATTCCCTGCTGACCCAGTGGCAGACTTCTCTGCTGCTGATAGCCCTGGAGGCTGGGGCATGGTGGAGTTGAGTGGGCCTGGCACTCACCCCTGCCACCCACCACTAGGGTGGCAGTTAGTGTGGCCTGTAAGCTGTGTGCTTGGGTGGCTGCTCAGGAGAGATTCAAATGTCATACAGCTGAGTAGCAGAGCACCCACCACTAGGTTTTTGTTTCTGCTGGTGGTGCACATTTGCACATGCTTCAGTGCACATAAACTGTGTTCCACAAATGGATAGAAAAGATTAGAGGGAGCATTGGTAGCAGTATTCCCCCTTGCCAGATGTTAGTGCTCAAAACCCCTGTGGTACTGCATGCTAAACTGTTGGGCCAGAGACTGCTAATTCCCTGCTTAGAATCATTTACAGAGCAGGTGTAGTAAAGGCATGCAGTCTCTTGTAGGGAGTGATAATAAGCAATGAGGCTTGGGATGCCCTTTCTTGGCTACACCAATCAAGCTTTGGATATGTTCCAGAGGGACTTTCAAGCTGTAAAACATACCCATACTCCTAATCTGATGGATCTGAAGGCTTATGTACGGATCTGATTGCTTTACCACTTAACAACTCTCTTCTTGTTCTTTCCTTTTTTCTCCCTTCTCTAATAATCCTTTAGTATCAGATACTAAAGGGTTGGCTGGCAGCATGGTATTTGGGTAATATACACAGCAATACTGACCAGCAATGTAGTGGATCTTTGGGGTTCAGAAGAAGAGAGAGTTACTCACCTTGTGCAATAATGAGGGTTCTTTGAGATGTTTGTCCCTGTGAGTGTTCCACTTTAGGTGTTAGTGCGTTCTCACGCCAGTGATTGGAGATCTTTTCTAGCAGTGCCCTGCCACACCCTGCATGTGTAGTAGTGTCCCCTCATGCCGTTAGTGTCCGTTGATTGCACATGCAGTGTGGCACCTCTGTTCCTTCTCTACCTTGGACATAAACCAAAGGAGGCGCCAAAGTAGGGGAGGAGGGAGGGTAGTAGAACACCCAAGGGGCACACATCTCAAAGAACTCTCATTACCACACAAGGTGAGTAACTCTTCCTTGAGAGCTGTCCACAAGGGAGGTTCTCCACTTTAGGTGTTTGAACAGCAGTGTCCATCTTGTGGAGGCAGGTTTTGGAGCTGTGTTCTGGAGACAGTGGAGAGGACAGTGTATCCCACTGATGTTGTTGGGATTTGACCAGATGTTAGAGTGTGCCATCTGACAAATGTGTGTTCAGAAGACCAAGATGCTGCTCTGCTGATGTCCCCAAGTAAGACATTATTAAGGAAAGCAGTGGATGATGCCACCACTCTGGTGGTGTAAGCAAGGCTAACAGGTGGCAGTTGCTTGTTATGGATAGTATAACAAGTATGGATGCAAGAGGAGATCCATTTTGATATTTGTTGCAAGGAGACAGCTTGCCCTTTCGAGTGTTCAGTGGAGATAAAAAGCCTTGTGAATTTCCTCCAGGACTTGATCCTGTCGAGGTAAAAAGTGATCGCTTGTTGGACATCGAGGGTATGTAATGCTGCTTTGATCGCATTGTTGTGCGCCTTTGAACAGAATGCAGGTAAGTGGATTGGTTCATTATTATGGAACGGTGCGAAGACTTTCAGGAGGAATTTTGGATGAGGTCTGAGTATGACCTTGGCCTTACTGAAAATTGTGTAAGAGTAAAGTCTATACCCTTGGCAGGGACAAAATATTTTCTATCTGCCCTTTTGTTTGTGGGTATTAACTACGACGGGTGTCTGCCAGGTAGTATCAGCTAGGTCAAGTATGGCTTCGTCCATGGGGAGAGCTATCTTAGATGATGTGGATGATTGTAAAATGTGGAAAAGCCTGTGTTGTTTCTCCTGTACTTCTTGGAGATCTATCTCCTGCACATTAGCCATATGTTTGAATAACTCCTGGAAGTGCTTTAGGTCACCTATAGGAGGTGTAGTTGTAGGGATGATTGCTTCACTAGGGGATAAAGATGAATTGTGGGGGGGAGGGGAGAATCTGTCATCCTCCTCAGATATTGGCTCCCCCTGCTCTGTGGTTGTTCTGGAGAGTCAGGCTCAAAGTCATGAGTCTTGCGTGGAGGAGACTTGGCAGGTCTTTTTGTGGAGGTGGAATGCAAGGGGCTCAGGGTAGTGGGTTGGGTGTGGGGGGCAGGAGTTAGGGCAGGAGGCTGGAGATGTGGGAGTTCAGGAGTCAGGGCTGGAGTTTATGAGGGGCTCAAGGCAGGGGGTTCAGGTGTATGAGGGGCACAGGATACCGGGCTGAAGTGTGGGGGGTACAGGAGTGTTAGGGCAGGCTGAGGATATGGGGGATGGGATGTATGAGGAGCTCAGGGAAGAGGGCTGGGATAAGGGGTACAGGAGTTAGGGCACAGGGTCTGGGGATTTATGGGGGGCTCAGGAGGCAGGGCAGGGGGCTGGAAAGTAGTGTATGTAGGGGGCCCTGGGACTAGGCTGCTGCATCCAGGTAGTAGTGGCTAGACAAGGGACTGGGCCAGGTTCACTGTGCCCAGATCGTGGCCTCCTCTCCTAACCCTGCCAGAGCAGTATGGGAAGTTGTCGCCAGCCTTTCCTGCAGACAGATGGGGTGCCAGACTGTGGGGCCTGCCCCAGGATTAGGGCCGGGGACAGGCCGCTGTGGCCAGATGGGAGCTGAGGCCTTGTTGTCTGGGCTGCCACGGCTGGAGCCGGGCTACCATGGCTAAAACCCAAGGTGGGCCACCACAGCCACAGCCAGACCTCTGGGGCAGGAGCCACGGCCAGAGCCCGAGATGGGCTGCTGGGGCTAAGCTGCTGTGGCAGTCCCTGGGATCCCGTAACCAAGCTGCCCCATGAGCACAGCAGCTGACGAAAGACCACGGCAGTCAGATGGAGGCCAAAGCTGGGTCACCACAGCCAGATTGAAGCAGCTGCCACCACCAGCCCCTCTCACTAACCTGGTGGAGAGTGTGCACACATCTCCTACAGTGTGCTGTCAGCTGGCCCCTTTACAAGGGCAGAGTGCCCCAGCTGGCTTTTGGTGGAGCACAGCCAGTTCTTACCAGAGTGGCACACTTGGGCTCACCACCTTACTTTCACCTCTGACTTTAACACAGGGGCAGGCAAGATATGGCCAACAGACTGGATCCAGCCTGCCTAGCCTTTGGATCTGGCCTGCCCTGCCTGCCACAGCCTGGCTGCTCCCTCCATGTGCCTCTCTGCGCTGTACTTGGTGGGAAAGGGAGAGACTTTGTGTGCTGCCCCCACTTTATTATATTGAGAATTATTGTTGTGATATTCAATAAATAAGTGCAACATTGCAACATGCAATGGGAGTAGGGGCTATATAAAACTATGTGTAGCTTGATAAAACACTGAAGCTCCAGCTTACGTAGATATAGGAGCACTGCAGTAGCATATAAAAAGTTGTGTGCAAGCTGCAGGCATGATAACGTATACTAGAAGATGCTTCAACAATCTGACCTAGTTCTTCACATGTCAAAAATTTAAAATATTTATTTCATGCTTTTTTCTGACAAAATCCCGTTGCAATACACTGCTCTTCACGCTGTGTTTTTATTCAGCATTTCACAATACATCGTTGCCTCCCCTTATTACCAAACATACTCTCCATGGGTAAGTGGCTAAAAAAAACAACGTTGACTTTCGCTGGAACAAATGAGCAAAATGTCGGGACAGGAAAAGGGCAATCACAGCCTTTTGTGACTGAAAAATCAGAAAGTGAGCTCTCAAAGATGAAATCACTCTCATCCACTGAGTTAGCAACAGCCAACAAAAAATGCAAGCATGATGAAAGTTATTTGTCTTTCAGACATTGGAAATAAAGATGCTCCTGATGCACAGTGTGTGGTGTGCAACGAAGTGCTCTTCAATAGTTCCATGATAAACTGAACACAAAGACAAAGGCATGCATTTTCCAAGTGAAAGCTTGATGCACTTTCAAATAGTAAACTTTCAGTGATGAATATCACTAATTTGGACAATGAAAAAGCAACCGAAGCAATCTACAAAGTGAGCTACCATATTGCACTTGCTGGAGAAGCACATACAATTGCAGAAAAACTCATCAAGCCTTGTACAAAAGATACTGTGATGTGTATGCTCAATGAGCAATACATTAAAAAAACTGAAAGTAGTGCTGTTGTCAAACAGTAGTGTTGCGTGTCACATTCAAGATCTTGCTGCTCACATCGAGAAAGACCTAGTTTCTCGACTGCGATTTTGTGATGTGTAATCATTGCAGCTGGATGACATGACAGGGCTTGCAATGTTACTTGTGGCTTTTCCCTAGGCTCTGCTGGGGCTGAGTAGTGGCAGTTTCCTGGAACTTCGGTTCCCACTATCTGGATCACTGGCCATTGCAGCTCTGGAGCTCTGGCTGGAGGTCCTTCCCTTTCGCTGGACCATCGCTGAGCTGCTCTCTTGCTTTTTATGCTGCCCCAGCACTTGGAGCATGCCCAGTCTGGTTGAAGGGGCAGGACTTTAACAGGATTCAAAAAAGAACTAGATAGATTAAGGGGGGTTACTCCATCAATGGCTATTAGTCAGGATGGGTAGGAATGGCATCCCTAGCCTCTGTTTCTCTGGAGGTGGGTGACAGAGGAGGGAACACATGAGGATTACGTATTGTGATCCCTCCCTCTGGGGCATCTGGTATTGGCCACTGTCGGCAGACAGGATACTGGGCTAGATGGACCTTTGGTCTGACCCAGTATGGCCGTTCTTATGTTCTTATGACTCCCTCCACCCACAGGGTTTTCACCCCTCCTGTTCTAGTGTGGGGTATGCACACCCTGTCACACTCCACTAATTAATTTTTGAAGCAATCTGATTCAAGAGTACCCAAGTGTTGCAAAACATGCATTTTGTGAGCTTCTTCCCTTCACTGGAAGATATTTTTGTGAAATTGGATTTTTGTATTATGCCTCGAAAAATACAAAAGGTAGGAACACACTTGATGCTGCACCTAATATCAGAATCAAGGTTTCCAGCATCATTCCTGATATTAAATGGATTTGCAAAGGAGAAAAAAACCCAAGTTCACTCTTCAATTAAAATATGCAAACATTTTATCTCTAGTAATGACCCTGTTATTTTGTTACTAATTTTCTGATAGTTTACTTGAAAAAAATTATAAGAAAGTTTTGGAATATTATTTTTATTTCTTTAATTCTGTTGAATTAAAAATCATGATATTTTTAGGACTCTGTAAGGGATCCGTGGCCAAAATAATTTGGGAAACCCTGATCTAGAGTTTCATGTGACTCTCAAGAACTTATGCTTTGCCAACCTTTGATCCAGACATAGCACCAAATTCTATAATCTAGTGGTGCTCAATTTTTTTCCTGTTTTGGATCACATCTTAAAAGAGAATGTCTGGAGTGGACTCTCTCCAGCTTTGTGCTAAAGGTGGTGTCCTCATAGCCACCATGGAGTCTTCTATGTTGTGTTTCACAGGATGTGTTATCACCTATTCATCTCCTGGCACTGAGTCTCTTCCTTGTATTGAAAGGTGGTTAAAAATACATTATATACTTTCCTAATATTTTCTAAGAGAGGAACTGCTGTTGATGCCACAAATTATGTGATTGAAAATGGGAAAGAGGTGTTCCACAAGATATTCTTACTTATTAAAATGCTCTTCACTCTGAAAAAGTCTGGAAAACTGTAGCTTAGAGCAAGTGCAGAAGAAGGGAGTGAGTGCACTCTGTTGCTTTGGTCAAAGGAACAAATCTTAATAACACTATGTGTCAGGCACCAGTGAGCTCCATCCCATCATCTCTCCTCAGTTGCAGGGAGGATCTCTGTAGCCTCATTCTTAGCTGAAGTAAGATGAAAAATTGAAGAATCACTTCCCCCCATGTTAAATACAATGTTTTTTTTTACAAATTTAAAATTTTATAATGTTGTGCTATATCCCATTCAATTTACTCATGCAAATTCTCACAACAAAATCAGTGAGACAACTCACAGCACCAGGCGCTTTATCAAATTAAAGGGTGGCTGTATTGCACACAAGCATAAAGAAGGAAGATGATTTAATTTATCATTTTTCAGATATAAAAAATAAATAACAGCTTTAAATGTTCCAAAATAGAAATACAGGCACTTTAAAAACAAGTAAACAATCTATCAAGATTTTAAAAAATCTTTTCAAACAACTGTCAATGAAACATTAGCAAGTTCACCTATTCTTATTTCTTTCACTGCACTTTCCCTCTATTTACTAGTTACTCCACTATTTAAAAAAAACCCTATATTTCACAGTGCTGTTCCATTCCATGCCACTGTATTCTCTTCCAGATGTGCACTTTTTTATAGTTTCTTAGGAAGGGAATATTAAACCCATGTGATACAACAACTTTGATTCTCGTGAACCATGCATAAGTCATATTTCTGTGCTTCTTAAACATCTGGCTACTTGAAAGATCTTTTTAAAATAGAACTAAGGTGACCCAGGAACTGTTAAGATTATTGAAATATGATATGTAAAAAGCTCTTCCCAGCATTCCTCTAACTGTAAACATTCCAAACTGTGTATGGAAAAATTCCAAGTAACCAAGGAGTCAGACCTTGGATACCATGGCTTCGTCTGAGATTCACAAGCTGTTTTCAAACGGAGATTTTCACCAGTTTTTCCATCTATTCTTTGGCATCCCCAATCCCTCCAGCAGTTATTGCAAATGTAGCTTCATTTTCAGGCATTTCAGGGCTGGGAAAAGAAAGAAGCAACAAAATGGCTGTTCTGTGTAAAATGTAGTCATGATACAAAACTCAGTATTTTATCAGAATAAACTAGCTAGAATACTTCAAAGCTTGGTATGGACAATTATTATAATTTACATCAGGATTTATCAAAGTTTGAAATCCACCCCATGCGCACTACTTAATTTTCTTCTAAGCATTTTAGAAATAAAAACTAGAGTGAATAGCACATAAAAATGTGTATATTTTTGTTTAGATTCCCTGTTTGGAGTGGTTACCAGTATTTTAAAATGATGTAGCAAAACCCAACAGTTCTGGCTATGGAAGCTTTCCCTCTGTACTTTCCATTTGCTACTTCACCACCTTGAATCTCTACACAGTTCTGCCAACACAACTAAGGCCTGGTCTACACTACAAAATTAGATCAAGGTAAGTTGCAAGGTAGGTGTGCCAACTTATTTGCATATGTATACACTTAAATTTATCTCCAGATGACATAAACTCCTCGTTACGGCAGTGCAGTAAAATCACCTAACCAAACAGCACAGGGCCATGATCGATTTACTGAGGTCACCGCAATGTAAGTATAGATAGGGCAGGACCTATGTCAACTCTAATAACCTCCAGCAGCTGTTCCAAGGGGCAGAAGACTGGAACCTGTGTAGTTGTGGGGGGAGGCACTGGCACTGTGGCCACCTCCACTCTTCCTCTTCCCCTAAGACTCCAGCCCCTGGCCAGGCTGCAAGCTGAAATTAGGCAGTGGTAAGAACTGCCCAGGATGGTATGGGGAGCCCCAGACCCTCCACCTGCCCTGAGCAGGGAGCCAAAATGCCAAAGCAATCATTGGCCCATGTCTCTGCTCCCCAAGACATTTTTTTTAAATTGTATCCTTTGGTATATATGGTTGTGACTATTTTCTTCCATTATTTGATCTGAGGAAGTGGGTCTGGCCCACGAAAGCTCATCATCTAATAAACCATCTTGTTAGTCTTTAAAGTGCTACATAGTCCTGTATTTTGTTACAGTTCTTAGTAGCACTCAAAGCTCCAGGCTCAGACAACACTGCAGCATGTAAGACTGTTGTGGCTTACTGTTAAAGTGTTCTTTCAAATCTGCCTCCAGTTGCATAGCTCCACACTGAACTCTTGTAATAGCTCTTGTGACTGACTGTTCAAAGTCAGCAGACAGCTTTTCCACCTCCACCCACGAAGTGGCCTTTGCCTCACAGATATTATGAAGAACCCAACAGGCAGTTATAAACATTGGGGCTATGTCTACACTGCAGGCTTCTTGCGCAAGAACTATTTTGCACAAGAGTTCTTGCGCAAAAGATCTTGTGCAAGAGTCACACTGTCATGTGCTTTTGCACAAGAGTTGTGCTTGGCAGTGTGGATGCTCTCTTGAGCAAGAAAGCTCTGATGGCCGTTTTAGCCATAGGGGTTTCTAGCGCAAGAAACCTCTGTTGCCTGTCCACACTGCCTTCTTGCGCAAGAGCTCTTGCACAAGAGGATTTATTCCTCGTAGGGAGAGGAATAACTCTTGTGCAAGAAGCCCTCTCTTCTGATGCTTTACTGTAAATTTACTTGCACAAGAACACACATGCAGTATAGACGCTCCACGAATTTTTGCGCAAGAACAGCTGTTCATGCACAAAAAGCCTGCAGTGTAGACGTAGCCTGGGATATTTTCTCACTGAGATCTAATCTAGCACAGCCAGCATCCCGCAGTCTAGTCTATCACAAGCATAATCAATTATCTTTCTGCACCTGCTGAACTGACAGTTGAATCTTTCCTTTGTGCTGTCAAGATGACCAGCATATGGCTTCATGAGTCAGGAAAACAAGAAGTGGGCTGTATCCTCCAGAATCACTGCATCATCAGGAGTAATTAGTCAGTTGGAAAAGAATGTCTCTGTTTGCAGCTTTCTGAAAAGTCCCGTGTTCTTAAACATGCAAGCATTATGCACCTTCCCTGACAAATCCACTTAAATATTTGATGAAGTATTCCCTAGGATATACCAACTCCTGCATAACCACAGAACAGTAGTGCTTTCTATTGATGAGTTCTGTAGCAAGGTGGGGCTAGGCCAAAATAGGGACATGCATGCCATCTATCATGTCACCACAATTCAGGAACTCCACTGCTGCAAATTCATCCACTGTGTCCTGTACATTATACCATCACCAACTCTGAATTGTCTTTGTCTACATCCCTCAAACTGTCCTATAGGAAATCTTCATGTTCCCAGTTGTTGCAGTATTTTCTGAGGGTCTGTAAATGCAGAAGAATTGTGCCATTCTGTATTTGCAATATTTATGAGAATAGTGCAGTGTTCTGAAGGGACCATGCTTCTTTCAGAGATCAGAGACTGACAAGTACCATAGTAGTCTGTAGAATTTTTAAAACACAGCATAAAAATGATGGGATATGGATGGCATCATAGGTGCCAACTTTGTAGTTCCTACAGGGCTGGAATATCCATGGGGAAAAAATTAGCAGGTGCTTAGCACCCACTGGCAGCCAGCTCTCTCTCAGTGCTTTTCGCTCCCTCCCAGCACTTCATGCCTGCCACAATCAGCTATTCTGCGGTGTGCAGGAGGCTTTGGAAGTGAAGAGAAGGAACATGGATGGGGACTGAGCCTGGGGCAGAGTGGGGTCAGGAAGAGTCAGGATAGGAGTGGGTGCTTGGGGAAGAGGTCAGGTAGGGCCAGGACCTGGGGCAGAGTGAGGAGGTTATACACCTGCTGGGTCCAGAGGAAGCCAGCACCTATACATGGCATTATGGGATGGAGAACATTGCATATTGGAACCTTGACCCTTAGCTTCCAGAGATTGTGGGTGAAGCATTACTATCCACAAAATATTGCAAAAATGTCCAAAATAGCATTGCACTAGCTGGCAGAACATAACGCACTGTGATACCTAGCTATGGTGCACTTCACTCTGACTTTGACAAGCACTCCTGGGGTGTGTCTAGACTACATGCCTCCTTCGACGGAGGCATGTAGATTAGCCAGATCGGAAGAGGGAAATGAAGCCGCGATTAAAATAATCGCGGCTTCATTTAAATTTAAATGGCTGCCCCGATCTGCCGATCAGCTGTTTGTCGGCAGATTGGGGCAGTCTGGACGCGATGCGCCGACAAAGAAGCCTTTCTTCATCGGCACAGGTAAGCCTCGTGAAACCAGGTTTACCTGTGCCGATGAAGAAAGGCTTCTTTGTCGGCGCATCGCGTCCAGACTGCCCCGATCTGCCGACAAACAGCTGATCGGCAGATCGGGGCAGCCATTTAAATTTAAATGAAGCCGCGATTATTTTAATCGCGGCTTCATTTCCCTCTTCCGATCTGGCTAATCTACATGCCTCCGTCGAAGGAGGCATGTAGTCTAGACACACCCCTGGTGAGTATGCGCAGCACCAACACAAGCAATCAAGTAGAGGCACGCTAACCTGGGGTGGGCAATAATTTTTGACCAGGAGCCACTTCAGAAATTTCTGAGGCCTCAGGTGGAAGGGACATGGCCAGGACACTTACATGCTTCCCCACTCACAGACCCTGAATGGTCTGGGAGCGGGGGAGTGCATGAAGTCTTTGCCCCCACTGCCCCCAGAGAGAACCGCCTGCACCCCTGGCAGTGGGAGGAGACTTTGTGAGCTCTCCCTCCCTGCCCCCAAGTCAATCAGAGCCTGGGGGAGGGGGCAGCATGCAAAGACTGCTCCTGCCCTGCAAGGGAGCACTGTGCTTAGAGTCATCTTGCAGGGCGGGATTAGACTTCACATGCTCCCACAGCCCCCAGGCCACTCAGGACTTGGGGCGAGGTCCCCCCTACCCGTCCTGCAAAGAGCATTCAGTGATTCTAAGCGCCGTGCACTCCTTGCAGGGCAGGGCGGGAGGAGACTTTGCATGCTTTCCCCTGCCCCCAGGTCCTGATTAGCCTGGGGGCAGAGGGAGCATGAAGTCTCTCACTCTCTGCCCTCCAGCGCATGGCACTTAGAGTCAACTGCCAGGGTAGACTCTAAGCACTGTGCACTTCCCCGTCTCTAGGCCCTGACCTACCCCATCCACAGTGATCTGGTTTAAATCCTGATTCTCCAAACCCCTGTAGTTCTAGTTCTAGACCTCCTCTGGGCAGAGATAGCCAATTGTACCAAATTGTAACTTTCCAATAGAGACATATGTCTACTGGCAATTCTGATGAGACTCCTCTAATTTCTTGTGACTTAGGTCACGCTCCTAAGAATTTCAGCCTAAGACAGAATTTCATCCTAGGTCACCTAATTAATTTTCTTGTGCACTGTTCTCTCAAAATGCCATTCAGAAGCAGGATTCATTTGGAACTAAGCAACCAGCTATGATGCTATATCCTGCTTCAGTAATAATGAGCTATGCCAGTGGTCCTCAACGTGGTGCCTGCAGGGGCCATGGTGACCGCCGGGCCATTTCTGTGTGCCCACCGAGTGATCAGAGCTGACCCTGCCCCCGGGCGCGCAGCACAGGGGCGGTGCCAGCCCCGGGCGCACAGCACATGGGCAGCCCTGCCCCCGGGCATGCGGTGCATGAACTGTGCCGGCCCCGGGTGCGCGGCATATGCGCATCCCCGCCTCTGGGCACACAGCACAAGAGCGGCACCGGCCCCGGGCATGCAGCGCATGGGCTGTTCCCGCTCCGGGCACATGGTGTATGGGTGTCCCCATCCCTGGGCACATGGCACAGGATTGGTGCCAGCCCCTGGCACGTGGCATATGGGCAGCCCCACCCCTGGGCATGTGGCACAGGAGAGGCGCCAGCCCCGGGAGTGCAACGCATGAGTGGCACTGGCACCGGGCACGCAGTGTATGGGTGGCCTTGCCCCCGGGCACGTGTGCGGCCCTGCCCCCAGATGCCCGGCGCGTGAGTGGCCCCGCCCCCGGGCGCCCGGCAGCCCCAACAGGTTGGGGATCACTGAGCTATGCCATCCATTGATCCTTCACCCAACAGAGCTCCAGTCCCATAAAAGAGAGGAATTTACCTGTCATATATCTTGGCAATACGCAACTCCCCTCTTCCCTTCCGCAAACTAATCCTTGTGGTTGAAGCATGAGCAAGGATGTGGCCACCAATGGGCTTCTTGGGGTCTGCCTGAAAACTAAATTAACAAAAATAATTAAGTTTATCTTGGTGAATTCTATAGACTAACAATTGTGATAAGCTGTCAGACAGGGCTTGACAGTCTCAGATGAATAAGTATCAAGAGGATTTAGCTACAGGCAGGGCCACCATTTCAGATTTTGGTGGGAGGGGGGCAACCTGTGCATGCAGTGATGGGGGGCGGGGAGTGAAAGCAAGTGAGGCAGGCTGAGGACAGCGGCTTCAGCAGTGTTACTGAGCATGCTCAGCACAAACCAAACATCAAATGGGGAGGAGGGAACCAACCCCATCTGCCCTCCCCCGACATGTATCATCTCTATACAGGGGCTATCAAGGCAGTGGAAAACTGAGTTTTTTCCCCAGACAAAAGTTGCATTGCATTGTGAATGCTCTCACTGTTTTGTCAACAAAAGATAGTTTTTGGCTACGACAAAACTTGATAGTGTGGATAAAACTTAGGCTATGTCTATATTTGCAATTGCTCAATCAATTTTTTGTTGTACTTGAGTGCTTAACAACCCCCCTTTCCAATGACAAAAGTTTTGCTGTGGCAAGTGCAACTGTGAATGCTGTTTTGTCAGCAGGAGTGCTCTCCTGCCAACAAAGCAAAAGCCACTTGTGGGGGCTAAAAGTATTTTGTCCATAAAAATGCCAACAAACAACATTCACATGCACCAGCTTTTTGCAACATTTCTGTGTTGACACAGCCTTGTTGATTAAAAAAAAAGCCATATAGTATAGACATAGACAAACTTTTGAGCTTACATAAAGGCTCTTCCTCGGGTCTGGGAAATATACTCAGGGAATCACAGCTAAATACAAATACCATAAGGACAAATACCATAAATCTAGTCTCTCTATTAAGTCCATGTTTTTTAGTGTCTAGCAAAGTTATGAATTTAATTCCCAAGCTCATCTTTTGAAAGTGTTATTCAGGTTTCCTTTTAAGAATGAGGATCAGATATGGAGTGATCACTTTGTGAAAAGCGTTCTTCACGGGTGATAGGCTATTTTTATTTTTTTAACATTCCTCTCTCTGAGTTCATTCAACGACACAGTGATTCTCTGTTTCATCCACAAAGTTATTATTAAAGCAGTTAGTGCATTGGATCAGGTACACCATATATTGTGATAAGCATCTATAGGACACATGGATCTTGAAAGATGTTTTGTGGGGGGTGTTGATCATTGGAGATATGTGTGGAGGTTTTTCATCTGTTTTTCTGGTAGTGTCTGGTGCCACTTTACGTTGGCGTTTCTTGGTCTGTGGGGAGGTTGCTTCTGAGGATGAGCTTGGAGAAGTTAGGGGGGTTGTTTGGAGGCCAAAATGGGGTTCAGTTAAGATTTCTTTCAGGATGAGGTCCATATCAGGGCTTTTGTTTAGTTGGATGATACCCTGTATGGTTTCCAGTATAAGGCAGTAAATGACAAGTAGGGGTGTGTGGTTGGAGTAGGGATGTTAAATCCCGTTTAATTAGTTAACCAGTTAATAGATTTCTTGGTATGTTTGGGGTAGTTGCAGGATCTATGAAGATAAGTATAATGATCCACGGCTTTCTTAAATATAGCTGTCTGTAGGGTTCCATTGCAAAAGCTAATTGTGGTGCCCAGCATGTTGATGCTAGTGGAGAGTGTTCCAGAGAGAGTTTAATAGGTGGTGGTTGCTGAAATTGTCATGGAAATCTGTGAGGGATTTTAAATGGTCTGTTCAGAGAATGAAAATATCATAAAAGTATCTCCAATGGATCCTTAGTTTTGTGGTGCATTTGTCTAGAAATTCTTCTTCAATGTGGCCTGTGAAGAGGCTGGTGTATACTAGTAACCATAGAGGTGCCATGGTTTTTGACAAAGTATTTATTGTTTAGTGTAAATTTGTTCTGAGTGAGGGTGTAGTGGATGAGTGTATTTTGGGGGGATATCTGAGTGGATATCTCTGGTGTTTACATTGTCTTGTAAATATTCCAGTCAAGCAGCTATGTGAGAGAAGGCAGAACAATCAGAATTGGATGAGAACAGAGAGAGTGGCAAAGGCAAAAAGAAAAAAATTGAAGCAGTAGCCTGTGAGCACTGTATATGAAGCTGGAAAAAAAGCTGGAGACAACTTTTAGGTTTGGTGTTGGCTAAGGAGGCTTGTGGCTATAAGCTAATGAAGTGCTCCATTTGTTCTTGGTTTGTCCAGCATTTGAAGAAGCAAGATTTTTGTACATTCCTTGTAAGTAAATAAGATTGCATCAAAGAAAACACCAGATGCCACCTAGAGCCTGGACTTTGATTAACTACTCAGGTCAAAAAAGGGCACTAAATTATTCACAAATTACACATATGGGTTTCTTTGAGTCTTTACATTCTATTCCTTTCACTGGCCATGCCTTGTCTGTTATGATGGCCCCTTTCATCATGAGTTGAACTTAGAAAATATATCACAAGAAATGTTGGAAATTTTGAGCAGAATTGTTGTGGAACCAGTTTAGATGCAAAGATTAAGGGTAGAATTTCTCAAAACATTCAGTGTTGGCCTAACTTTGGTCCTGTTGAAGTCCATGTGAGGAGAGTTTGGCCAATACTGAGCACTTTTAAAAATCACATATGTGTATCAAAAACACAGGTCTGGTCCATACTAGCAAATTAGGTTGATATCACTACATTATCCAGGGCTGTGAAAAATTCAGATCCCTGAGCAATGAAGAGAAATTGATGTAACCTTGGTGGAGATAGTGCTAGACTGATGGAAGAATTCTATCAGCTTAACTACAGCTTCTCTGGGAAATGGAGTGCAGCCACTCTCCGAGTTACGAACAAGTTACGGACCAATACTTGGTCCGTAACTCGAACTGTTCATAACTCGGACCCCATTGAGTTACACGCGACCGTGCTGTTCGTAAGCGCGGGTTGCATTCGTAACTCGGGGACTGCCTTTACAACTGCTCGTAAGTGCAGAGCTTTGGTTGTAAGTGCGAACGGTCGTAACTCGACCGTTCGCAACTCAGGGAGCAGCTGTACCTTATGCCAACAGGAGAACTTCTTCTGTTGGCATATGAAGTGTCTTCACTGAAGTCCCACAGCGGAGCAACTGCAGAAGTTCAGCTGCATCACTGCACTGTTTTAAGAGTAGATAAGCCTGTAGCTGGGGTGACATTTATTCGGGATTGGGGGGCAGTAGTCCCCCTCCCAGATTTGAACCCCTGGATTTCATGCTTGAAATCTACTTAAAGCTGCATGCCCTGACTCCAGAGGCAATTCTTAAATGCAACAGTTTGGACTGCTTGCAGCTTTGTCTTTGGGGCAGGGAGTTTGTTATGAAAAGGAGGGGCAGGGTGATAAAGAATGACAAAAGGATGGTTATTCATGTAATTGAAGGATCAATAGATAAGAACATAAGAATGGTCATACTGGGTCAGACTAAAGGCCCATCTACTATCCTGTCTACCCACACTGGCCAATACCAGATGCCCAAGATCATCATGAAAACATTGCCAGGTATTCCACTTAAAAGAAAAGGGGGAGTGCAGAAATGACTGTTGTGCTGCAGGGATCTATGTGCATTTGGACTTCTGTTAAACTTCTCTTAAATGTTCTTGAAAAAGGGGTAAACATTGACTAATGCAAAGCTGACTGCAAAGAGTTACAAAGGGGTCTCACAAAACTGGGTGATTAAGCAACACAAAGATAGATGGAATTCAGTGTTGATAAGTGCAAAGTAATGTACACAGTAAAATATAATCCTAACTATAAATACAAAAATGATAGGGGTCAAAAATAAGTGTTACCACTCAAGAAAGAGATCTTGGAATCCTTGTGGCTAGTTTCCTGAAAATATTTGCTCAATGTCCAATGGCAGTCTAAAAACTAAAAACTAACAGAATAATGGGAATCTTTAGGAAAGGAATAGATACGACAAAATACCATATTGCCTCTATATAAAATTATTGTATGCCCACATCTTGAATATTGTATGCAGATATATTGGATTTGGAAAAGTTACAGAAAGGGCAAAGAAATGATTGGGGTAAGGAACAGCTTCCATATGAGGAGAGATTAACAAGACTGGGACTTTTCAGCTTGGGGAGGGATAGCTCAGTGGTTTGAGCATTGGCCTGCTAAACCCAGGGTTGTGAATTCAATCCTTGTGGAGGCAATTTAGGGATTTGGGGCAAAAATTTGTCAGGGATGGTACTTGGTCCTGCTGTAAAGGCAGGGGACTGGACTCGATGACCTTTCAAGGTCCCTTCCAGTTCTAGGAGATAGGCAGTCTCCATTATTTAGCTTGGAAGAGAAATAATTAAAGGTAGAGGGATATGTTAGAGGTCTAGAAAATCATGAATGGTGTGGAAAAATAGAATAAGGAAATGTTATTCATTCCTTCACTAACATAACACAAGAAACTGACCCAATTAAATTTATAGGCACCAGATTTAAAACAAACAAAATAAATTATTCTTTTACAGTCAACTTGTGGAACTCTTTGCCGGGAGATGGTGGAAAGGCCCAAACTACAGGGTTCCAATAAGAACAAAATAAGTTGAGGGAGGATAGGTCCATCAATGGCTACTAGCCAGAATGGGCAGTGATGGTGACCTCAGCTTCTGTTTTCTAGAAGCTGGGCATGGGTGATGGGATGGATCATGATGATTGCCTCTTCTTATTTATTCTTTCTGAAATACCTGGCATTCGCCACTGTTGGAAGACAGGATACTGGGCTAGGAGGACCCAGTATGGCCATTCTGATGTTCTCATATAGAGCTGAAATGTATGTGCCCCCTTGCTGTAACCCCCTAGACCTCACTCCCCTTCCAGAGCTAAGAGAGAGCCCAGGAGTCTTGACAGGGTCTCTCTCTTCCCAGACTGAGTAACAAAGTAAGAACATACAGTAAAATTTTAAGGCTAATTAGTGTCCCTTAAGTGACTTGCCACAAGATGTCAGAATATGATAGTGTGAGAGCTGAGTGAGTCTAATATTTATTTTTCCTTTTTCTATAGGAGTTAGATACAGTGCACCTGTCAGCTAAATGCAAAGCTGTCTGCCAAAAAAAGTAGTTTTGGTGACAAAAAAACTTCCTCCCTTACAAGAGACTTTTTTCTTTTCCCCTTCCTTTACTGTCGACAAAGGCTATGTCTACACTGGTTTGAAGACAAAAGTGCTATTGACATGCAAAAGTGAAAAATGGTCAAACCAGTTTTTCTGCCTCCTATTGTTGACATTTCACGGCCATATTACTAGCACCCTGTCAACAGATAGAGCAAAGCAATGTGAGCAAGCATCCCACAGTGCAGTGTTGTGGGAAGGCAGAGCTGATCCCTGCGTTTCTTGGGATTCCCTTGTAGCTCTGTGAGCTTTTTGTGCTGAGGAATGTCAAAGCAGCACAGCAGTCTCTCTAGCTCTCCCGCTGCAGCAGCAGAACAGGAGCAGTCCAATGATTTATTCTTTGTTTGTTCCCCAAAGGAAGCAGCTCACTCAGCTGTCAGATACTTCCTGGAGCTTTGAAAGGGGAGGGGGCACATGCCTGCAGGGCAGCAGAGATTACAAAACCCTGAGTACAACCATCAGGGCAGGCATGATGGGATACCGGAGGAAGCCAATTCTATAGACCAAACAAACAGCAGAGTCCACACTGGCTCTTTGTTGACACAACTTTTAGAGACAAGGCCAACAAAATACTGCCACTTGCTATAGCAAAATTTTGTCTTTCAGAAGTAGGGCTTTTTAAGCACCTGTAAATGTCATTCAACTGGCAGTGTAGACAAAGTCTTAGGGCAGGCTCCTGGAAATGTTCCACATCCACCTTTTGTCTTACGTGAGGTGCTTCTTATTAACTCACCTATTAGTTATGTTAATTGAAGGGTGTGTTCACACTCAGTCTTAAAGTAGCTTGAGATCCATGTATGCAATACCTCTCTGCCATATCTATACTACTTCTTATGTTGACAAAACATTATATTGCTCTGGGGTGTGAAAAAAACAGCCCTGAGTGACATACATTTCACTGGCCTAACTATGCATAGTGCTCTGTAGTTTCCTACTGGTGCTCACTGAGGTGATTTTATTATGTGGACAGGAGAGCTCTCTCCCACTGGCACAGAGCAGCTACACAAGTGATCTATTAGCAGCATAACTGCATTGATACAGCTGTGCCACTGTAAGCCTGCTAGTGTAGATATAGCCTTAGCAAATCACAGCCCAGTACTAATGTAAGATGTTAAGAGGCAGGTAACTGATTAATTGTGTAATTGATACAATTTGTATCAACTACAAGATTAGTTGATATGGAAAGGTGCTCAAAAGGAGCTACCCCTGCTGTGGCTCTGTGATTTAAATGTAGTAGAAGTCAGGCATGCAGGCAGATTAGCTCCTACTACATTTAAACTGCAGAGCTGCAGTGGGAGTTGGTCCAGGACTGGCGCAAGCTGGTACAGAGCCGGGACCGTTGCGGCTCTGCATTTTAAAGAGCCATGCAGCTCTTACTACATTTAAAATGCAGAGCCACAGCAGTCCTGGACTGGCGTGGGCCGGGACTGAGCTGGGCTTGCTCAGTCCCGGCTCGCGCTCGGTCCAGCAACCCCGACCTGCAGCCAGCCCTGGCCACTTTAAACAGGGGCTGCTCCAGCAGCAGCCCCTATTCGTGGAGGCCCAGGCTGGCTGTAGTCAGAGGCTGCTCCATCAGCAGCCCTGTTCACAGTGGCCCAGGCTGGCTATGGGCAGAGGCTGCTGCCGCAAAGCAGCCTCTGTCTGTGGCAGCCAGGACTGGCCACAAACAGGGTTGTTACCAGAGCACCCTCTGTTTGTGGCCAGCCCAAGCTGCTGTGAACAGGGGCTGCTTTGCAGCAGCCTCCCCTACCCCTGCACTTCGCCCTCCTTGCTACTGCCTCTGATAAAGGCAGCAGCACAGGGCGGAGGGAGGTGGAACTGAGGAGACGATGCTGGGGGAACCAGCTTTTAAGCTGCTCCCCCCTAGCATCAGTTCCTGCCCCCCCCTTGCTGCTTCTGATGCAGAGGCAGCAAGGGAGAGGGGAGCGAGTAGTCAACTTGACTACCCGATAAGTAAAGGCTTAGGCTTATGGAGTAGTTGACTACTCAACTACTCACTTATATCACCTAGTACTAAGCCTGTGTAAAGATGCAGGATGTATTTTTACATCTGTGCTTGCCCTTTCTGAGAAAACTCCATTTCCTGCAGCTGTTAAATGTTTAATGCAAGAGAAGTTTATAAGAAATAAAAGAGCAAGTGGCTTACGTCATAGTTGCTCCTGGATCAGCAGTCATCTGATTGGTCACAAACACAGCCACGTTATATTCTTTAACAAAGAACAATACAAAGAACTATGGAAAGAAGAAGCTATCAACATATAATTCATGCATATTATCCCACCAGTGGCATATGGGAGACAGTTTCTGAATGTAAAGCACCCGAACAACAAACAACAGAACACTCCTGCCCATCGTTCTGATGGTCTGGACTACAGTAATTAGAAATGGAATTTTCAAAAGTGATCAGAGCTGGCTTAATTCTTCTTCCATTTGAATTCAGTGGAAGTAGAGTTAGGCCAACACTGAGCACCTTTGGAAAACCAATCCTTTGTTCATTGTATGGAAGGAACCTCTTCCACTCCTTTCACCAGTTGTGAAACATTCCAAAAAATGGGGGAAAATGTAACTTCCTCCTCAACCAATAATAAACCACGACAACATTCTAATATTGCTGACAGACTATTACTTTACCCCTTTGGACCTCTGTTTTTCATCCCACCATTTGGTTTTCTTGTCTATTTAGATTACATTTTTCAGGAGCAAAAACGGTTTTACTATTGGTTTGAACAGAGCTGCAATTCCCTAAATGGGTACTTCTGTGTACTACTAAAATACAAATAAGAACAATTCTGAGACACCTCAGAATATTGAAAAATCCTGGAGTCTAACTGGTCAATTTGACCTGATTTCTAACTCATCATCACATTTTTGTTTGGAGGGTGCTGTGGAGGGCAAAGGGCCAATGCCTACCACTAAATTCATTGGAGTTTCCATACAGTGATGTTGGCTACCAACAAATGTCTTTTCACAATATTTCTAATACATTTTTCACTTTTCCTGCAAGGTCACCCTTACCTTCTGAAATTTTCTGGAGCCTCGATAGCATCTGAGCAAGTTTCTGTTGCCGCTCAGCCAGCTCCCCACGTCCACTGAAATCTACACGGAAGAGTGCCATTATGGAGTCGATAATCTGAATGGTAATGACACAAAACAAATAAATGCGAGGAAAGAAAAGGAAGGAAGAAAAGTGAGGACATTGTCTGGTAAGCAGAAATGTAAATTGGCCTAAAGGCTCATACCAACAGCTTGAAGATGCCAGCTTCCTCATGGAATTTGGCTGCTACATAATCAAGCAACTCCATCTGATGTTCACCTGGTGAGTAGTAGTTGGAGAATGAAATTAAGATCAGAAGAAGCCAACATGTGAGCTAGTTTTAAGGCCAGGTTTACACTAGAAATTCCTGATATCAATTAGGAGGGTGGGAGTTTTGGCAACATTTCTGTGCTGGCAATAATCCTAATGTGGACACAGTTATAACAGCATTACATTATTTCATTCACAGAATCAGTGTAAACTATATTCGCAGAAGCAGGTTTTTGTATAATATAGGATACCAGCATAGTTATGCTGTCACAGTCCCCTAGTGTAGATGTGGCCTAACTCCTAAGCTGGAGGCAAAGGACAGTAAACTTGAGAGTGTTCATAACTTAAGCCCATATATTCCATGGTTGCAGAATTTTCCACAGAACCTGCCACATACATGGAACTGTGCATCAGAAAGCGAAGTTACTCACCTTGGTGCAGTAACTGTAATTCTTCAAGATGGTCCCTGTGGGTGCTCCACTGTAGGTGCTGGGCTTGCCCCGGCACCACATGATGGAGATTTTTGCAGCAGTCCTGCCAGACCGTGCATGTGCAGGGAGCGTTTCGTGGCTTTCGCACCCTTTCGTACAACTCAGTCCAGTCTGAGCCAGTTCCACGTACCCGCCTCAGTATCTGTAACACAAAACGGACACAGACTCCGAAGCAGGGAGGTGGGCGGGTAGTGGAGCACCCACAGGGACCATCTCAAAGAATGACAGTTACTACACCAAGGTGAGCAACTTCGCTTTCTTCTTCAAGGAGTCCCTGTGGGTGCTCCACTGTAGGTGTCTGCACAGCAGTGTCCCACTCCCCATATATGACAAAGCAGGTGGGATTTGGAGCTTATCGATTGGCCGATGAAAGAACTGCGGCTGTAACGGATTTGTCCGGCAGACATCTGTGCTGAACAGCATAATGCTCTACGAAGGTGCAGTAGGAGGCCCATATGGTTGACCTACAGATGTCTGCAAGGGGAACACCTCTAAGAAAGGCAGTGGAAATTGAAATGGCCCCAGTGGAGTGTGCTCTCGGGCGTTCGGGGAGAGGTATCCCCCGAGTACAGTAACATTGAGATATGCATGACACAATTAAGTTAGCAACTCTTTGGGCAGAAATGGGCTCCCCTTTGGAGTGTTCAATTAGGGAAAGGAGAAGTCTGTCTGTTTTTCTAAAGGGCTTAGTATGGTCAATGTAAAAGGCTAGCGCTCTACGCACATCTAACGTATGGAGAGTGGCTTCCTTAGCTGAAGCATGCGGCTTAGGGGAGAACACAGGCAATACTGTAGGTTTGTTGACATGATACTCTGAACAGACCTTAGGTATAAAGGCTGGGTGGTGTCTGAGGATGACACAGTCCCTCTGGAAGATGGTGTATGGGAGTACAGCCATCAACACCAAGAGCTCACTGACCCTATGTGCCGAGGTGATTGCAACCACCCAGTTTCTGGGTCAGGTGCTGTAGGGGTATCATAACCAGTGGTTCAAATGGTGAGGCCGTAAGGGGTCGTAGTACCAAGTCTAAGTCCCAAAGCAGAGGCGGCATGTGTAAGGGTGGGTGCAAATTTGTTAGGCCCTTGATGAATCTCTTAGGGTATGTCTACACTACCCCGCTAGTTCGAACTAGCAGGGGTAATGTAGTCATCCGCAGTTGCAAATGAAGCCCAGGATTTGAATTTCCCGGGCTTCATTTGCATGAAGCCGGCCAGCGCCATTTTTAAATGCCGGCTAGTTCGGACTCCGTGCCGCGCGGCTGCACGCAGCATGGACTAGCTAGTTCGGATTAGGCTTCTAATCCGAACTAGCTGTACGCCTCGTGGAACAGCTAGTTAGTTAGAAGCCTAATCTGAACTAGCTAGTCCGTGCCGCATGTAGCTGCGCGGCACGGAGTCCGAACTAGCCGGCATTTAAAAATGGCGCCGGCCGGCTTCATGCAAATGAAGCCCGGGAAATTCAAATCCCGGGCTTCATTTGCAACTGCGGATGACTACATTACCCCCGCTAGTTTGAACTAGCGGGGTAGTGTAGACATACCCTTAGTGAGGGGATGTGCAAATATGGAAAACTCTTCTATCAGTTGACAGAAATCCGCTATTGCCGTGAGATGTACTTTTAAAGATGGTATAGCAAGTCCCGCTTGGTGGAAGCCCATTATATAATCAAGGATGGTATGGATAGGAGTGATTATTGGGTCAATGTGACGGCTTGAGCACCAGATTGTAAATCTTGACCATTTTGCTAAGTACATGGTTCTCGTGCTACTTCGTCTGCTATGTATAAGGACGTTTCTGACCGTCGTCGGAACATAAGGTTTCACTAGCTCTCAGCCAACTAGGTATCACGCTGGGAGATGCATCATGTAAAGCTGTGGGTGGAGCAGGCGGCTGTGGTTCTGGGTGAGTAGTGCTGGAAATAGTGGCAGCTGGTAGTATGGATAACGGAATAGTTGCAACAGTAGAGGAAACTAGTGTTGCCTGGCCCATGAAGGAGCTATCAATATTACTGTGGCCTGGTCAGCCTTGATCTTTTGCAATACTTGGAATTAGAGGTATGGGGGGAAGGCATACATCAAGGGGCCACTCCAACTGATGAGGAATGCGTCGCCCAGGGAGTGGTGAACGAGACCTGCCCTGGAGCAATCCTGTTGTTGTACGTTGCGAATAGGTCTATAAGTGGCGTGCCCCATTTGTGAAAGAGGAAGCGGAGGGGTTTGTGGTGAAGCTCCCATTCGTGGTCTGACGCAAAGTTCCTGCTGAGTGAATCTGCTATTGCATTGTTTATGCCAGGTAAGTATGATGCCACAAGAGTGATGCCGTTGATGATGCACCAATTCCACAGTCGGACAGCCTCTGCACATAGGGATCACAAGCGTGCTCCACCTTGACGGTTGATGTCGAACATTGTGGGCACATTGTCAGGATTTTTACCATGGAGTTGTGAATGCGAATGCGAAAATGCTGGCAAGCATTGAAGACGGCCCTGAGCTCCAGCAGATTTATATGGAGCAGCGTCTCTTGGGGTGTCCAGCAGCCCTGCACCGACATGTCGTTCATGTGTGCGCCCCAGCCCAGGAGGGAAGCATCTGTTGTAATCTGATGACTTGGTAGTTGCTGTTGGAAAGGCACTCCGGATAGCAAATGCCTTCACACAGTCCACCAACGAAGGGACGTGATGACGTTGGGGGGGATTGTTACCATTCTGCGTACATCTGGGGTGGTGTGATTCTGCACAATGGCCAGCCAATGCTGAAATGCGCAAAAGTGTAGTCTTGCATTCGTGACCACGAAGGTATTTGCGGCCATATGCCCCATAAGCTTGAGAACCAAAAGAACCTGAATCCTGTGGTTGGATCGACAGGTATCTATTAGAGACTGTATGGCTTGGAATCTGGCTAGGAGGAGGAATGCCCTTGCCACTGTTGAATCCAACCTCGCCCCAATGAACTCTAGGTTTTGGGGGATAATGTTGATTTGTCTTTGTTTACTAGTAGTCCTAGAGAGTAGAAGGTCCGCTTGGTGATGGTCAACATCCTGGTGGTCTATGTAGACGATCAGCCCTTTATGAGGCAGTCGTCGAGGTAGGAGAATATGCTTACTCCGTTGCGCCGGAGATGTGCTGCGACCACAGAGAGCACTTTTGTGAACACTCTGGGAACTGCTGAGAGTCCGAATGGAAGGACCCTGTATTGATAGTGACTGTCGCCTACCACAAATCTGAGGAATCATCAGTGTGAAGGGTGAATTGTGATGTGAAAGTAAGCGTCCTGTAGGTTGACAGCAACAAACTAGACGTTCTGATCTAAAGCTGGAATAATTGATGTGAGGGTTACCATCTTGAAACGTTGTTTCTGCGGGAATTTGTTTAGTCGCCTGAGGTCCAAGATCAGCCTCCAACCACCTGTTTTCTTTTGAACTAGGAAATAGTGGGAATAGAACCCTTTCCCCCTGAATTCACACGGTACTGTTTCGACCGCACTGATCTGCAGCCGATGTTGAATTTCTGATCTGAGCAGATGTTCGTGAGAGGGATCCTTGAAAAGGGATGGGTTTGGGGGGATTGTAAGTGGGATGCACAGGAAGGGGCTAGAGTAGCCGGTTCTTATTATCTCTAGAACCCATCTGTCATTGGTGATGTCTGCCCAGTGGTTGTCAAACGGGCATAGGCGATGGTGGAACAGCGGGATGGTGAGGGATGGGACTGGTTGACTGCTCCCGACCAAGGAGTCAAACCTGCTGCCTGGTGTTGGGGTAGGTTTGCGGATGGCTGTTTTGGTTGCGATGTTTCGGAGGCCGCTGACGTTGGCGAGGGTTATCTAATGGCTTTTGTTGTTCTGCTGCCATGGTTGCCTCTGGTGATAGTAGTCATAACACCTCTGGAATGGCATGGCCATTTATATGGCGGAGTATACATCCCAAGAGTCCGTAGTGTGGACCTAGTGTCTTTACTGGAATGCAACAAGATGTTGGTTTTCTCTGCAAACAGATTTTCTTTTTCAAAGGGCAAGTCCTCTACCTTTGATTGCAGATCCCTAGGAACTGCTGCTGCCTGGAGGAATGAGGCTCTTCTCATGACTACTGCCGTAGCAGTGGCCCTAGCTGTGGTGTCCACCACATCCGCTGCTATTTATAACCTGGTTCTAATGGAGGCATATCCTTCCTTCACCAGCGCCTTCAGGATAGGCCTCTTAGACTCAGGCAGAGATTACATAAGGGTTGTGAATTTCGAATAGTTGTTGGTTGGATAGGTGTGGTTGGATAGGTGAGCTAAATAGTTGGCTATCTGAAGGAGGAGTGTTGCGGATGTATACACTTTCCTTCCCAAGAGATCTAGTCTCTTTGGATATGTCTACACTACCCCACTAGTTCGAACTAGCGGGGTAATGTAGGCATACCACAATTGCAAATGAAGCCCGGGATTTGAATTTCCCGGGCTTCATTTGCATAAGCGGGGCGCCACCATTTTTAAATCCCCACTCGTTCGAACCCCGTGCCGCGCGGCTACACGCGGCACGAACTAGGTAGTTCGAACTAGGCTTCCTAGTTCGAACTACCATTACTCCTCGTGGAATGAGGCTACACGCGGCACGGGGTTCGAACGAGCGGGGATTTAAAAATGGCGGCACCCCTCTTATGCAAATGAAGCCCGGGAAATTCAAATCCCGGGCTTCATTTGCAATTGCAGTATGCCTACATTACCCCGCTAGTTCGAACTAGCGGGGTAGTGTAGACATACCCTTTGAGTCCTTATCTGAGGCCTGGCTCCTGTATTGTGGAGCATGTGCTTGTTTTCGCGCCGCATCAACCACCAAGGAGTTGGGGAACGGATGCATAAACAGGAATTCTGACTCCTTGGGTGGCACAAAGTGTTTCTTGTTGGCCTTTTTATTTGTAGGTGGGACTGATGCTGGGGTTGCCCACAGTTCATTGGTGACCTCCAAAATGGCCTCATTGAGGGGAATAGCCAGTTTAGGATGTTGGGACGTCTCTAGGTTTTAGAAGAGATGGTGGGGTTTACTCTGAATCTCAGTGAGCTGGATCTCCTGAGAGAGAGCGACCCTTTTAAAAAACTCCTGGAATTGTCTGATATCATCCAGGGGCGAGATATCGCCTGGTATCACCGCCTCGTCTGGTGAGGATGATGAAGGATCTGCAGGAGACTCCTGAGGTTGAGGGGGTTGTTTGAAGCGTTGCTTCTCCTTAGTGTGGGAGGGGGGAGGCGGTGGCGAATGTGGACTATGCACCGATGGAGGTGGGTCGATAGCCAGTAATGTAAAGATGAGTCGTGCGACCTGGGCCTGATCGGTGATCTGTTAGATTGGTGATAGGCACTGTGACATAAGAATGTAAGAACATAAGAATGGCCATACTGGGTCAGACCAAAGGTCCATCTAGCCCAGTAGCCTGTCAGCTGACAGTGGCCAGCAGCAGGCGCCCCAGAGGGGGTGGACCTAAGACAATGATCAAGCAATTTGTCTCCTGCCATCCTTCTCCAGCCTCTGACAAACAGAGGCCAGGGACACTGTTTCTATCCCTTGGCTAATAGCCTTTTATGGACCTAACCTCCATGAAATTATCTAGCTTCTCTTTAAACTCTGTTATAATCCTAGCCTTCACAGCCTCCTCTGGCAAGGAGTTCCACAGGTTGACTATGTGCTGTGTAAAGAAGAAATTTCTTTTATTAGTTTTAAATCTGCTACCAATTAAATTCATTTGGTGTCCGCTAGTTCTTCTATTATGGGAACTAATAAATAACTTTTCTTTATTCACCTTCTCCACACCACTCATGATTTTATATATCTCTATCATATCCCCCCTCAGTCTCCTCTTTTCTAAGCTGAAAAGTCCCAGTCGCTTTAGCCTCTCTTCATATGGGACCCGTTACAAACCCCTAATCATTTTAGTTGCCCTTTTCTGAACCCTTTCCAAGGCAAAAATACCTTTTTTGAGGTGAGGAGACCACATCTGTACACAGTATTCAAGATGTGGGTGTACCACAGTTTTATACAGGGGCAGTAAGATATTCTGTGTCTTATTTTCTATCCCTTTCTTAATAATTCCTAACATCCTAGTTGCCTTTTTGACCGCCGCTGCACACTGTGTGGAAGTTTTCACAATGACTCTAAGATCTTTTTCCAGATTTGTCGTAGCCAAATTAGCCCCATCATACTGTACATATAGTTGGGGTTATTTTTTCTAATATGCATTACTTTATACTTATCCACATTAAATTTCATTTGCCATTTTGTTGCCCAATCACTCAGTTTGGTGAGATCTTTTTGAAGTTCTTCACAGTCTGCTTCTGTCTTGACTATCTTAAACAGTTTAGTATCATCCGCAAACTTTACCACCTCACTGCTTACCCCTTTCTCCAGATCATTTATGAATAAGTTGAACAGGATTGGTCCCAGGATTGACCCTTGGGGACACCACTAGTGACCCCTCTCCATTCTGAAAATTTACCATTTATTCCTACCCTTTGTCTTCCTGTCTTTTAACCAGTTTTCAATCCATGAAAGGACCTTCCCTCTTATCCCATGACAATGTAATTTACACAAGAGCCTTTGGTGAGGGACCTTGTCAAAGGCTTTCTGAAAATCTAAATATACTATATCTACTGGATCCCCCTTGCCTGCATGTTTGTTAACCCCTTCAAAGAATGCTAATAGATTAGTAAGACACGATTTCCCTTTACAGAAACCATGTTGACTTTTGTCCAACAAATTATGTTCTTCTACATGCCTGACAATTGTATTCTTTATTATTGTTTCGACTAATTTGCCCGGTACTGTAGTTAGACTTACCGGTCTATAATTGCCAGGATCGGCTCTAGAGCCCTTTTAAAATATTGGTGTCATGTTAGCTATCGTCCAGTCATTAGGTACGGAAGCCAATTTAAAGGATAGGTTACAAACCACAGATAATAGCTCTGCAATTTCCCACTTGAATTCTTTTAGAACCCTTGGATGAATGCCATCCGGTCCTGGTGATTTGTTAATGTTAAGTTTTTCTATGTGTTCCAAAACCTCCTCTAATGACACTTCAATCCAGGACAGTTCCTCAGATTCATCACCAATAAAGGACGGTGCAGATTTGGGAATCTCCTTATCATCGTCAGCCATGAAGACTGAAGCAAAGAAATCATTTAGTTTCTCCGCAATGGCTTTATTGTCCTTGATTGCTCCTTTTGTATCTCAATCATCTAAGGGACCCACTGTTTTTTTAGTAGGCTTCCTGCTTCTAATGTACTTAAAAAACATTTTGCTATTGCTTTTTGAGTTTTTGGCTAGCTGTTCCTCCTGAGATTGTGAATGGGTTTTACAGTAGGTCCATCTGTCATATGGGTCCCTATAATAGTATGAGGAGCGGGATGGTGAGCGGTCGTAATGATGAGACCTGCTGTAGGATCTCCTGTAGGAGTAGCTAGGAGATCGAGGAGACAATGGAGGCGAGTAGGACCTTCGGCTCAAGGGAGAGGGAGAGACGGAAAAGCAATGATGAAGAGGGTACTGACCCGATTGGTACCGGTGCTCCCTTGGCGGTGTTAAGAAAGGCGATGGCAGGCATTCCGTGGAGGGTAACCTCCTAGGTGGTGACCTCCTCGGCGACTGGGGTAGAGGAGGTGAGGAGGATTCTGGAGAAAACACCAGAGACAGGCTCCGTTGCCACTGCGGTAGCCTTTCTGGGATGTGCCCATGTCGGTGCCGATATCGGTACCGGATCGTCCGGTCTATCGGAAGGAGGTGTGGAGACCGGTGCCGTCCGCAGTGCTGGCAATATCGGTGCTGCAGTTGGTGCTGGTCTTGGGGTTGGTGCTGGTGGCGTCAGCGTGGGTCGAGCTGAACTTGCCGGTGCGGACAGTGCCAATGTAATGTGCCTAGACACTGCCGGAGCAGTGGGCCTTGGTGCTGATGGATGATTCACTATTGGCACTGAGGATCCAGATTTCGCCGCTTTAGATGGTACCAGCCGCGGTTTGGACAGGTCAGAAGTGCCAGGTTTGGAGCCAATGCTCAATTTGCCGTGCGAAGTGGCAGGCAGAGAGCAGGTCGGAGACGGCTTAGTCTTTCTGCGAGGCATGGTGGTAGAAGAGGAGGCTCTGCTTCTGTGGCTCCAGGGAGGGACGTGCAGTGGAGGCGGATCCCTGAGGCTGTAGGGCCTTATCAAAGAGAGTCATCCTGAGCCTCATTTCCCTATCACGTCTCGCTCTGGATGTGAGCTTGGAGCAATGAGGGCATTTTTGTGGGATATGGCCCTCTCCTAAACACCGAATACAGGAGGAGTGGCTGTCTGAGGCAGGCATGGCCTCTCAGCATACGTTGCATTTTTTGAATTCCGGGGAGCCGGACATTGTTGCAGTCAGAGACTAGCTGTCCATGTAAGAATAAAATCTCTCTCTCTCTTTTTTTTTTAAACAGGGAAGGAATGAACTGGGAGAAGAAACGTCAACTTATATTGAAGGTAAACAACTTTAAGATAGTAAGAACCACCAACTGGGAACTTTAAACTTGTGAGGAAAAACTCCCCCCCCCCCTTTTTTTTAAACAGTAACAGGTGAAACTCCGAAGAGGGGAAAAGGTAAGTAGAAACTAATTTTTAACAATGAACAAGCCTGAATTCCTCACAACCGAAGAGGTCCAGGGAGAAGAGCGTTGCTCTGTCTACAGCCTGAGGCAGTTAAGAGGAACTGGCTCAGACTGGACCGAGCAGCGCGAAAGGGGCGCAAAAGCCGCGAGATGCTCCCCGCGCATGCGCTGTCTGGCAGGACTACTGCTGCAAAAACTTCCGTCCTGCGGCGCCGGGGCAAGTCCAGCACCTACAGTGGAGCACCCACGGGGACTCCTCGAAGAAGAATATTTGTTTTCATTCTTGAAACATTAAGTTCCTGGTGTTTATGGTTAAAAAATACAATTTCAAATTGTAAATTAGTGCACTTGAGGGACATGAATTGCTTCATTCGTATGAAATTAAATATAAGATGATAGTGTAAATGTCAAAATTGTTTAGAATTTCACTACTAATAATTTTAGTAACAATTCTAACTAATGTGTTTACCCCGCAATCTACAACTGCCTTTCATGCATCTACAGGTTCCAACTGCTTTCTATTCAATTACCAAAACCTTCACATTCCCCAAGACAATTTCTACTATGTTTCCGGACACCATTCTGCAGAACAGTGTAAATGGAGAGACAATGTGAAATGAATTTACTCTGAAATTCATTAAAACAAGAAATATTATACTAATTGCATAATTCATTTTCATATTTAACTCAATAAAAAACTCAATTTAAAAATGTACATGACGTTGCCAAATTCAGATACCACGTTTGTGCACAAATATTATAAAACATGGAGTTCACTTAGGGTTTGTCTACACAGTAGGGTTAAATCAGATTGATTTAATAGGTGCTATATAACGCACAATATGCAAGCTGCACTAATAGCTGTATCTCCCTGTACGTTATAGGATTCATGGGGGAACCCATTTAGGTTCAAATTTTAAAATAAACCAATGTTTCCATTTTCAATGTCCCATCTTTCTTTTCTGGGAATGACTCAGAGGAGTAGCCATGTTAGTCTGTATCTGTAAAAACAATGAGGATTCTCTAAGGTGACATAGGACTCCTCGTCATTTTTTCTGGGAACGTTAGTGCAATTTTCAATTTGCTGTTGGCCAGCACAGACAACAGTGATCTGTGATGGCAAGTGGGAACCCACAGAGGCTGCTTGGGCTGTATTTCAACTCTCAAAATAGATGATGTGGCAGTAGCAGCCAGTTCTCCAGCAGCAGCGGTAGGACCTTTGGTGGCAGCTGAGGAAGCAGGACAAGGAAAAAGAGGATGACATCACACAACAAGAAGCTGTTCCTGGAGCAGCTTTACAACATGGAACATTGTTTCTGGGCTCAGAAAACCAGCATCAATTGGTGGGAAAGAATTGTTTGACAGACCTGGGATGATCTGCATTGAGAAGAGAATTTCAGGGTGGGAAAGAAGGCAACCTTTTTTAAAAATATGTGAACTAGTCCTGGAGCTGCAGTCGCAGCTAACCAACATGCAGCACTCCATTCTCACAAAGAAGCAGGTTGCTTCTTGTAGCTGGCCACCCCCACTGTTGCTATCTATAACCAGCCAATTTGATGTAGGGAGGCCTACTATTGGGGCCATTGTCATGCAGATATATGATGCTCTGAATAAGGTACTGTTGCACCAAGTTATAAAGCTTGCCAATGCTCATGAGACTATTGATGACTTTATTTATGGGGTTCCCACACTATAACGGGGCAACTGATTAGTCCCATGTACATACTATTTGTGTTTCTCCCCCCCCCCCCCCCCCGCCACTCTTCAAGGCTCAGAATTTATAAATAAATAAAAAGGGATATTCCTTTTGGAATATCTTTTGAAACTCAGCTCTGTTTATCTTCATGAATAAAGGACTGTCTGTCTCCAGGATCATTATGGACATGAAATATGGAGACTGCTCCTGTTATCTGGGGAGATCAGGTTTATCCTGTGGTATCCTGGTTAATGAAACCATTCACAGCTCATTTGGGAGGTAACTTTATTATTTTGGTAGCTTCAGAATAGCAGTGGAGCGTGCATTTGGCAGGTATTGTTTGTGGAGTAAGCTGGAAGCTGCAGAAAGATGATAGGCTTCGTGTTGTATGTGCATAATAATTTGTGAGAGTAAGAGAGAAAGCCTTAATGATAGATGGGAGACTGAGATGCAGAGACTTGCTCAGCAGTTTTAACAGCTAACAAGGTCTCCAACAGAAATGGAAACTGAAAGGACAATACTGTCAGGGATGCCTACTATTCTTACGGCAGATGGGAATGGCTGGGATGAATTGTGGGCAATACAATCTTGTTTATGGATAATGAAAGCTGACCACTATGGCAATCCTTATTTCATCTTGGATCTGTGACTCAATACTTAAGTAAAACCCTATTTTTTTAGGCATTTTCTGTGTAAAATGCGTTGATAACTCTTAATAAATAATTATTGTTATTATTATACAATCTATTACATAGCAACCAAAACCAAACCTTTAATTAAAACATAATAAAATCAAAATCCAAAGTTATTCAGTGCCATGGATGGCAGAACACAACAAGGATGAGGGAGATTCAAGTCACAGCTGAGCATATGCCTCAGTTCTGCATCTTCTTGTTCTTGGACCATATGGTGTTGAGGTTTGTGGGGAATCTGGGGGTATAGGATAGTAAACTTCTCTACATCCTCTTTAGGCTGTCCTGATTCTTTATTACTTTACATTCAGGTGCATGACTAAGAAGCTGAGAACCATAGCACACTAGAACTGGAAGGGACCTCAAGAGGTCATCGAGTCCAGTCCCCTGCCCTCATGGCCTTGTGTAAAAAGGCAAAGGGCAGACCTGCCAGATACACTGTGAAGTTATTTACCAAGGAAGTCCCCCTCTGAAGTGCTGCATGACGAGAAGGGCATTGTTGCAAACTATACTTGGGGAAACGACCATGTAGCTATCCCTCATGTCTGGACTAAAACTGAGAAACTTCTGATTTTGCTTTCTTGCTCCTACAAACATCATGAAAGTTGAGAGAAAAACCTAGTTCAGCAATGATTATTTGAAGCATTGATTATTGCCAGTCTATCTGCATTTAAGACTGTGAAAAGCCACTAAGAATTATACTGTCCCTAAGGAAAAGCTCTATCTCTGTAAGACTGTGTGCAATAGGACACTGATACTTGAGTGGGAGCTGTAGTCTTTGTACTTTTACGAGCATGCAATGTCCACATCTACCTCATGTAAAGTGAGGATACTAACCAAACTTCTTTCCCTGCAACCAGTCTCTCAATAAACTGATGATTTTCACAAAAATGAATGTTTTAATTATTTGATCTGCTGTGTTAGGGAATTTGAGTGTAGGCTAGGATTGCATCATACTGCCTGAGGCCATGCTGAGCTGGTGAATGAGACTGTGAGGAGGAAAGGCTTTTGCTTCTGTCCTCCACAGTGTGGGCTTCAAAGTGGCTGATGGTCAGGGCTTCAGCATGACACAAAGGCTTATTGTCCAGTTGGAGCAGCTTCCATTTCCATAGAATCCTAGAACTGGAAGGGACCTTGAGAAGTCACTGAGTCTAGTCCCCTGCCTTCATGGCACAGATTGTCCCTGATAGGTGCCTATCCAACCTGCTCTTAAATATCTCCAGTGATGGAGATTCCACAACCTCTCTAAGCAATTTATTCCAGTGTTTAACCATCCTGACTGTTAGGAAGTTTTTCCTATGTCCAACCTAAACCTCCCTTGCTGCAATTTAAACCCATTGCTTCTTGTCCTATCATCAGAGGCCAAGGAGAACAATTTCTCTCTCCTCCTTGTAACATACTTTTAGATACTTGAAAGCTGCTATCATGTCCCCCCTCAGTCTTCTCTTTTCTATGCTAAACAAGCTCAATTCTATCAGTTTTCCCTTTTTGAAAAAGTGCATTGAGAGAGGTCAGGCAGGGTCAGCTGGAGGAGGTTGGGGGCAGGATAAACATATGACAAAAATGACTGTTGCCATGGAATACCTGGAACAGAGACTAACAGCAGTATAGCATAATATATCTGTGGGTATGTCTAGACTGCATCCCTCAGATTAGGCAGGTCGACATTGCAAATGAGGCAGAGATTTAAATATCCCACACCTAATTTGCATAAAAATGGCCACTGTGTTTTGCTGACTCAGCACTTTGTCAGCAAAAAGCAGAAGTCTAGAGGGGGATCTGTCAAGAAAGAAAGCCTTTTTCGACAGATCCCTTATGCCTCCTTCAAGGAGGTTTACAGGACGGTTAATGTGCTATAATGAATTATGCTGTATGTATGCATTTTGAAACTGAATTAACTTAATCTGATCTAAATCTCTGTATAGACAAGTCCTTAATATTTCTGGAATTTGCTACATAGTTTACAGAATGAGGCTGACAAGTATCAGAGGGGTAGCCGTGTTAGTCTGAATCTGCAAAAGCGACGAAGAGTCCTGTGGCACCTTATAGAATGAGGCTGAGTAGCACCACTTTATCCTGAGCACAGCTACAGCAGCAGAGGACCACAATAGAAAACTGAAGCAACCAGCAGGCTTGTGACTCCCTCTATCCAGAAAAATGTGATAGTGACACTTAGAAGAAGGTCTCAGCCAATAAACTGAGAACTGCTAAAACAGCAGAATTAGGTGGGGTTGCGGGGAGGATGTTGTTTGTGCCCATTCAATGATAATCTTACTGGTATATGCACGTGCATAAAGCACGTTGTCAAGCACTGCATCATGGTCTACATTGAAGCGATCAGCAATGTCACGAAGACGATCTGGACGGCTGCGATATGTTAGAGTTAAGGATTCTCTTTATATACATCACACAAATTAATGAAAACCTGTCAAATTCAAGTTCAAAGACACAGCTTCCAGACAAGGCCTTGGCCTCTGCTGACACTGTCTACAAAAGGAACAATTAATGCTTATGGACTTGGTGATGTGTTTTGCTTTTGTAATACAGACTAACTGGAACACAGAAAGCAAACTTATTTTATGCAGCCCATCAGAAAGCTGTGAGATGGTAACAGCGGAATCACTGTTGAAACAGTAAACTGGACATGAAAAGTTTCTATCACCTAGATATTAAAAAGATGAGCATACTAAACTACACAAATAGAAATATAAAATAACATCTGTATCTTGACCCCACTCTCTACCTCCCTACATTTGGGTTGGATTATAACAAATTACCTAGGGATAAAAAACACCATGTCCAAACCACAATATGTAAATCATCTTGCTTTAGTCATTTATTATAAGAATAAACTGTTGTGGACAGCACTGACTTTGTTTTTCTTCATGATGGCCATGGGCCACATTTGATAGACAGTGCTTTACTTTTGAGCCATTTAGAGCATCTTTTCTGCTTTCTGCAACAAAATGCACTCCATCAGAAGATTATGAGGGTATTGTACTCATTTTATAAGATGCACCGATTTCCCTTTCTATCAAGCCTGCAACTTGTTTAAGTAAAAAAGATACAAAGTATTTTCGGTATCAATGAAGATAATTTTTCCTCCTGTGTACCGATCTGCTCCAGGAAGCTGTGCTGTCACTGGAATGCATCATAAAGAGAAGCTCAAAAGGAGGAAAGGGGAAAAAGCCTCTTCCTTCCCTCCAACATTCTCTGTTACCACTTTTAAGAAATGACAGATCTACCTGTTCACACACAACACACAAATGATCCAGTACAATAACCAGAGTTGCTTTTATAGCCAGGCTGACTTGCCTTCCCAGCTAGCTTAAGGAACAAAAGTAACTTTTCTCTGTGGGATGTCAGATCAGAGGGTATGTCTACACTACAACGTTAATTCGAACTAACTTAGTTCGAATTACTTAATTCGAACTAAGCTAATTCGAACTAACGGATCCAGACTAAAAAAACTAGTTCGAATTAGCGTTTTGCTAATTCCAACTAGCATGTCCACATTAAGTGGACCCTGAACCGAGCTTAAGGATGGCCGGAAGCAGTGCCGGCAGGGCATCAGAGGAGGACTTAGAGCGTGGAGATGCTGTCTCAGGCTAGCCGAGGGCTGTGCTTAAAGGGTCCCGACCCCCACCCCGGACAGACAGTTCTCAGGGGTGCCCCGCTTGCAAAGCAGTCCTGGCTTGGATTGCCCGGACTACCCACACTGGGCACATCACAGCACTCGGCCATCAGCCCAGCTGCACTTGCCGCAGGCTGCCATCTGGGGAGAGAGGGCAATTGGGGGGCTGCAGGAGAGCTTCCACCCCCAGAAGCCCGCAGAGCCAGCCCAGTCCTTGGCATCGGGGGCTCGTGCCCCATTCCTCCCTCACCTCCTTCCACTTACCCTTCCCTAGCCCCCCTTCTTATTGATATACAAAATAAAGATAACGTGTCTTCCAAAATGGAATCTGTCTTTATTGAACAAAACTGGGGGAGACTGGGAAAAGGAGGTGGGAGAGGGGAAGAGAGAGGCTGGGAGAGGGGAGGGCAACTAAAATGATCAGGGGTTGGGAACAGGTCCCATATGAAGAGAGGCTAAAGAGACTGGGACTTTTCAGCTTAGAAAAGAGGAGACGGAGGGGGGACAGGATAGAGGTCTCTAAAAGCATGAGTGGGGTGGAGAGGGAGCATACAGAAAAGTTCTTCATTAGTTCCCATAAAGAAGGACTAGAGGACACCAAAGGAAAGGAATGGGTAGCAGGCTTCAAACTAGTAACAGAAAGTTGTTCTTCACAAAGCAAAGAGTCAACCTGTGGAACTCCTTGCTGCAGGAGGCTGTGAAGGCTAGAACTAGAACAGAGTTTAAAGGGAAGTGAGATCAAGTCATGGAGGCTGGGTCCATGGAGTGGTATTAGCCAGGGGGTAGGTGTGGTGTCCCTACCCAAGGTTTGTGGAAGGCTGGAGAGGGATGGCACGAGACAAATGGCTTGGTCACTGTCTTCGGTCCATCCCCTCCAGGGTCCCTAGGGTTGGCCGCTGTCGGCAGACAGGCTACTGGGCTAGATGGACCTTTGGTCTGACCCAGGACAGACATTGTAAGCTCAGGGCTCAGGGTCGGGGGTCTCACTGGACCCCCTTGATTCTCTTGCACACCTGCTCCTGGGTGGCCAGGCTGGCAGCTCTCCTGCCCTAGACGGCCACTTTCCTGTGCCTAGTGCGGAGATCGTGGACGAGGTCCACGATGTCCGCACTAGCCCAGGCGGGTGCCCGCCTCTTGCGGTCCCGGGCAAGCTCCCGGGAGCCGCCAGCTGGGTCCCGGGAAGAGGGGGAGGGCTGGGGGATATCGGGTGGGTGGCTCGATCCGTGCCAGGTGCAGGGTCTGCTGGCTGGGTGCTGGCAGGCTTGCACCTGGCACGGGCACCGTAGCCAGCCCGTGCCCCTTTAAGGGGTCCAGGGCTGGGAGGGGGGCAGAAGAGTTTCCCTGGTGTTGGCCAGAGTGGCCACCAGGGAAACCTGGGGAGGGCTAGCCTCCCACTAGTTCGAATTAAGGGGCTACACACCCCTTAATTCGAACTAGCTAGTTCGAACTAGGCTTAATCCTCGTAAAATGAGGTTTTCCTAGTTCGAAATAAGCACTCCGTTAGTTTGAATTAAATTCGAACTAACGGAGCGCTAGTGTAGCGCCTATGAAAGTTAGTTCGAACTAACTTTGTAGTGTAGACATACCCAGACTTAACCAAAACTTTATGCTATTGAACACCAACACTTATTTTGCATCTAAATTTGCATAATTTTGTATTAAAAATAAATACTTAATGATAACAACTAGCAACAATTAAAGAAAAACACCGTGGTCTTCTGGCTAAGATCAACGATCATGATATACTAGGGCTTTTCGATCTAATGACTATGCTTTTACCAAGCCTTAATTGGACATATATTTTTTTAGGCAGATGAACAGAGGGCTACTGTTTATCAGTGTCGAGGGGTGACAGGCTCTTGGAGGCCCCTCCAACTTATTCTCTTCAAGTGAATGACCTAGCAGCTACCCAGTCTATTTACAGAATGGCCCAAAAGGCCTCAGTTAATATGCTGGACTCTCTCTTCAGGGTATTATAGGCCAGCGGCCTCAATAACTATGTCCACCCCCTATATTCAGGATATTACAACCCAGAGTCCTCATTCCATAAGTCTACCCCTGTATTCAGGGTATTACAGCTCAGTGGCCTCGGTCAATAAATCTGCCTCTATATTCAGGGTATTACAGCCCAGCAGCCTCAATCACTATATCACAGGAAAAGCTCCCCCAGGTGAAGGTATCTAAGGAGGTGGTAGGGGGACCCGGGCCCTCCCTCTCCACTGGGTCCCAACCCTGGGCCCTGTTGGCAGTGGCACGGATAACTGCTTGCGCAGCGGGGAATCCTGTTGCAACACATTGAACACTTGGGGAGCAATTCGCAGCCCTGGACTACTTCCTACCAGATCTTGACAGATGTCCTCTATGTACTCTCACTTCAGTCCTGAAGCTTTTCTGATAGCACCTCTCAGCCCGGCTACCGCTGCATGGTCTGGCTGTGCTTCCCCCTGCCACCCCCGGAGCTCCCTCAGTGCCTCCTTCCCCTGCAGCACTCATCCCTGACTGAATTGCTCTAAAGCAGGGATGGGATTTGGCCTGCCAAGCAGGTTGATCCAGCCCGTAGAGGCCCTGCCACTTCCCCACCCGCAGGCCAATTAGTGCCTGGGGGTAGGGGAGCTCACAAAACTTCCTCCTGCCCTCCTCTGCCCGCAAGCCTTGACTGGCCTGGGGGTGGAGGTGATACGCAAAGTTTCCTCTGCCCTCTCCCCCACCCTGTGAGGAGCGCGCAGCACTTCAAATGTTATGTGCACCTTTCAGTGCAAGAGGAGGCTTCACGTGCTCCCCCCGCCTGCAGGCTAATCAGGACCTGGAGAGCAGGGGAGCAGTGTGAAGTTTAACCAGTTAACTGATTAACTGGGATTTTACATCCCTTTTTTGAATGAATTCAAAGAGGATATAAATACTATCAATAAAGTTCTGAAATATAGAATAATGGCAAAGAAACAGATGTAAACACTTTCAATTCATACACATCTGAATTAATAGAAACAATACTCACTGAAGTCTACTTCCCAACATTTACAGAAGTAACAGAACATGGCATATTTCCACTTCCCTAAGGCAGTATATTTCTTTCTCATGTATCCAAGAAAGGAGCTTATCTTTATGTATATGTAGCTAAGCTATGTACAGGCCAATCTTAGCTCTTAAATGCTGTTTGATAGCTTGGTAGAGTGTTTCTTTTAGAGAGCAAACACTGACAATGTCATAGAACGCGTTATTAATCAGATTAAAGAGGGATATAACTGTCAATATTAAGACTTTGTACCTACCACAAAGGGTGTGGGCAAGCTGCGTTTTACCGGTTCTGAATTCTTTTAGTGAGAAAAAACAAGGGAAAAGTTTTTTCAGTTTGTCAAACACATGTGTTGTTTCAATAAGAATACATTCTCATTTATAAAACCTCGATCACCTGTACTGCTATCTATCTTTCAACTCCCGGATCATAAATATGTTGTACAGTGCAAACTGTATGTATGAACTGCAGGGCTTAGAAGTGCTGCACTGTGAGAGGTGTCATGCTTGACAATGTTAAAATGAGTTCACTTCCACTTGTCCATGGTAACTGCATTCAGTTGGAAGTTAAATATACTATTACCATTTTTTTGACCTAACCATATAGCCAGAGTTCAGGATCATATGAGTTGTGGTAGATGCCAGGAGTCAGGTGTTTCTTTTGATGAAATCCCATGTATTTTCAAAGGCCGTACAAAGTCCTGTTTTCTTGAATACAGCCGGAATCAAACAATAAGAGACAGTGTCTTTACTCACAGTTCAAAGTCCCTTTTCCAGTCAGCACTTAGCCCAACAGTTTTCTCATTTTTCCTCAAGGCCATGTTCCCTGTTCTTGTTCTGACACTGCAGTCAGAGATTTTAAGCTTCACCAACTAGCCCCTCAAGTACATATTCAAGGTCTCAGGCCAGCTTTTTATTCAAGCTAGCTAGCTAGATGAAACAAGCTTGTATATGTCTACATTTGCTGTAGTCATGCTTCTGATTGCAGGGCCAACATATCCTGTGGCCCTAGCTTTTCTCTCCTGCTCAACATCTATTTCTGTGAGTCTATGAAAATAATCTCATCTTTATTAGTCAGAGGGGTAACTATGTTAGTTTGTTTCAGCAAAAGCAACAAGGATCCCTGTGGCACCTTAAAGACTAACATTTATTTGGGCATAAGCTTCCATGGGTTTCCTTTCAAGGATTTGATAGAAAAAAATGTAGCTTGCTTTAAAACCTAAACATCTGCTGCAGCTCTTTACTGGTAATCCACTCAATAAAATCCATATAATATGGTTCACTCACCTCCAAAGGCCTCTGTGATTGCCATGCTCTCAATCCCACCACCTAATAGTTTACTAAAGGGAGAAAAAGAATTAAAAATATTGAAATGCCCAGTCAAAGAGTAATGTCAAAATGTCATCTTTGCCACTGTAAGAAAAGCTCTTCTCATTCAAAAGGCCCTGCACTTAACTCACAATGTGATATGGTGCAGGGACATAAGATGATTCCTGGTATACGGATAGTTAAATCTGTGTCAGCTTCCCCTTTCATAGGTGCTCATGAGAAAATCTACAAGAGTGGCCATTTGGGAGATAGAAGAGAGAAAATCTTTTTGGGGAAAATATGTCTACACTCTACGGTGTCCCTTCAGGAGCCTCCTGCTTGCTGTGCAGGGCAGGGAAGGAAGAGGAAGGTGCTGATGTCAAGGTACTTCCTCTCCCACTTTGTATCCTAATTCCACAGAGCAGAGAGGAGACACAACAGGACTTGGGAGGGAGTTTGCTGGCTGCTTTTGGGAGTGGTGCAGGGCCAAGGCAAGGGCGAGCCTGCTTTAGCTCCACTGCACCACCAACCAGGAGCCACCTGAGGTAAACAGTGCCCAGCTGGAGCCCACATCCCAAAATCCTACCCCAATCATAAACCCCCTCTGACACTCCTACCACCTCTGCATCCAAATGCCCTCCCAGAGCCTGCACCTAGAAACACCCCCCCCCCCCGACACTCCAACTGCCTGCAGCTCAGAGCCCCTCTCACACGCCAAATCCCTTAATCCAAGGCCAGAGCCTGTATCCCAACCTTCTGTCTCAGCCTCATGAAAGGGAGGGAGAGAGGATGGAATGAGCAGGGGCAGGGCCTCATAGAAAGGGCACAAAGGAGGCAGGGCAAGGAAATTTGGGTTTCAGGTAGATCTTGGGTTGCACTTAGGTTCAAAAAGTGATCTCAAGCATAAAAAAGTTGGAGACCCCTGGTGTAAGGAGTGCTGCCCTGTGCAGTCAGTTATTCTACTATGTGCTATGAAACAGAGTGTAAAGACACCCATCTTCTCTTTGTCACCCAGAAGATGGTTTACAAACTGGGGGTGCCTGAAGAAGCAGTCATTTGTAACTAAGACAATACCTGCAATGTAACTATGCCTAGCAACTGTGCAGCACACACAAAGAAGGAAAGCCTCCTTGTGCACGTGCATCCAAGAACCAAACAATTTGCTCCTACGTTTTGAAGAAGAGTCAAAGAGTCCTTTCTAATTCAGATAAGGATTTTGCTGCTGAATCATTTCACCATATTGCACATATACAGTGTCTCTTCCGGGAAAGTGAATGATCTTGGGGAATTTTTTCAGGTTTTCCTGCATAAACCTCAAGCAAAATAAATAGAGTAAGCTAGTACTTTTATTATCTGAAATTAGATTCGAGGGGCATGTTATTGACATGAAACTATCGTATGTGAGCTTGATTAGCATACAAAAAGGTTGAGTCTACACAGGCAAATTTAGCTTCTACAATTCACCATCATTGCAGTACCACTGGCGGAGACTGTAGTGTAAGCAGGAATCAGTCTTTTTACCAGTGTCACCCAGCATTACTCTGAGCAGGCTTAAATTACTCATTTCCACTTGCTTTTTTCTGAGTGCACCCACTATGTTCTAACTGTAAATTTGTCTCTAATAGTGCTTTGTGGCCAGTTGGAGAAAAGGAATATGATTACTCTAAAAATCCGGGGAAGGCAGAAGTTAAACAGGGATAAACTTACTCAAATTCCTGGCTTCCAGTGGTAATATGGAACACCATCTTCCGTTTCTCGCTGTACTCAAAGGCAGTCAAAAATCCCGGCTCCTAGGGGAATACCAAAATAAAATATTCAGTTAGGTCTGATACTTAGGGAGAATGTGATATCCTCAGCCAAAATCCATTTCTTCTCATTGATGTCTCATCTGTCAAGGGCCATCATACTTGTCAGTCTGCTACTATTGATTATAAAGTAATATTTATGACTTCAGACTAATCAACACAATCATTTGTAATCATGATTGTTCTAATGCTTGCAATGGGAAATGCTGCAGAGTATTTTGGGAGGGGGCACTTATAAGCTGAAAATGTGATTTCCTTACAATTAGCTTATTGGCTGCTTCTTTGATCTTGTCCACTTTGGCTTCAGAAAGCCCTTTCACATTGCACAGTGCACGCCTTGTTGTCATCTGGATCCCTTTGACAGTACAAATTCCTACAGACTTCAGCTTTTTAATATCAGCCACATTCTGTGAAGAAAATTCACATTCTGTGATCACTAGTTCATGAAATGCTATGACTGGAAGGTGAAGAAAGCTTTTGAAGCCCATTATATTGTACATTCACCTCTATCTTTCTTTTTACTAAGAAATAGTTTTGACTGCTTTGTGGTTTCTAAATGTTCTATGTATGTCCAGATAAGAATATACTTGCATGTTGTCAAAGGTTAGAGAGTCTCCTGAGTGGGAATGGACTCACTGTGTTTCTGAATATAATGGGTGTTCCATGAGTTCAAGGGAAATGTATTGAAACAGAGGCAATGCAGCATGTTTCTTATATGAAAATATTAGCAGACGCTTTACTGGACACTGCTTCAAACTATCACCTCAAGATAAATCCCTTCTTTGGGTAAAAACTATGAACTTGGATGTGGCATCCAATTATACACAGGATCTGTCTGCAGATGACACGAGGGAGAATAATGGATAACCTAATTGCTTCCATTGAGAAGTTTCTGTCTTCTCTTTGGGCTTAGCTTGTGCATAGTATGGTGAAAGAATGAGTGAAGAAAAGCCAGCCATGAAGGGGTATAATAAACACTCACATATAAATCAAAAAACAGGACTGCAAAAAACAGCTGCACCAGGCTAACACGGTTACATTTCTACCACTATTCTACATATAAATCAAATTATTTTTTCCAGTTTGAGAGAAGCCTACTGGTGTAGTTTACTCAGGAATTTTAACCAGCAAGAAAACTGCTTCCAATTTCACCAGCCAGCCAGAACTTCTCCCATTTCACCACAATTCTGAGAACAGCATAACAAAGCCACGTGGGCTGTGTCTACACTGCACCCCTTTTATGGAAAAGGGATGCAGATGAGACAAGTCGGAACTGCAAATGAAACGGGGATTTAAATTTTCGCCGCTTCATTTGTATAAACATGGCTGCCGCTTTTTTTCGGCTCGGGGCTTTGCCAGAAAAAAGCGCCAGTCTAGACGGGGATCTTTCGGAAAATAAAGCCTTTTCTGAAAGGTCCCTTATTCCTGATTTTAAAGAGGAATAAGGGACCTTTTGGAAAAGGCTTTGTTTTCCGAAAGATCCCCGTCTAGACTGGCGCTTTTTTCCGGCAAAGCCCCGAGCCAGATAAAAGCAGCAGCCATGTTTATACAAATGCAGTGGGGAAAATTTAAATCCCTGCTTCATTTGCAATTCTGACTTGTCTCATCAGCATCCCTTTTCCAGAAAAGGGGTGCAGTGTAGACACAGCCGTGTAGTATATGTAGGGGTTACAGAAGACTTTGGAGTAATTATAGATAGGTATTGGCTAGTGCAGAAACAATCTATGCCAGATTTTTTTTAAAAATCCAAAGATGAAAACAAAACCTCACCACCCAATTGCTCTTTGTTAAGCACTTAAATAAGTGGCCACGTTTTCAAGAGTTGCTGGCTGGTAAGCACTTTTGAAAATTTGGCTCTTAATATGTAAACTATCAAAAGACAAAACGTGCCCAGTCCTGCTGTGTCTCTTAGGTCTTGTCTATACTTAAAAGTTAGGTTGACATAATTATGGCACTCACTCAGGGTATGAAAAATTAACACCCAAGCATCATAGTTGACCCAACATAATGGCCAGTATTAATGCAGCTGTGTTGACAGGAAAATCCGTAGGTTCATGTAGCTACCTCACTCGTGGACATGGAGAGGCTACATTAATGGAATAACCCCTTCTGTCACTGCAGAAAGCACGTACACGACAATGGTACGGCAAGATTACTACAGTGTTGTAACTGTGCTGCCATAGTGCTCATAATATAGACATATTCTTACTTTGAAGTTGTTATGGGGAGAAATATTCTTATGCACATCACAATGGATCAGCGGTTTTTAGAAACATTCCTAAATAACATCCCATGCAGAATTGTCTACATATTTATTACTTATACTTACAATTCCATGTTTCTGTAACAAGTCAATATCCTGAAATAAGGATTCCTAAAGGAGACAAGGGGAAAGACGATTCTTGGTCATTTTTCCCCCACCACTTGTATCTCCCTTTGTTACCCATCTAATTTAATATGCAGCAGTTTTAAATTCTTAAACCTGGACTGCTTTTCATAACAGTACATATCCTACTACTACCTACAAATATAGGCACAAAAAAGAAAGAACCAAAAGGATTTCAGCATTTCTTCTTGTCATACTCTGTAACTATCTGGAAAAACACAGCCAGCAATCATATAGAAACTCTAACAAAGCAGTATCATGATTCTTTTTCTTCTGACTCTCTACTATAGTGCTTCTCAAATTTTTCATATTGGAAACCCCTTATTCAAAGTCAATGTTTGTGATCTCCCTACTTTTACTCTAAAAGTAAAACTTGTATTGATTACAGGCAGTCCCCGGGTTACGTACAAGATAGGGACTGTAGGTTTGTTCTTAAGTTGAATTTGTATGTAAGTCGGAACTGGTGTCCAGATTCAGCCGCTGTTGAAACTGACCAGCAGCGGCTGAATCGGACATGCCTGGGGCAGAGCAGCTGGGGTGCTGCTGGGTTGGTCCCGCAGCGCCGCTCTTCAGCACTACTGGACCAACCCAGCAGCACCCCAGCTGCTCTGCCCTAGGTGTTCCCAAGTCAGCTGCTGCTGAAACTGACCAGTGGCTGACTACAGGAAGCCCGAGGCAGAGCTGCTCTGCCCCGGACTTCCTGGAATCAGCCACTGATCAGTTTCAACAGCGGCTGAATCTGGACACCTGGGACAGAGCAGCTGGGGTGCTGCCGAGTAGGTCCCCGCAACGCCGCACCTCGGCGCTGTGGGGACCAACCTGGCAGCCCCCCAGCTCCTCTACCCCAGGCATCGTCGAGAAAAGCTTGGTCTGTTGGAGGGGGGCGCACTAGCTGCGCCCCCCCCCCTCCCAGCAGACCAGGGAGACGCGGAGTGGCTTTTTTCGCCGCAGAGGACACAGGCGGTGGGACCGCAGCGCGTCTCGGTGGTCCCACCACCCACGTCCTCCGCGGCGCGAAAAGCCGCTCTGTGTCTCCCTGGTCTGCTGGGGGGGGGGCGCTAGCTCCGCGTCTCCCTGGTCTGCTGGGGGGAAGTGCCCCCCGCGCCGCCGGAGGCGGCGACAGTGGAGGAGGCACCCCACACTAGCGGGAGCCCCGCCCGCCCGTTCGTATCTAGGGGTCCGATTTAAGTCGGACTGACGTAACCTGGGGACTGCCTGTATAACAATAAGCTTAATCTAGGAATGTTAATGAGTAGTCAACTACTCGACTACCCAATAAGCATTAGCTTATTGGGTAATCAAGTGGAGTACCTGACTACTCGCTTCCCCCTGCCCGCCCCCGCTGCCTCTATATGAAAGGCAGAAAGAGGGGGAAGAGGAGATGGTGCTGGGGGGAGCTGTCTTAAAAGCCAGTTCTCCTCAGCACCGTCTCTGCGGTGCAGTCTGCAGGCAGCGGGATAGGGATAGGGGAGACTGCTCCAGCAGCAGCCCCTAGCTGTGGGGTCACTGGGCCACCCCCATGGACGGGGTTGTTGCTGCTAAGCCCACTGTTCCCGGTGGGCCGGGTTGGCCACACGCAGGCGCTGCTCTGATAGCAACCCTTGTCAGGCCGTGGTGAACAGGCTGCTGGACTTGGCACGAGCCAGGACCAAGCATTCCTGGCTTGTGCTGGTCTGGGATGCTGCGCCTCTGCATTTTAAATGTAGTAAGAGCCTGATGGCTCCAGGAGCTACTCCCACTATAGCTCTGCAGAGTGGTCTTTATCAACTAATCGTGTGTTTGATACAAATTGTATTGACTATACGATTAACCAGATAACTACAATTTAACATCCTTAAAGCCTACATAATGCACTTGCATGTTTCAAAAGTTTGATCTTGAAGGATAAGGAGAAGCAGGGGAGTAAGATTTTCTTTACTTTAGATTGTACGTGTAATCAATTTTACCAACCTGCAACCCTCCAATTGTCTTTCATGAGCCCCAACTAAAGAAACACAGTTCTTCTATAAAAAGAATTCCACAATCCATAAATACCTCATCATCCTGGTACCCTAGTTCTTCTTGCACCACTTGATCCTCCATGGCTTTCATTGTGAAAGAGCAGGCAATGACCTGTTAGTACTGAAAAAGGTAAGCAAACATCCCATCAGGGTAGAAATAATTATAAAGTATTCTTAATAGGGCCCAGTAGTGTAGTGGAATCTTAACATGCTGCCACTTAAGAATCCAAATTCAGATTCTAAACTTTGTCCTTCACTACAGGTGTCAGCAGGGGCTAGGTGTGTTGTAGAGGTGCTTAGCTCCCCACTAAAGGAGGAGGAAGAATCTTGTTTTGCTCTCAGAAGACCTACTATGCCCAAATTTCCCTTTCTGTTTCCCTTTCTGGAGGAAGGAGTGATGTGACCCGGTGAGTCTTGCTGGTTAGAGAAGATGGGAAAAAATAAGGGAAAAAAAACCTGGTGTAATTTTAGAGGTAGTTCTTTGGAAGTAAAAATAAAATGGAGTAACTTATCTTACTTTCTAATAAAATATTAAAATGAGTTGTAAATTAATTTTTCCCAAAACATCTCCATATGGTACCACAATGAACTTCTTTCCTATGGACAAATGAAACTATCCTCTCATCACACCTGAACAGGGATGAAAATGTAGTCATCTGTATACATTTTCCTTTAACATACTACTAACAAACGGTAAAGTGTTTCCTGAAGTAACATTAATTAGACCTTTGTCTTCAGATACTAGAAGAAGAAAAACATAATGTAAAAGGCAAAGGACATGTTAAAAACCCCTCTCTGCACTTTCTAAAAATAAATCCCTTCCCTGTCTTGAAATGCGTTGCATGTTAAAGCCAGTCTCCTCTGCCTTTAACAACTGCATTTTTACATCAAAGGCTAAGAATGGGACACTTCCAGTCCATTTCATTAGCCTAATTAGCACCAGTCCTACAATTGACCAGTACTTTTTTGGTTTTTTTTGTTATATATCTTGGTTTATGTTATTTCTACTCCAGCTCATTTGAAGAAGCTCATGATTCTATAGTTAGTCTCTAGGGCTATGTCTACACTCACGGCTTCTTGTGTGAGTAATATGCAAATGAGGCTAAGCGTGGAATATCGCTGAGCCTCATTTGCATACCTAATGAGCCACCATTTTTTTCAGAAGAGGCTCTTGCGCAAGAAGGAGCGTCTACACTGCACCTTCTTGCGCAAGGCCGTTCTTCCTAAAAAGTAACAGGTGTAACGGCATTGTGCCAGAAGGTTTTTCTTGCGCAAGAAGGTGCAGTGTAGATGCTCCTTCTTGCGCAAGAGCCTCTTCTGAAAAAAAGGTGGCTCATTAGGTATGCAAATGAGGCTCAGCGATATTCCACGCTTAGCCTCATTTGCATATTACTCACACAAGAAGCCGCGAGTGTAGACATAGCCTAAGGGTATGTCTACACAATGGCACTATTTTGGAATAATGTCCATTATCCCAAACTAGCGTTCTGCATGTCTTAACAGCATGCCTGCTATCTGGAAATTCATTTGAAATAATGTGTTTCTTATTCCAGCTTCCTATAAACCTTATTGCATAAGGATTAACGAAGATACAGGCATAGCAATTTATTTTTAAATTAGTGCTGTGTAGACAGCACCAAATTTCAAAATAAGCTATTTTGAAATAAGCTACACAATTTGCATAGCTCAAATTGTGTAGCTTATTTCAAGATACATGTTACTGTGTAGACATATCCTAAAGTACCACAGGTCTACTTGTTTTTGAAATGCACTGCATTACTTGCATTCAAAAGGGCAAGGTGACTACTCCCCTTTGGATACATAGCAATGCAAAATTGGCAGAGTAAGAAGAGCCATAACTGTATCTTTCTGCTGGCCAGCAAGGAATGTAGGGGGAATTATAATGCACCCTGTTCAGAAGTGAAGAAGTAGAAACACTGCCCTTTTCTTTCAGTGCTTCTGCTATAGTAATGTGGTTCTGCCCCCCAGCCACCTTGGAGTTATACCCAAAAACTTACACAGACCAACTCCAAAAATCAGGCACAAAGGCACCCAGAAGACGAACTGATCTTGAAGAATGTTTTGTCCTTACAATAGTGATAGAAATGTAGCTGTGTTAGTCTGGTGTAGCTGAAACAAAATACAGGACTATGTAGCACTTTAAAGACTAACAAGATGGTTTATTAGATGATGAGCTTTCGTGGGCCAGACCCACTTCCTCAGATCAAATAGTGGAAGAAAATAGTCACAACCATATATACCAAAGGATACAATTAAAAAAAATGAACACATATGAAAAGGACAAATCAAATTTCAGAACCCTCTTCTGTTCTGAAATTTGATTTGTCCTTTTCATATGTGTTCATTTTTTTTAATTGTATCCTTTGATATATATGGTTGTGACTATTTTCTTCCACTATTTGATCTAAGGAAGTGGGTCTGGCCCACGAAAGCTCATCATCTAATAAACCATCTTGTTAGTCTTTAAAGTGCTACATAGTCCTGTATTTTGTTTTTACAAGTGTGGCATGCATTATTGTTCCCTGGCACACTGAGATAAGGGCCCCAAGCACACAGAGCAATATGGAGCAAGGTGTGAGGATGGGAAATGAAGGTTGAGAGAGAACGTGGGGTTGGGAGAGGAGGGGTGGGAGTGTCTTGACAAGGGAAAAGTGTGAATCTTTTCTGTTGTGCTCCAGTCTTAACCAGAGTAATTGCCCCTTTATATTTAGTTCCACACCTCCAGGATAATAAATCCTACGTGTTGTCAGGGAACACCTGCAGCACAGCAACCGCGCCATTACAGCGAGGGTGAAATACAGCCGCTTCCTATGTTAGGAGCAGGTTTCCCCGTTGCTGTATTTAATCCACCTCTCCAGGAGGCAGGCGCTATGTGGATGGAAAAATTAGCTGTCAGTACAGCGGGGGCCAGGTTAACCTAACTAGACCAGGCCCCCTTGCTAGGCCGATCTCCTGTTCAAGCCCAGGGGCCGTAGCGCTATTTCTCTGTGTGGGGCACGCGGGCTCTGGCCAGGCGCAGCGAGGTCGGGCTGGATCCGACGCTAGCTGAACTGGCCGCTCTCTGCCTCGCAGTCTCAGATCACCTGCCCCGCCCGGCCGTTACTGGCGGTTCGTTGCAGACGGGCCGGGGATAAACGCGTCTCCCTTTCCCGCCAAAAGTGGCTGAGGCGAAGGTCTGCGATTGCCCGGGAGCGCGCGCACCCGGAGTTCAGTCTCTGACACGACAACGCTGCCTCGCGCACGCGCAGTGGTCACCGACAGCGGCGACGTCCACAGCTGTTTACGAAGGGACCCTACCACCGGGAAGAAAGAGGTTGGATTCTACCACTGGGGAAGAGGGGAAGGCAGGGAGCCGGGAGAACGCTGGTCTGTTTGAGGGCCTGGGTTAAAATACACCCGCCCGGCCGGATGCTGCTCACGAATGGAACGATCCGTGTACAGCGGCCCTGACAGAGTTTCAAGCTATGAATCGGTATCCGGTGTCGGACCTCCCCCCCCCCTTCCACAGCCCAGAATGGTAGAGTCGGGCGGGAGGGACAGAGACTGACTGAAGCGTTCTCAGTGGTCTCCAATCTTTTTACACCCAAGATCTGCCCCGCCCCTTCCCCGAGGCCCCGCCCTCTCCATCACTTGCTGTCCCCGGCCCTGACTGGCTCTCGCTGGGTTGAGAGCAGCTGCTGGCCCTGGGGTGGGAAGGAGGCACCAGGCAGGTGAAAGTGGCTAGTTAGCAGGGGGCACACCCCCCAGAGACTGCCCCACCCCCAAGCCACCCTTTAGTGTGGGTGGGATCTTTATCCCCCCCCCCCAATTTGTACAGGAACATTGCTTGCTTTTCTTCCAGGGAAAGTATACAGTTTGCTGCTCTCCTCACTCTGGCTAGGAAACACAAGAGGCAGATGAACCTAGACCTAGCTCAGCCAGGGGAAATGCACCCATCCCTCGGCTGTGCCCGCTGGAGCTGCAGCAGCCCTAGAGAGGCGCTTCTTGTCTGACCCCAAGCTACTGTGCTGAGAGAAGACTGGGGTAGTTCTCTCTCCCCAGTTCAACCTGCATATTGAACCCCTCATCCATCATCCCACCATATTATTTTTCAAAAAACAAATTAATTGAGTTAAGGACCCAAGAAATGCCAGGGCAGCCTTCTAGTATTTTCATAACATATATCCCTATCCCTATAGAAAAGGAATGGCTGTATAACAAAGCTGCTGACTTTAGTTATGATAAGATTTTTGAAGCCACTTGAGTGGAAGCAGGACAAATCCTAATAACTTTCAAGGCACTTTTGAAAAATCCCAAACTCAGTCCCCAATAGTGCAGAGGTATATTTAAGCATGTCTGTTATTTGCTATGTCAGAAAATGAAACATGGAAAAAGCAAATTGTAATCTTCCTAAATGGGAGTGTGAGAGTGCTCAGCACTTTTGAAAAATCAAGCCATGTATTTAGGTACCTGAATGTGGGTTTAGGAGCCTAAGACCCTGGGCGGCGGGAGGGGGAATTGCTTTACATAGCTTTTATGGAATAAGACAGCATTTTCTAAACTTGGGAGGCAGGACTGCACAGCTTTGTTTACTTTACATGTCCATAGCCTTGCAGCTCCCATTGGCTGCAGTTTGTTGTTTCCAGATGGAATAAGATATTCCCCATCTGGACATTATTCCAGAATAAAAGTTCACTTTTATTCTGCAAGGCTACGTCTACACTGGCCCCTTTTCCGAAAGGGGCATGCTAATTTTCAACTTCAGAATAGGGAAATCCGCGGGGGATTTAAATATCCCCCGCGGGATTTAAATAAAGATGTCCGCCGCTTTTTTCCGGCTTGGGGAAAAGGCGGAAAAAAGCGTCCAGACTGGCCCGATCCGCCAGAATAAATCCCTTTTCCGGAGGATCTCTTATTCCTACTTCGAAGTAGGAATAAGAGATCCTCCGGAAAAGGGCTTCATTCCGGCGGATCGGGCCAGTCTAGACGCTTTTTTCCGCCTTTTCCCCAAGCCGGAAAAAAGCGGCGGACATCTTTATTTAAATCCCGCGGGGGATATTTAAATTCCCCGCGGATTTCCCTATTCTGAAGTTGAAAATTAGCATGCCCCTTTCGGAAAAGGGGCCAGTGTAGACGTAGCACCAATAGTGTGGGGAGGAATTATTCTGGAATAGCTAAATTATGCCAATAAAGATGATATTTTTCCTGTGTAGACAAGGCTTAGCTTTAGCCTCCCATTTAAAAACAAAAAACCCAAAAGACAAACCTTGCCCTGTTTTTCCTGTTTATAGACAGGCTCTTCTAGGAGGCAGATGAGTTGACCAAGCTGGAAAGGCTACCATTCATCCAAAAGTGCTGCTAAAATGATAATGTTGATCTACAGCACTTGAACTTCAAAGCTGTAAAGTGCTATACAATCTCATACCACTAATGAGTGGGATTCTATTTTATACACTGGAAACTCGACACAGGATTGGATTCATTGCAGGGTTCACCAGCACAGAGGAGCCTTCTGCAACTTTCCTCCTTTCTGGGAAGGTCTGCAGCTAGCCAGCCCAACTCCATTACCACATATTGTTGGCAAGAGGCGATGCACTGAGTCTCAACTACACTGCCTTTCAGCTTGGGCCAAGACAGTTCAGACAAAATAAAAAACAGCTCAAATCTTTGACACAGAACCAAACTATGAAACCATTAAAAATATTCCAGTGACTTTTTTTAATCCTCATATTACTTCTATTGTTGAAATCTTGTGATATTTTTCCAGTCCAGTTTTACAGATCAAAGAGATTAGAAATCAGTCAGACTTTTGAACTCAGTTCTTCCCATTTTTTCAGGTTTGTCTGTTCTAATTGATGAAGAAAGCTTTGGAGTGGGCTGCCTAAAATACACCCTTCAGATGCAAATGAAAGTCTGAATGGACATTTATGCCAATTTATGGTCGGGGAATCTTGAATTCTGGTTTGCTCAGAGTGCAGCTTGATTTATGGCTGTTTCTGCATAAAGACACTTCTGTGACAGACTTGAAGTCTTGTCAGAACTGAAGAGGGGTCAGCATTTGATTCAGCTTCTTCATCTCTCCTTTCTCTGACAGCAATTGCTTCTCTTTTCTGTAGTATGGGAAGGACAACGAGAGAGAAAAAATCAAAATAACTTGTTCAAAGCTATCTTTGACTAAGATTTCTAAAATCACCAAAGCAATCAAAGAAATTTTAAGAGTGGATTTCTCCACCACTTTGGAATTGATGTTAATTAACCCTTGAATCCCCAAATCCATAAACATGTAATGCCCCCTCCAAGCCAACTTTCTTAGGGCATGTCTACACTGCAGCATTATTTTGAAACAACAGGTGTTATTTTGAAATAAAGTACATGTCTACACAGCAAGCCGTTATATTGAAATTATTTCGAGATGGTGGACTTCTTACTCTGACTTCTGTAACCCTCATTTCATGAGGAATAAGGGAAGTCAAAAGAAGAGTGTTCTTCCTTCAACTTCCTGTTGTGTAGATAGCGCCAAAAGCTGAATTAAGCTATTTTGACTTCAGCTACGCAATTGATGTAGCTGAAGTTGCGTATCTTAATTCAGCTTTTGCCCTGCAATGTAGACGTGCCCTTAATCACCCTGTTACCCTCAACAAAATTCAAGATCACTTTTCCAAAACAAAACAATACTCTCAAACTCCTTTGGTTGACCATTAGCTCACAGATTCCATCTAAAGCATCATCAGTAAAACATCACATTACATCTCTGTATCCCTCTGGAATAATTAGCTAATGTTACACCACAAAAATATCCCCATATTTCCTTATTCCCCAACACCCTCTGAAATCAATGTCAGGCAATAGGTTTCACCTTTGGCAGACACCAATAAATCACTGGATGTGTTCAGATTATTACAGAATATGTTAAATTGAAACCACACACATTTTTTGTACCTGAGGAATTCTTGCTTCTCTTTCAACTGGTGCTGGTCAAAATCCTTTATTTCTCTGCGGTGTCTCTGGTACACTGTTTTGAAAGCTTTGTCCAACTGGCGGATATGATTAAAACCTTGTTGGATCACATCTGCATAGGTTGGAGTGGACTCAGTAATTTGAAATGTAAAAGAAAAAAAATCTTGTCTTTTGGTAAAGCAACAAAGACATCATAGATAAGTTAGGACTGAGATGAACTGATAAAGCTGTGTGTAGATGGGCGGGAGATGGAGGCTCAGGACTACAATAGCATAGGATATTTAAGGTCAGCTTTATGTCAGGGAAGTTAGAATTAAAATAGCAGAGGATCTTCATTAGTGGGAACAGAGATGGAAAAGGCTGAACCTCCCTCCTGGCATTGCTCCCCAAGTACTCACATTATCTAGTAGAAAAATATTTGTGTTTTAAGACCAATCTAATTTATTCCATTCATTTTTCAATTAGACAGCATTTCATCTCCCATTTTATTCAGCTGCTTCCTCCTCACATTTGTTTTCATAACCTTCCTATTCTGTTACTGAGAGCTTTCCATAGAGAGATATGTTGATGAGACTTTCCGGGACACTGTAGTACTGTCCCACTGTAGTACTGTCCCAGGTTGAGAGCCCCAGTGCTCTTAAAGAGGATGAAAGTCTCAAGGGAACAGAGCATTCCGTGGAAACAGAGGGAAACCATCCCATAGTTGGGACCCTACTTCCAGAGGGTGTTGCGGCATCCTCTCGCACTGAGGATACCTCTGAGGGGGAGGGAATGTCAGTTGTTAGGAAGAGGCAGGTGTTAGTAGTGGGTGATTCAATCATTAGAAACATAGATAGATGGGTTTGTGATGACCAGGAGAACCGTATGGTCACTTGCCTGCCTGGTGCGAAGGTTGCGGATCTCTCGAGGCATCTAGATAGACTTATGTGTAGTGCTGGGGAGGAGCCGGTGGTCGTGGTACATGTAGGTACCAATGACGTAGGGAAAGGTAGGAGAAATGTCCTGGAGGCCAAATTTAGGTTGCTAGGAAAGAGACTGAAATCCAGGACCTCTGTGGTGGCATTCTCGGAAATGCTTCCAGTTCCACACCCAGGGCCAGGTAGGCAGGCTGAGCTTCAGAGTCTCAATGCGTGGATGAGATGATGGTGTAGGGAAGAGGGGTTTGGATTTATTAGGAACTGGGGACACTTTTGGAAGAGGGGGAGCCTATACAGGAAGGATGGGCTCCACCTAAACCAGGGTGGAACCAGACTGCTGGCACTAACCATTAAAAAGGCCGTAGAGCAGTTTTTAAACTAAGAGATGGGGGAAAGCCGATTGGTGCAGAGATGCACGTAAATCGGATGGAGACTTCTCTTAGAGAAGACTCCATTGATAGAGATTTTCTAAGCTGTAGTCAGAAAGAGAGGAGGGGAGAGGACCAACCATGGGCCAGAGCAGACAAACAACCGCATATAAAGGAATCCAACGCATCAGGGAAGGGCAGACAAATAAGCAGTGGCAAATTTTTAAAGTGCTTCTACACAAATGCTAAGATTCTGACTAATAAGATGGGTGAACTAGAGTACCTCGTATTAAAGGAGGAGATTGACATAATAGGCATCACTGAAACCTGGTGGAATGAGGAAAATCTGTGGGACACAATCATACCGGGATATAAAATATATAGAAAGGATAGAGCAGGCCGGGTGGGTGGCGGAGTGGCACTGTATGTGAAAGATAATGTAGAATCAAATGAAATAAAAATATTAAATGAATCAACATGCTCCATAGAATCGCTATGTATAGTAATTCCATGCTCCAATAATAAGAAATTAGCAGTAGGGATATATTACCGACCGCCTGACCAGGACAGCGATACTGACATTGAAATGCTGAGAGAGATTAGAGAGGCTACCAAAATAAAGAACTCTATAATAATGGGGGATTTTAATTATCCCCATATTGACTGGATACATGTCACCTCAGGAAGAGAAGCAGAGAGAAAATTTCTCAATGGCTTAAATGACTGCTTCTTGGAGCAGCTGGTACAGGAACCCACAAGGGGAGAGACAATTCTCAATTTAGTCCTGAGTGGAGTGCAGGAGCAGGTCCAGGAGATAACTGTTGCAGGACCGCTTGGGAATAGTGACCATAATATAATAACATTTAACATTTCTGTGGTGGGAAGAACACCTCAGCAGTCCAGCACTCTGGCATTTAATTTCAAAAAGGGGAATTACACAAAAATGAGGAGGTTAGTTAAACAGAAATTAAAAGGCACAAGGACTAGAGCCAAATCCCTGCAAGCTGCATGGAAACTTTTTAAAGACACCATAATAGAGGCCCAACTTAAATGTATACCCCAAATTAAAAAACATAGCAAGAGACCTAAAAAAGAGTCACCGTGGCTTAACCACCATGTAAAAGAAGCAGTGAGGGACAAAAAGGCATCTTTTAAGAAGTGGAAGACCAATCCTAGTGAGATAAATAGAAAGGAACATAAACACTGTCAAATCAAGTGTAAAAATGTAATAAGAAAAGCAAAAAAAGATTTTGAGGAACAGCTAGCCAAAAACTCAAAAAGAAATTACAAAATGTTTTTTAAGTACATTAGGGTGCAAATACAAAGGAGCAGACAATTTTGTAAAGTGGTCAGAAGACAGAACTAGAAGTAATGGATGAAAAAGAACAATGATTAATTCAGGCTGGTTTTTAGGAAACACAAAGTATGAGGTCTGTTAGTGTGTGGAGTAGCTCCCCAGTGGAAGGGGGGAAATCCCTAAAGCTTGACACATTTACTACTGAACCCAGTAAAACATTCAATAATATGCTGCAAAGAATAATCCTTCATTCATGGGAAATGGATAAAATGTAACCTAACAATGTTTTTTTATCTCTAAATTCTTTGAGTTGACCATAAGGATATGGTATAGGTTTGCAGATCTCCCTCCTGTGAATAAAGATGTCTTGTCCAGACTGTGGTTCAAGTTTATAGCTCTGGAGAAAGTGTTTTATTAGTGGGCTGCGTCCATTTATGTTAAAGAGATGCCAAGTGAAGTCAGGACCCTGACACGCTGGGTGTGACTGGACAGGGGAAGAAAAAAAGAAAATATGTTATTAATTATATCAAAACTGAGTCAAAAAATAAATCATGTAATTCTGAGGGCTTGTTATTTCCACCAAAGAGTGCCTGGACACTGCAGCAATCGATCCACTAGTGGTTAATTTAGCAAGTCTAGTAAAGACCCACTAAATCAATCACTGATCACTCTCCTGTCGACTCCGGTACTGCAGCAGCTGTGTAAGGGGAATTTTTTCTATCGAGCCAGAGTACAGGCAGTCCCCGAGTTACGCGGATCTGACTTATGTCGGATCCATACTTACGAACGGGGCTTTTCTCGCCCCGGAGGACACGGGCGGCGGGACCACCCAGATGCGCCGAGGTCCCGCCGCCCGCGTCCTCCGGGGCAAGAAAAGCTGCTCCACGTCTCCCTGGTCTGCTGGGGGCCCCCCGAGCAGACCAGGGAGACGCGGAGCAAAGCCACGGAGGACCCGGGCGGGACCACGGCGCGTCTGGGTGGTCCCGCCGCCCGGGTCCTCCGCGGCTTTGCTCCGCGTCTCCCTGGTCTGCTGGCCCCTCCCCCCCCAGCAGACCAGGGAGACGCGGAGCAAAGCCACGGAGGACCCGGGCGGCGGCACCGCGGTGCGTCTCGGTCCCGCCGCCCGCATCTCTCTAGTACCAGCACAATTTTTGTTGTTGTTGTTTACAAAAAAAGCACTGCTGTAACCAATGTATAGAGGACAAGCTCATATAATCTCTGGCTACCATATTAGCTCCTTGGGGTCACTGGCAACTAGCATAATTTAGAACAGTCCTCCTTCAGGAAACAGTTCAGAGCACAAGCAGGCCAGTACCAGTGAAGTGAAAAGATGAGTTAATTGCACCCACTCAAATGCACACACACAGCTCCCTGAGCTGCTCAGGCACTCCTTGGCCATTGTCAAAGTTTGTGGCACGATGCATTTTAACCTATGTGAATACATTAAAAAACATTTTTATGAGCGTGCACAAAACACCAGCTTTCTTCACTTTTGACAAAAATCCTACTGAAGCACGGAAGCTTATACCATCACATTTTGTAACCTAACAACCTAATAGCAAATCACTTCAATTGTGTTTTGCACAGAAATCTCTATTGCAGGATATTGATTACAGCAGTACAGGAAGTTTTAATCTCGTGAAGTAGGTAAACTGAGGTATAGTATTGTTTTCTCTCTCGTTTATTCCTTCTACTGAATTTTCATCTGTCTCCAAAATCTGCTGTTATGCTGCACGATGTTACTGGCTGCCATCAAGTGCATCTTTGATCAATCACAGACGTGGTTAAAGTACAGGGGTGAACAAACCACCTGCCACTCAGGCTAAATGGAATGGTCAATTAACCAATAAGAATCACAGAATGATAAAACTGGAAGGCACCATCTAAACCTTGGGCTATAAATTAAGGTTAAGGCAATAAACTGTCTGGCAAATCAGATAAGCTAAACTATGTAAAATAAAGTGTTTCTCTGGGGTTGCTTGCAAAAACGGGGGCTAGGGGTTTGACTGGCTGCTGTTGTGTGTGTCTGTGACTGTGGCAGGAAAAAGCAAGAGATGCAGTAGTGAGCATGACCATGGGAGAAAGCTGAGATACAAAGCTCCTTCTGTACATATTGCTTGTTGGAAAGGCAGATCTCAATTTGTAAACAAGGAAACTGCTTCCTATTTGTTTCTGCCATGTTCAGGAAAATAGACTTTGTGTACACAATTTGTAAATAAACAGGATTGCTTCATAGAAATACCTGACTTGTATCATCAGTTTCTTTTTCAGACAGAAATAACTCACCCCTAAATATTGGCTAACTGCTCGTGCCAAAGGGATAACACTACTTTAACTTTCTTCACTATCATCCTCAAGCTTTTCTATAACCTACAGCAGGAATGTGACTATTTCAAGAAGAGGTACTGAAGTTTCACCGTCATCATCTAGATATTTTGTCAAATGGAACAAATCATATTTCATTAAATATTTTGTCTTCAACATATTCCAACTCCCAGCTGTCCAGTGCTCATGTAATTAAGCCGGCTGATTAATGACATCAGATAAGATAATTTGATTTGTAAGCAAATCTGGCACTTCAGTGGAGTCCATTTTAAATATTAGAGTGGTCATTAAATGTAGCTTGTAGAGATTTCAAACTATTTCACTGATTGTAGACAAAGGGCAGTTAATTGGAATCCTCTTTAAATTCACATGAAAGATGACTGTCAAACATTACTAGTGATACTGCTCATAAATAAGCACTTTTGGAGTTTACTGTTAGAAGTATTAAACTAATTAATCACTTTATAGTAGATGTCATCCAAGCATTGTAATTGTGTCTCTAGGTAACTGGTGCATTTGGAATATTCAAGGTTGTATAGCACTTTCAGTGAGCAGCAGCTTATCTTTCAAACCCAGTAATGGGCAACCCAGGCTAGTGAGTGGGCCGCCCAAGTGGCCCTTTTTCATCTCAGCAGGCTGCAAAATTGTCATAACCAAGTTGGTTTCCTCAGAGGAAGTAGTTTTGCTAACTGAGCCTGTGTATCTAGAATGTGTGCGGTGTGCCTATGAAACCATAATTGCATTTTCACACAACATTGACTGTGAGAGCCGTGCGCTCCCTCAACATCCAATCAGTCAGCACACATTTCAATTCACGTGTGTCACTTTAGTAAAACTTGTAGGAAAACAAAATACCTTGCAGGTCACATATGGAATAGGGCTGTCCAGCGATTAAAAATTTTAATCACGATTAATCGCGTGCAACTCCCCTTTGAAATGCCGTGGCGGCGTTTCAACGGGGCAGCACTGCATGGAGCCTGGGATCAGTGAACCATTGATAATCACCAGAAGAGAGGAAAACCTCACTTGGTCACAAATTCTCCCATCTTCTCTCTACGCACAGCATTACCTCTCTGTGAAGAGGCGCGATCTTAAACTGCTTTGTTTCAAATGTGTGTTGGGGATGCTTCCGGGCACTTTTCAGGTCATCCTCTTCAGGCTGTATATCATGTGGCATGGTATGAGGATTGATGCCTGGGGCAAGAAACATCAACTGCTAGAATTTTCTTCACCGTTCAGTTGCTATCATACTTCTCTTAATCAATGTAGTAGAGAAATAAAGATGTGACTGATTCAATAAAAGTAGGATGAGGCAGTGATACACACATGCATACTATAAATCTATCCCAAAGAAGCAACAGCATCAATTTAACCGCAAAAAGAAAGAAAGCTCATATACATACAAGCAGCTCTAATATATTCTGATCAGTGGCAGTCATTGGGGTGAACACACATACTCCTATTTGTCATATAGGGAATACACATCTATTACACTGTAAGGAGTTCATGAAAGAGTGAGTCCTTAGAAAATCTGACTAAATCAAACTCTGGTCGTCTGAAAAAGTAGGCTGTGCCCACGAAAGCTCATGATGCCATCTACATGTTTTGTTAGTCTATAAAGTGCTACCAGACCATTTGTTGTTTTTTAAGTTTATCCTGTACAGACTAACTTAGCTACCCCCGAAGCTTCTAAATCAAAGGAGGTTTCACCCTTCTTCCCAATCCTTTACCTTTCAAGGACGTAACTGTAGATGCATATTCGGCTTCCTTGGAGCTGAGATCCATACATGTTTGATCAGGTTGATACTTGTTGACAGTTTGGCCCAAAGGAATGGATTTCAGGGACTAAGAAAGAAGGAAAAAGTTTGGACTCCTACATGATGTTTTTAGGATTAGTCCTTCTCTCTCTCTCTGTCAAAAAAGCATTGTTTGCCTCACACTAATACACAGTTGCCTTTGAGGAGAAATACTGTTTCTACAATCAATGCTACATAGTAGAGTCATAAGAAAGGAAATAAAAATAACTTCTTCAATTGAAATTACAAGAGAAATTTAGATCAATAGAATGTAATTATGTGGGTTGACAGATAGCTACTACACCTGCCTAATCCTCTGTGTACTGAAAAGTGGCTGATGGGAACATTCCCTAAAATGCCCTACCCTTCTGAAACCATCTGCCTCTGGCTGGAGAATGTCTGGAAATGGCTTCCTTCAAAGGCCATGAACTCAAGTTTGCTGAAGAGCAACAAACTGGCATTCTTTCCCAGCTTCCAGCCTGCTGGCCTGGAGGTCTGAGTCAGATCTAGAGGCAACTAGGTTTTGTAACTTAGTAAATCTCAAGAAATCCCTTTACCTCATAGCTCCTCTGTAAATCAGGATATCCTTTTACCATCCTCCAGCAACAGAGCAATATGGGAAAGGGAACTACTTTTTCCTCTTTCTCCAGACACAAGACCCTAGGCTGCTTGAATTAGACAAATTCAGACTAACAATAAGGCAAACATTTTTAACAGTGAGGGTAATTAACCACTAGAACAATTTACCATGGGCTGTGGTGGATTCTCCATCACGAGCTATTTTAAATCAAGGTTGGAAGTTTTTCTAAAAGATCAGCTCTTAGAGTTATTTTGGGGAAGTTTTATGGCCAATGCTATGCACGGGGTCAGAGTAGAAGATCACAGTGATCCCTTCTGGCCTTGGAATCTATGGATCTATGAATATGCAACCCACTTGGATACAATGGATATCATGGCGTACACAAACCTTCTTCCAGCTCACACATTGATCTAGAGAACAATAAAAGTGATCTGAGGACTGAAAGGACTACTGTACTAAGAGATATTCGAAAAACAACATACAGGAGAATGTATTTAAATTAATCTAGGGCAAAGGTGAGCAATAAAATGGGGGGGTTCACTAGGGTTAGCCCCCAGCGGGCTGCCACTTCTATATTTACGTGTACCTCTGCAGGTATGGGCAATTGCTCTCTTTGGCCATGGATCACCGATCCCAGCCAATGGGAGTTGTAGGAAGAGACATAGACCAGGACACTGCTTCCTGCAGTTCCCATTGGCCAGGAATGGCAATCTATAGCCAATGGGAGCTGCAATTGCCCATACTTACAGAAGCGCAGATAAACAGAGGTGCCGGCCTGCTGAGGGCTAACCCAGGGGAACCAGATCCAGCCCATGGACTAGTATTTGCTCACCCCGATCTAGGGAGATGAGGGTGTTCAATATAACTACTTACAAACATTTGGAAGCAGGCACTCATTAAAAAAAATATAGAAATAAGCAAAACCCAGAGCCTATGAACAAGTTTTATAGAGGGGAACAAAAGCCTTTGTTGAGCGTGGGAGGAGTGCATTCTTCCCTAAAGCAATGTTTGGTTAGCATATCCCATATGGTGGATTTCAAGGACAAAAAAAAATCTGTTTTTTCTGATTATGCTTATTTTTCTAAGAACACAGTTTAATAAGGAACAGGCAGGCCTGAATATTGATCTCCCATTTCCTCCTCTCATCCCCCCACTGCCAACGCTTTCTTTGCAATACAGTAAAGGTCGGCTGAAATCCCATTTACTCCCACTATACATGAGCAAAATATGCTGATGAAATCATGTCACTCCCCACGCTGCATCCCTTCACAATTACTGGCTTCCATATCAAGTTCTGTTTTCTCAACCTTTCATTCAAGGGTTCTACAAAACTTCAGGCCCAGCCCGAACTCACTTAATATCGGCCTCCTACCGCCTGTGCTCTTTCCATGCCACACTTCTCAATACCTCTCTTGTACTTTGTTCCTACTCTTACCTTCATCCCTCTCTGAAAAATCCATATCTCTGAGAGATATAGGTAAGCTGATCTAATCCCCAGTACAGACTACGCTAATTCAAACTAAGAATTCATCCAACCACCTATGTGTATGTTGGAGTTCTATACACTGAACACCTTCCCTGCTTCTTGTGCACCATATGGCCACCTTTTCCTTCCTCCTTAAACATTGCTATTCTGCAGCTTTCATCCATGTTAACACAGGCTGGAAATTAGAAGGTTTCTAACCCTCAGAAGACTGAGGATCTGGAACAGCCTCCAGGTAATAATAGGTGTGGGTGCAAAAAATCTAACTAATTTTAAAATGGAGCTTGGCAAATTTATGAATGGGATTATATGACAGGAGTTCTGCTAGACAGGACTAGATAGTCCTACATTTTTAATCTACCCAAGAAAGAAATGCATAAGCAAGATACCAGCTCTGATACCTAATCCTTTTTATCTATGGTATTTCTAAGATACTTGTCACATTTTATCTAAGAACCGACATTATTGCTTTTACACGGGTCCATCATCTGGACACTTGGGGCAAGATTTTCAAATATAGAAGCCTCACATTAGAATAAAAAATAAGAAGCGAGATTTTCAAAGTCGGAGCACTTGACAAGTTCCCATTAATATCAATGGATATGTTAGGTGTGCAGTGCTTTTGAAAATCTGATGAAAATACAGATTTAGGAGACTATTAACTATAGGCTCTTAATTTTGAAAAGTTTGATCCTTGTGATTTATGAATTTGATCTATGTTCTTTGCATGTGGAATTCTCAAATATTCTTCTAACTTAGAATGCAAGCCTCTTGACTGAGCCTTGTACAAAACAGAAGAAGAAAGAGCACGCTGACATGCTCCATAATTAATAGGATACTGTAGAAGTGTTTGTCCATAAAAATAATTCATGCTGCATCATCTTCCTTTTGGTTTTACAATAGTTAAATCTGCAGATACTGTGATCTCAGTCTGTTTCTGCTTTTAAGATGAGTACAGCCAAACCGCTTGGGTCAATGCCTATCACTGTGGCCATTTAAAACATTTTTTAGAACACTTTTAAGCACCAAGAAAAATTATTTGCTGCAATGCAAAACCAATATCTATCTTATATAACCAGATATTCAAAACCACATTTCACTTGCACTACATCTTTTCATTGAAGATCTCCCTATTTCAGCAAGTCTCTAATCATGGTAAACTTGCCCCTGTAATATAGAGGATCCTCAATTTTATGAACACTGGTCTGATGAACAATTAGTTATGAGCCATTTTTTTTTATTGGAAAAAGAATCACAAAAGAGATATCAGTAAAGAAAAAATCAACATCCCTTCATGTTCCAATTCCTTCCTTGCATTGGAAAACACTTTGTAGTGATTTGAAGGACAAGAGGATGCAGTACACCACACTGCAACTTATTCACCAGACCTACTGTAAGTTTGAGATCTTCAATTTTATGAATTCTTCAATCCCCAATTATTCATAAAATAGAAGCTCTACTGTATTTATTTTGTGAATCTCAAACACTTGAAACAACATCTAAACTGAACATCCTGTCTGTCCTCTCTGACTTCTCACTTCTTTGTTTCTTGGGGAGGCTTTTCCTTGGGTTGGGCAGTAAGACAACTGGCAATGACTATCAACAGGGCTCGACAAATAATACAATCTACTCACCCGGGTGGTTCAGCGAGCCCTGACTATCAAGATCTAAGATTATCCATTAAATATGGCCTCTGAGTGTAAATCTCAAGACAGCAGAGGAATTGTACAAGATGTTTACAAAAACATAACTCAGGATAAAGATGAGCAAAAGGGAAAATAGATGAACATTAGGAAACCTTTCCTAATGGTGAGAGGAATGTCCCTTCTCCCAAGTCATTTGATAACCAATTAGATAGAAGAAGAGGGAACAAATCTGCACTAGGAGGAGAGAAAGGGGAAAGATGAAAATATAAAATTGAATCTTTCAGTCTCAAATGTCATGGGTTCTATGACATTCTCCCTTGTCTTGTTGCACATCTTCATGAACAAGATGCTATTTACCTTATATGATTGAGTGGGTAGCTGAGGAGTTTTTTCTGGACTGCCAGAAGCCTTTGACGAAGCAAAGGGGACAGAGGATTCTGGGGAGAAACAGTGACATTGATTACTCATCATTTTTAAATCTGTGATCAAGAACCAAGTCTGAGTAGACCGAACATTTTATACCAAACTGTTGCTTACTTGTAATAGAGATGTAGCCATGTTAGTCTGGTCTTGCTGAAACAAAAGACAGGACTATGCAGCACTTTAAAGACTAACAAGATGGTTTATTAGGTGATGCACTTTTGTGGGCCTGACACAGTACAGTCACTGAATGAGATTGGGGTTCTATCCCTGTATTTATAATCTGTGTTTGTTAAGGTCCTTTGTGTTCCTTACAGAATGATGGATATTCTCCCCCATTCCTATTAAATGCACCACCCATGTTGCAATCCCACATCACATGACCTTAGATGGAATTCCCTTTGGGATCTGTCAAAAGCACTTCAGCACCCACTCTGGCCAGCATAGATGAGTAACATAATGTGCTCCCTGCTTCACTCCAGCACTTGCGTCCCTCGCTGACCCAGAGAGGAATGAGAAGTTAGGACAGGGAACGAAGCCAGGTCTCTCACAGGGCAGTGCAGGTAGGAATGTTAAGTATTGGTTAACTGAATAGTCAATTAACCTCATGAATTTTTTCAGTCAGTCAAACTATGCTATAGTCCACAGAGATGAGGCCTGCAGTCAGTGCACTCCATCCCCACTCCCGAGGAGACCTCTGCCACTCCGCGCTGCTGCCTCTCTATCAGAGGCAGGCAGCACGGGGTGCCAGGTGGGAGTTGCTTCACAAGGGGAGCCAGTTTAAAAACCAGCTCCCCTCACAGACCGGCTGCCTGTCATCCTACACTGCTGCACAGCGTGGGGGAGCAGTAGTCCCTGTCTGGGGGAAAGGGAGGGGCTGAGCTCCTAGACCCTGCGCGAGCTGGAACTGAGCTGAGCTGCCTGCCCACCTAGCACTTAATTCACTTTAAATGCAGAGCCACAGCAGGGATAGGCCCTGGATCTGGCGCGAAACAGGACTGAGTCGAGCTGCTGGCCAGCCTGCTAAAAAATTTACTGACAAAGTGGGGAGGAGGGGGAGGAAAGGCATGTACTGTAGTCTATAGCATTAACCTATAAGCTTTTGCTTATTGGTTAATCGACTACACTATTACAGCGCTAGTGCAGAGTAGTACTCCTATAGAACCAAGCTTGGTCCTTGCAGCTCTCCTGATGCCCGATGAATTAGAGTCATGTTTCTGAAAGTGTTCCACGGGAACACTTTGAGAAACACGTTAACTGGCCACCCCGGTTAGTTTATTTACTGGCGCTTCAGCCATGGAGCCTCGCAGTTCCCATTGGCTCCGTTTCACTCTTTGCAGCCAAGGAGAGCTGCAGGAAGCGATGGCTCAGCCCACATCACTTCCCGCGGCTCTCCTTGGCTGCAAAGGATGAAATGGAGCCAATGAGAGCCGCGAGGCTCCGTGGCCACGGCACCAGTAAATAAACAAACTGGGGCAGCCAGTTAATGTGTTTCTCAAAGGGTGTGTCTAGACTATAGGGCTTTTTCGAAAAAATTGGCCTTTTTGCGAAAAAACTTGCAAAAGTAAATAAAAAGAATGCAGCAGTTTTTTCGACTGCGGAAAACCTCATTTTATGAGGAAGAACGCTTTTTCCTAAAGTGCTCTTTTGAAAAAAGACGCTATGTAATGCAAATTGTGATTTTTCAAAAGAGAGCATCCAGACTGCCTGGGTGCTCTCTTTCGAAAAAGCGGCTTGCTTTTTCGAAAATACTGGTTGTAGTCTAGACACTCTTTTTCGAAAGAGGCTTGCAGTCTAGACGTAGCCAAAGTGTTCCTGTAGAACACTTTCTGAAACACTGAATTAGAGAATAAGAGACAAACAGAACTGAATGCAAATCTGCATGCTGGTAAAGAGCCCGTATCCCACCATTGATAATTCACAAGTTCTTTCGGCAGGATGCTTTGGTTGCAGTTGAGCATTCATTTATCAGTTCTCCCTCTGACAAAAGGGCTGCTTACAAATACATCATTCAGAATCAATAAATCAGCATGAAGCCAGACTTCTAATTCATGCTATGCCATTTTTCTAGCGCCACAGCACAGCTGTTTGTTGGTTCTGCAAAGATAAGGCATCTTGTATGGAACAGTGGATCCCTGGTTTGAACACCACCTCCTGTTTAGCTCATCTGGGACATTGGGGAAGCTATTTCATCAGTGGTCTCACCTTTCCTCTGCTTTCCTTTTGTTGACAGCAAGTCTTCCCTTCTACATCTCTCTGGTTCCAGCAGGGAGTAGTCCCAGCTACTGTAGCTCCCTGGAACAGGCAATGTACCTAAGTGAGAGGAAATGAAAAATAGTGAGAGACTGGAAATGAAGGAGAGAGCAATAGCAAAAGAAGTCATAACAAAGAGAATAGAGTGTAGCACTTTTAATTTTCAAAGTTGCAACAAACATTAACTAAGCCTCACAATGCCTTAGAAGCTTCTGTATCATCCATTGATGGAGATACAAAGGCAGAAAGCTGGTAATTGCCCAAGACATTAGAGGAAGTCTTCTCCAGGACTGGGTATAGAATTCAGGAGTTGCTTGATCCCAATCCTATGTTCATACCATGATTAAGACTAATAATATGGTTATCATTTCACGTGGGGAGAGAACATAAGAGAGAATCAAAGAAATAGAAACAGAATGTTAGTGATTGTGAAAGTGAGAATGAGACAGAGACCAGAATGAAGAGTCAAATAAAAGTGGGATAAATTGAGGAAGGAGGGCTTGGTAAGAAGAGAGTGAAAGCCCAGTTTGCAGGGAGTATTCATTGCTTCACAGGCTGAAAATGTCCAGCTTTTGGGCTTTTATTTCCTGTCTATCAAAGAGGGATAAACTCTTGGAAGAAAACATTCCACAATAACAGCTGCTCCCCTAGGATTGCCAGGGGTCCAGTATTGAACTGGACAGCCTGTTATTTGTACCTTCAATCTGGTAAAAAAATTCAGAAAATACCGGACATTTTACATGCTGCCAAAGTGAGAGGGTTGATGGAGAAAGGACGACTAAAAATTTCTCTCAGAGATCAGGAAATAAATTGTGTACCAAATCCTATATTTAGAGCTGGGTGAATTTTTTTAGATTAACTGTTCATTCACCAAAAAATGCAGTTTTGGTTGACCTGAAACTATTAATGAATTTGACTCAGTTTTGACAGAGAAAAACTTTTTCCAGGCCAGCAAACAGGTGATATGGATTCACATCTCTCCTCTGAATAAGACAGAGTAGATATGAATCCACATCTCATACCTCCCAAGTAAAAGCTTTAATTACCAGGTTAAAGAGAGTTGTTCCTCACCAGAGCCACAGAGAAGTTTTGGGAGATCCAGAGCAAAATCCAAAACCACATCCTTCCAAAAATATTACCACTAAGTGGAGGCCTCAACAGTACAGGGGGATGGTCTGAAGAGTAAGTGCTGGTGACATGGTGCACAGGGTCACAGCACCATTCAGTCTGGCTACTTTAGCCTCATGACAACAGGGCTGTCAGACCAAACTTGAGTGGTGCTGTAATCCCGCAGATCAAACTACAATGCTACTTCTATTTAGGGGCCCTCAAATGGGGGCTAGGAGTAAATTAACCCAATGAATATTTAAGTATTTATAGAAAGTAAAACAGCTTCCACAGGAGAGATTGAGAACAACCCAGCTTAAACAGCTTGTTGGTTACAATGCTCACTTAGAAGGGGGAAAATCGGAGTTCAAATACCTGCTCCAGAGTGGGGATTCAACCTGGGTCTCCTATATTCTAACCCTGGGCTAAAAGTTTCATATGTGGACATGCAGTTTACTGGTCTGACAAATTCTGAACATTTTCTGAACTGAACAGAGTATTTTGTCTGGTTTTTTGGTCTGCTGTCCAAACCAAAATGTCAGTTATTCACTCAGTTCTATCCTTATGTTCTTCTCTAATCTTTATGCTCCCGAGTACCACAGCAGGATGGAGGGAGGTGGGGTAAAGACATTTTATTAAGGCCAGGGAAGGAAGGCAGTTTGAAAGGCTAGAAGTTATTCTCCCTCATCTGGCTGAATATGATCTGCACAGATTGCCTTTTAAGCAGGAAGAAAAGATCTTCTCACCAGCCATCCACTCCGACAGCACATTGCAGAGCTGGGACTTAAACTCATGTGTATTGAACCAAGATCTTGGGAAGCTGGAGCAGAAGCAGGTGTACAAAGTTTGGCTCAGCAATGAAGGGAAAACCTAAGGGTCAAGCAAAGAAAAATCAAAACTCCAGACATGTTAGATGAGAGACACTGGGGACAGACATGTATTCCTTTCTCCCATATACAAGGACCATCCAAAACTCCAATCCACACAGATTCAGTCATAAAGGAATATCCTCCATATGAATATAAACTATTATTTATACAACATTGTCATTTTGTTTCTTGTGCCATCTTTCCTGCTTTTTTTTAATCTTAAAAACATCAGGAATGTTAAGTCTGGTTTGCTGGAAGACTTCTTAGTGTACACTCATCCTACCTCCAAAGTATTTGCTAAACACTTCCATTACACGGGTGTTCGGACACACAAATCAAAACCTAAGTTTCAAACAATTTGAATACAAATCTCTTCTCTTCATAGTTACTCAAGTTTTAGTCCTTGGTGATGGCTCTAGCTTTTCAGTCATTATAGTGGCATGGGGCAGACAATGAATTTCTAAATCTAAGAAATAAGCAGAAAAATACTTGCACTGTTGGAAGCAAAGGAGAAGACAACCCTCCCCTCCTCTTTCTTTCCTTTTTTTCCTGTTTACCAAAAGGAAGAAGAGGCCACAGAATTTCCCCTCAGTGTGGAAGTATAAGATCTCTAAGATGAGGATAAAAGACTGAAGAGAGGGGAAGAGAGCCAGACAGGGGAGCTGACAGCCTCCGTGGGCCCCTGGGCAAGGTTGGGGTGGCAGCTCCAAGCCCTTCTAGAAGGGGCAGGGCCTCAGGTGGAAGGGGCGAGGGTGGGGCAGCCAGCCCTTTTTCCACCCAGACAGCGGCATGCCTTCCTTCCCCAGCCTTCAGAGCCACACAGAGTGTGTTGCACAGCACTCCGGTGGTGATTTAAAGGGCCCAAGGCTTTGGCTGTTGGTGCTACTGCAGTAACAAGTGGCGGAGGCTGGGAGCCAGGAGCCCCTTTGAATCGTTGGGTCCCAGGAAAATTGTTCCCTTTTGTTCCCTTCCTCCTGTTGACAGACCTGAAGCCAGATAACAAAGTCAAGGGAGAATGAAGAAATAGGGTTGCCAGGTGTCTGGTTTTGAACCAGACAGTCCAGTATTTGAGCTTTCTGTTCGGGAAACAAATTGATAAAATATAAATGAGAAAATATAAATGTCCAATATTTTCTAAATAAGATGTAATGTAGATTGTGATTTAATGTCAAGTGTGTCCAGTATTTTTGTTAAAACCATCTGGCAACCCTATGAAGAAAGGGAGCATGAACAGTAAAGAAATGACACAAGTAAAGTGAGCAGAAAGAGTTGGATGGAGTGCATCTCAATGGAGGCAAAGTAGTAGAGTAGGAGAGAAGCAAATATCCCCATAAAAATAAAAGCTATCATGGCACTAACTTGTTGGCTAACTTCATTCTGCTTGTGTGTTTGACTCCTTCCCCCTTCCTGAGTCTGTCTTGTCTGCTTATATTGCAAATTCTTCTAGGCAGGGGCCAGCTACTATTCTATGTTTGTATAGCGCCTCGCACAATGAGGTCCCATTCTTTTTGTCCCTTAGGCACTCATTACCATAGCAAACACAATAAAATATATCATAGTAATAATATGTGAGACGTGGGTACCAATGCTTCAACCTACTAAGTGGAGGGAACTGGAGAAAGAAAAGGCAATCACAGATGCTGAGTCAGATGGAGAAAGTCTGATTTAAAAGGTTGGGGATCAGGGTTAATTTCTTGGAAATGAGCCCAAAATTACAGAAAAAACAAAAGGGAATAGGGTATTCAGAAGATAAGCAAAGATGAAGGAGAAGAGCTTGCAGGATAGGCATGAAGGTGTGAGGATGAACAAGCGGTGAAGGTATGAAGTATGGACCATGATGAGGAGAGACAGAGCAGCTCCTCAGCTCTCACTGCCTGCACCCATGATTTTATATTATTAAAAGGACACACACAAGATAAGAGCATGAACCATATTGGTCATCATGGAATATCCCAAACAGTGGGGTATCAGATAAGATTGTCTGAAATTCAACAAGAGCTCAAGCCCAAATGAGCAGTGCACATCACAAACTCTGGAAGAATTAATCAGTAAGTGTCTGTTCAGCATTCTAAAAATACACAATGCTACATATGGGGTAACTGTTATTAGCGTCCGATTATCCCAGTGGCCAGAGGTAAAGGGACAGATAATTGTGGATATTCCCAGGTCATTTCACTGCTTAAGTGTAAACTCTATTGCTTTTTCTAAACCTTTTTTTTTTACACTCACTTTAATAAGAGCTTTATGGTTGGAGAACTTGTGACAGTCAAACAGGAGAGCAGCATAATTCTTTGCAATGCGATCAAACAGCCGTCCCTGGATCTTTTTATCTGGCTACCAAAAAAGAAAGAAAGAAAGGAATGAATAAGCAGAGAGGCATTCACCTACCTAGCAGCATGGAGAGCCTCAGGTCTGTCCGAAGGTTTGCGTTTTTACTATGACATGAGCAGAGTGGACTGATTTAAATCAAAGTGATTTAAAGCACCAATTTAATAATGATTTAAATCAGCAAGCAGGAAACCTTGATTTAAATAATCTGTTTTAATCTTGCTCTCTATTTGTACTCTTTAGCTATTTTCCTAAAGAAAGTTTGATTCTCAGTGGCTGGTAACCATTAAAACAGGTTGATTTGTAACTGAAAAGAGACTTCACACTAAATTTGGTGTATCTGACCTCCTTTGTAAAACATTTTGAGATCTATGGATAAAAATGCTATGAGATCTAGGCATTATTTTAATTGCTATATTTTATTTTGCTAACCAGGAGGATACACTATATTTATGCACATTTATTTAAGCAATCATATAGCTTAACATACATTAAGTTAAAAATGATGAATGATGCATTTCTTATTTGCCACCTGATGTTTATTTTTTTACTCATGATTTGTGTCAAAGAACATTTGGATGAAATCCAGAATTCAATTAAAAATGTACAAAACAGAATTTAAATCTTTTATTAGTTAAATAACACTACCTTAACTGTGATGGATATAGAAGAGAAAATGTAAGTTTATCAAAACATATTTGGCCTTTAAAACTGGTTGAATTATTCAAGTGTTATCTGTAGTCAATGAATTTTAAACTGATTGTTTCTGTTCATCAACTTTCAATCAGCTTCGCAACTTTGAACGAGCTAATCATTCAACTGAACTAGCTGAATAAACTGAAATGAAGAAGAGGCAGTCAAAAGCTGGGTAGAACTTCAACTTTGGTTCCAAGTGCTTAGCCAGTTCAATGTTTGGACTTTATTAAAAAACTTCAAAAGCAAAGGTTTACTTGCTGGAATATTACTTTAATAGATTACAGTTAAGTGTAGGTCTCAACTTAGGTGGTAATCATTTCTAATTTTTTCTAAACTTTTTTCCTTGACTTGCACACACACAATCTCTCTCTCTCTCCTCAGAACATTTAATTTTAAATAGGTTTATATTTAAAATGAAAATAGAGGGTATGTGTGTTAATTACCAATTTTTATTTTGGTCACAAGGAGGTCACACATGAAGTGTTTTTGGATGAATAAATTCATCTGACAATGAGAGAATTTTACAAATGAAAATAAATATTCCTATTATAGCTTTTAAATTGTTCCTCATTTAGCCTATCAGTAATTTTAAGGAATTGCAAGCAACAACAATGGAAACATATATAGCAGGCCAAACTCTGCTCTCAGTTACATTACCAGAATATATCTGAAATAACTCCATTGATACTGAAATCGACGGAATCAGAGCATAAACATTTGCCTCAGAATGTGTGAAGACAACTAAGACAATTGTATATGTTGACTCCACAAGAACATCCCAGAAGGAGAGTTGGGGGAAAGGTGGCTTTAAGACACCTTTGAACAGTCCTGATTCTGAGCTCATCAGAAGCCAAAAAAGCCCCAGGGCTGTTCTGTTATTGCAGCTGCTCTGATGCTACAACCTATACCTCTGCAATCTGGAACTGCTCCAGCATGTCCATTGCACTCTGCATGACAATACCATTCCCAGCCATGCTGGTGGTGCACCATTACACCAGCGTTTCCAAGGCACCCTACGTAACACATATGTATTATATTGTGCTTGTCCCAGGCAAATTCCTCCCTGGGTAGTCAAGAGATTTGTACAGACCCTAAATGCCACCACAGTGGTAGTGAGAGTGCCTTCTCTAGTCTGTACTGCATTATAGAGCTTGGCTAGACAGATGGAGGAGGAATGGACCACAATTTTGAATGTTTGTTTTCAGTGTTATTTTAAGACAACTATCAAATATTTCCTCTGGCCTAAACTCTATATTCAGTGGAACAGTGTGAAAAACATAAATATCCAGCTTTTGTACTGGTCTTTTTTTTTTTACCTGATATAAGTGGAGAAAAAACCACCAGAAGCTGTCCAACAGGATAGCATGGGAAACTGGAGCTGTGAGAAACTTCTGCAGCATCTTGGAAGGAAAAGGAGTCTGGCAAAGAAATGAAATTTTATAACATCATGCCGTGCAGTCAGAAGATACACTCACAGGGCAAAACACTCTCTGATCTGCATGTACTTACCCTCTCTCTCCTCTTCTCAACTCTACTACGAACCTGTCCTTAAGAATTTACAAGTCTCTCATTCACAGAGCCTTACAAGCAGCATGCCACTTCTGAGAAACAAATGCATGCAGTCTCACAACATTCACATGCATATTTATATACATGTGCATGGCAACCATACGTAGGCACATGCATGAAAACACACATTTTGCTGCTCTTTGTAAGTATGCAGAGTACCTTCCCACTTGCTGACTTTCTCTGGGCATGCACCACCTTCTCTATGATGTCAGCCAGCTCCATCCCATTAGGCAGTGGTGTTGGCTCATGCTCATTGAACCCTGGGTATTGATACAGTTCAACCAGCTTGTTCTTTTCTAATGTATCCTGAGGCTAGGATGACAAAGGAGGAGGAAAAGATGCATTAGTGGATGTGCCAATGACAATCCCTCAGCTTGGTGCTTTATGTCTCAAGGACAGGGAACAGCTAGTTCAAGAATTCATTTATCTGAGGTTCTCAACCTCTAGCTTATGAGACTTTACTGGGGAGTATTTAAGGTGGGGGTTGATCAGCAGCCCATGCCCACTCCTTGCTCCCACTGAAGTGGATTTACTCAGGTACTTATAACTGGTCCAGATAACAGGTGTGCCCTATAAGGATTTTGGGCCTATTCCACTGGAGTCTATGAGAGTTTTGCCATTAACTTTAAACAACAGCAGGATCAAGCTTTAAGTGTTGTCCTGAATCTCATGGCCTCCCAGAGCTTCCAACAGAATTGCTGGGCTCCTGGGCAGGGTGGGGAGGGCTACAGCAGCGGTAATGGCAGTAGCCCTGGGCCTTTTTAAATCTGTGGCTGTTCTGATGGTCTTCAAGCAAGGACTGGTAGCAGTAGGGATGCAGCCCAAGTTACTACATGGAATGTTGAAGGGTTGCAGGAAACTGCTGAAACGGAGACAGGCATTGCTTGCAAAAGGAAGGAAGCAGTTTGTAGCGTAGACATGTCCGTAGTGATAACTGATCAGACCCCCCTTCTTACCTGTTCCGCAACAGAACACAAGCAAGACTTGTGTGAAACTGAAGGGCAGTAAAATTTACAATCAATAAAAGGATATAATCCTTTACACAGTATACAATATAATCCATCAATCTATAGAAGTAGCATGGAATGGAGAAGTAGGATACAGGAATGGATGGACCAACTAGATATGAACCAATTTGTTAGGAAGTGGGATAATGGACCAGGCAGACTTGTGATCTGCTGCAACAAGGCAATTCCTATGTTTCTATTCATCCCTCCTGAAAATAAAATGTACACATCCATTATTTCTTCCAGCAACCTAGAAAATGGACTGTGTCTCTTCCCAAGAGATACTGCATATGTGTAAGAGAGAGAAGGAATTCTGCCCTTCTCATAAGTGATCTTACCTTCTTGTAGGTGAGCTTGATCTGACATAGTGAGTCAAAGCTGGACGCACACACAGAGCGTTCATATTTCTGTGCAAAGCTGCTAATCTCTTTCCTATCTTTGTCTGCAGTGAGAAGAGAGAAGAATGAGAATACTGAGGAGCTGAAAAGCATGGCTGATGCCACAGTGACACAAGCCAAAAGGGTTTCAGCTGATGCAGCATGATATCCTCTACTCAACTCCAATCCAGTGAATAAGAAAGAGGATGAATAAGAAGAATGGACAGATCCTTCCCCGCTATCTCACTATTAAGGAATTAGGTATTGGCTCAGGGAAGTAAAATGGCAACATTATGGTGACATCCAGGTTATATATCAAATGAGAAACATTACTATAGATCTAGGGAAAGTTACCTTTCCAATTATATATGCAGGAAGACAACCTTGTAGTTAAGGCACAGAACCAGGAGATGTTGGTTCTATATCTGGCCTAGCCACATAAGTCCTACGTGGCCTGGGACAAGTAAGTTAACCTGTCCCTGCCTCAATTCCTCCAGCTTCAAAGTGTTTTCTTATTTCTATACTGACTCTCAGATTCCAGGTCCAGAAGGGTAATAATAATGTGATAATTTAATTTGGCCTCCTGTATAGTACAGGCGATAGAAGTTTCCCCAAATTATTCATAGAGCAGGACAAATATCCAATCTTGATTTTAAAAAATTGTCAGTGATGAAGACTCCACCATGACCCTTGGTAAATTGTTCCAAAGGTTGATTAGTCTCATCATTACAAATGTATGCCTTATTTCTAGTCTGAATTTATCTAACTTTTAACTTCCAGTACTTGGATTATACTATATTTTTCTCTGTTAGAGTGTAGAACCCATTACCAAATATTCCCTATGTAGATACTTACAGATTGTTTCAAATCACCTCTTAACTTTCTCTTTGTTAAGATGAATAGACTCAAAGAGCTCAGTCAATATAAGGCATGTTTTCTAATCCTTTAATCATTATTTGTGGCTTTCTCTGAACATTCTCCTATTTATCAATGTCCTTTTTGAATTGTGGGCATCATAACTGGACACAGTATTCCAGCAGTGGTAGTACACATGCCAATTATAGAGGTAACAAAGTATCTGCTACTAAAAATTCCCCTGTTTATGCATCCCAGGATTCCATTAGGGATGTTAAATACTGGTAAACTCAATAGTCGAGTAACCTCATGAATTCTTCTTCGTTTGCCAACTATTCTATAGTCCCTGGGGCAGTGCCAGCAGCCAGTGTGCTCCAGCCCCATTTCCAAAAAAACCCTATCCCCCTGTGCTGCTGCCTCTGTATCAGCACCCAGGGTTGTGAGTTCAATCCTTGTGGAGGCCATTTGGAGCAAAAATTTGTCAGGGATGGTATTTGGTCCTGCTGTGAAGGCAGGAGACTGGACTTGATGACCTTTCAAGGTCCCTTCCAGTTCTAGGAGATAGGCAATCTCCATTAATTTCTAATTTCATAAAAAAAGCATAGCATGTCAGGCAGGAGCTGGTCCATGAGAGGAGCCAGTTTAAAAAACAGATTCCCTTGCAGACTGGCTTTTTATCACTCTGTGCTGCTGCCTGTGATATGGGGCAGCTGCATGGGGTGGCGGCAGCCCCTGTCCAGAAGGAGTCTGAATTGCTGGACCCAACACAAGTTAGAACTAAGTTGGACTGCCTGCCCACCCGGCTCCTAATACACTTTAAATGCAGAGCCGCAGTGGGAGTAAGTCATGGACCTAGCATGAGCCAGGAATGAGCTAGGCTGCTGACCAGCCTGCTAAAAATGTACTGGTGGGGTGCAGGGGAAATGCATGTAGTCGATAGCATTAACCTATTAGGTTTTGCTTATTGGTTAAATCGACTGTTATATCCCTAGATTCCATTAGCACTTTTGGCCATTGTTATACCAGAGCTCATGTTCAGTTGCTTACCCACCATCATGCTCAAATCTTTTTAATCGCTGGTTCATAAAATAGAGCCCCTCCCCCCGCATCCTGCAAGTGTGGCCTGCATTCTTTGTTCCTAGATTATACATTTAGCTAGATTAATAGTACATCCACATTGTTTGCTTGCACTCAATTTATCAAAGCTGATGATACCATCAACGTGTTTTGTTACTCTTTAAGGTGCTGCTAGACTATTTGTTGTTTTTTAGGTTTTTTCAGTTTATCAAGCAATGCAGATTGCTCTGAATCAGTTACATGTCTTCTTCATTATTTAGGACTCCCTTAATTATTGGGTCAGCTGAAAACGATTTTATGCTTTTTTCCAGCTCATTGATAAGAATTTTAAAGATCATAGAACCAAGAACAGATGTTTCCAATGAGATTCCCCTGTACAATTCCATTTTGAAACCTACCCATTGTCTAGTTTTTAATTCATTTAGTGTGTTCAGTGTTAGTTTTTTATTTTTCAAATTTTTAAATCAAAATATCAGGTCTACCAACCAATGTTCCCACTAATCTTTTTCATCCATGTGTGGAATAATTTTTTTACATATACCAATGTATGTGCTAATGTGCATCATTAGTAGAAAGAAAACCTAGCTGTGGGTGCTCTGCTAATCTCTCCTGGGCAGCCAGGAACACTGGTACCAACCAAATCACTTCACAGTAGTAATATAAGGCTTTATTCATTAGTTTTTTTATGAGGTTCTTAAATACTGTATGCATGACTTCCATACACATGCCAAGTGAAAAATAAATATATTAAAGCATTAAGGTCTTAGTAGTTTAGGAGGAGCTGGGTCACAATCTGTTACTGGGGGTTCCTTTAATCAAAACAATGAGATTTGCTAACGATGTATGTGACATGGAATATTACTTTTCATATCTATACTACAGAATTATCCTCACACCCCTCATTTTGGTCCTAATGCTGCAAATCTTTATGTATATGACTAGTCTCATTCAACTCAACCGAACTATCCACATGCATAAAGTTCAGCATCGGCTTAAGTATTCACAGAATCAGGGTCTAAACTCCCCAAATCTTGTTACTCACTGGGCTCAAAACTGATCATTGATTCTCTTCATGGAGTGTCTTTGGTTGTTTCAAAGACCTGGTGAGAAATCTAAAGCTGTCTCAAGGACAGAGGGGTAGCAGAGTTTGTACATTCAGAATTGCAAAAGTTACACAGAAGTTACATTTTTTGCTAGGGCAAATACACAAAGAGGGTGTGAGGTGCTTGAGATGCCAGAGGCATTAAGGTGGAACTTGCAGGAAATGTCCTAATATGGGACTCCATTGGAAAGGAAGGGGGATCATTAATACCCCAGTATTAATGGTTAGGAAATGTCCTGATCTGGAACTCCTTAATCTGTACTCATAACCCCAGTAGCAACACCAAAGCTATGTAGTTAGAGAGCAGGTGTGCCTTTGTCCCTGGGTGTTCTGAAGTGCTTTTTCTCTCTTCTGAAGCTCTTCTGTCCAAAGTATCTCTCTGATTCCAAGTCCTCAATCACCTTCAACAAGAACAAAAACAGCAATTGGTGATAGGAATTAATGCCATGCTAAATTTGGGGGCTGGGGAATAAAAAGATCACAGACACCTAAAGCTGCTATTTGAGCTTAAGTATTTTCAGCTCTGAAATACAATTCTACAATCCATGAACTCTTTCTCTTGCTTCCTTTTTCTGTTATTCCCTTTCTTGCCATTGTACTTCCATTCCCTTTTTTCTTCCTACTACATGCTCAGGTGTGCATGTACACAATCCACAGTTAATTTGCAAAATCCCTAATCAAAATTGCAAGCTTCTATTCTAGTTTTGGGGTGTCCTTTCCATACTTTTTCCACCTTTCAAGGACTCAGTAATTCCCAGCATCTACACTCTCCTCTGAAGTGTCAGGAGGCCCTGCTGGAATGATGCATTGCCCAAATGTATCCTCTTAGGAGATGCTCCTAATTCTCTGCTTCTCCTTGAATATGCAGCAGCAAACTGTCTTTACTCACCAGGTCACTAGCGTGGAATTTTTTCAGCTCCAGTTCCAAACGTGCAATTTTCTTGTTTACTTTTGGCATACTTCCAATTAGGCACACTGGTAGTTAAGTTAAGGAATCTCTTTGACAAATATTAACAGATGTAACAAACCAGATAAAAATCATGCTACTACTCTTTCTGATACTTTCTTTACTGCTAATTCTTATCCATATTTTCTATTTGACTTGTTTTCTCTTGCCTTTGCACACCTCACTCATCTTGGTAAGAGCACAGTCCAAATCTTTCAGAAAAGCCTCAAAACCCATCGCAACTGGTATCCATATAGTGGAGCAGCAGACTTTGGACAATCAACAAGATGTTTGGCAAATTAGGGAAGCATTGAAAAAGTGAATGGATACTAATTTTGATTTTGCCTCACAACAGGTGCTTCTTGTAGGCTGTAGGCACCCTGACATTAAAATATATCCACATTTATGACAATCTGTACATGATATTCACCCTTTATACAAGACCATGATAAATGTTGTACTAAATATGCCTTGTCAGGTATCATTCGAAAACTTGTAATTTGCTGAACGCTATTAGCTCGATAAAATGTGTGGCCAAGTTGTGAAGTTAAAAGATTCTACTGAATAATATTGTTGTAATATGTACCAAGTTTAGAAAAGCCGGCACAAACCAGTTCCTCAGAAAGAAAAGACAAACCAACATCTTAACCTAGTGTCAACAAAGTCAGGTAGACCATCACCTTGTTAAATAGCCATTCTTTGATAGGAAGAAAGGTGTAAGCAAGAACTTACATATTGACAACATAACAACTGGGAGTTCCTATGTAAATAGACTGGTTGTTACCTGAACTCCAGCTAGAAATAATCCTCAAAGAGGAGGAAGTGATTTAAGAATAGAGAACATCCACAACCAACGTTCCCACTAATTTTTTCCACTAATGTGCACAGTAAATTTTGTTATGTGTACTAAGGCACATGCAGATGTGCACAGCCAGTAGAAACACATGGTGCCAGCTGTGGGCTCTCTGTTAATCAGCTGGTAGGGTTACCAGGTGTCCAGTTTTGAACCAGACAGTTCAGTATTTTTGCCACCTAAAATGTCCAGTACTTTCTGATTTTTTCCTGGCCAGGAGGCAAAAATCCCAGGCTGTCCAGCTCAATACAGAAGCAGCTTGGCAACCCTACTACTTACTGGTTTCCACAGGGGAGCTGTCCAGGCCGGCTCAGGGAGGCAAAATGGCAGGTGGCCGCCGGCAGCCTGTTAGGGCCAAAAAGCCTCACCACGCTTTTTAAAGGGGCCACGGTGGGGGTTTTTTGCTCAACAAACTTTTTCCTGGTGTGGTTTTTTGTTGTTCGGTATTTTTTCTGAAACCATCTGGCAACCCTAACAGCTTGGTGACATTTGAATCTCTCCTGGGTGGCCTTCCAAGCACTCAGCTCACAGGAAGCACAGCACACAACACAAATTACCTCTACTCCTCTGCTCATGGTAGCAACAGTGCCATAAGAGACACTGAACTGAGGAAAGGATCCTAGCCTAGAAGCTTCCAGTCATTAAAGTCTACAAAGAGAAAAACCTTTGCTTTGAATCCACTTAGATTGCTAAGTTAGGTAGCTAGTTTGAATTTTATCTTTATTTTCCTGGTGACCATTTGACTCTTATGCCTCTATTTCTAATCACTTAAAATCTATCTTTCTGTAGTTAATAAACTTGTTTTATTTTGACTAAACTGGTATGTTTGGATTGAAGTGTTGGGAACTGACACTTGGGATAACAAGGTTTGTGCATATCATTTTCCACTGATGAAATGACAGACTTCATAGGAACTTGTGTCATCCAGAAGAGAGTTGGGCAGTGTGACACATTTCCAGAGAAAGGTCCAGGACTGGGCATTTTCTGGTATTGCACTGTATGTAATTCATGAGTTCCCAGCCAAAGCATTAATGTATTTCAGCTAGGAGTGATTTTTGCATGCTAGATGCTGTATATGAACTGCCCAGGAATGATTGTTCTCACAGCAAAGAAGTGAGAAGGCACCTCTGATTGGAGAATTTAGAGTACACAGCTGTTCAGTCTAGATTGTACCTGGGTAAGGTCATATAACATCTACACCACAACTCATCAGTCTGTCATCAAGAAATACAACATAGCAAAATCTCCCCAGCCATCTACTGACAGTCAACAAGTTTGCAGACAAAGTGTGGATGAAACAAATTAAATCTTAGCTCGCTCTCTCTTCTTCAGCATCTGAGCAGGTATTCACTGCTGAATTGTCCACATCATGCCCTAATCAGACCTGCCCAAATTGTGGCAGGTTATGTTTAGCTGGCCCAGTAAAGCAACATCCCACACTCAACTCAATGGCATTTCTTTGTTAGTCTGTAACATTATCATCATTAAAAAAAAATCACATCTGATCAGTTCCAGAATCACAGTGAATCTTGTAGGTATCAATGGGCAGAAATCTATTGATTTTGGTGAAAAAAGTGAGAAAGTTAGAAAAGTTCTGATTTCCATTAAAGTCCCCAATTAGTCATTCAGCCTATAGGGTGAGTGAGCGACCTAATCATTAGAGTCCAGTTAGGGTTAGTGGAGCCCTTAGCTGCACCCACACTCACTTATCAGAACTGTACTGATGTTGATGAAAATCAGAAACCAAAACATTTTTAGAAATCCCAAATTTCCACTAAGGTTACCAAAATCAACAGTTCTATCCATAGTAGGGGATGGAATCAAGAGGCCTGGCTGGAGTGGAAGTACAGGTACCCATCTAGTCATACAGCTTGGCCTAAATAAGCAACAAAATATGTGACCATGTAGTGTTGATTGTTCACTGGCAAAAGATACATGAAGGTTTTGCATCTAGGTTCCACTGCATGTTCTCAGTCTCCTTTGCTTGTTTCAGGGGCAATGCCCACATAAATTCTTGGAATGAGGTAATCAATGAAGTATTATTTAAGACTGCCACATTTCCAGCACCAGATATAAATTCCTAGCAAAGTGGAGACAAAACATTTCCATTATAAAAATACTAGGGGGCTGCAGCCCCTGCTTGCTACGCTCGCCAACCTCTTTTTCTGGGGCAGGAGGTGGCAACTTTTCAAACTAAACAGCCAAACCACATCAAAATTTAGAATAAGTGGTCAACAAACAGCCGTATAAGAATGCCTATTTGCATGAATGAAAATATACAAGTTATTATTGATAACTGACATAATGATTAATCTCTATACATAAAAAAGTCTTTCCTGCTGGACAACAGAATAACACCCCATCATCAGCGTTGGCCCAGTGAGAAGGGGAAGCAGCAAGGCCTCGTCCACGCTATGCCCGCAGAATGCCTGGTGTAGATGTTCTGGGGTTGGAGTGTTGCTGCCTCCAGCGCCCGCCCTCCAGTGGCCTCCTCCCTCCCCAGTGCTCCAGGAAGGCAGGAGCCATACAGCCTCCTCTCTCCCATGCATGCCTTCCCCCTCTTGTCTCTGCCAGTGAGTGCAATAGGAATGGGGGTGCAGGATCTGTGCAGTACGGAGTAAGGGCACAGAGTCTGGCCAGGAGGGAGGGTGCAGGAGGTGCTGGGGGAGCAGGGCCTGGGCATGAGGAGCTGGGGATGCACTTGTTTTCACACCACACACCGCTCCCAGGCACTGCAGGCTTTCCCCTCTGTCTGTCCCCCCAGCTGGTAGAGGGGGAAGGTAAATGGCAGTGCGTGAAGCTGACAAGCTGAATCCGGTAAGGAGGACAGAGGCTTCCTCCCCTGCAGGAGGCTGGGCCTTCAACCTCATTGGGGGAGGGAAGGGAGTGCATCCCGCCACTGTGGCCCATGCTGCCCATGGGGCTTGTTCTGCTTTGGCTCTGCCTACCCTCACCCCTAGCCTATTGACGTTGACATCACTGTCATTCCCCAGGAACTTTTTTTTTATAGAGAGCAGGGCTACTCAACACGTGGCCCGCAGCTTGTTTGTTTGTGGCCCACGGGGAGCTAAAACAACAAAAAAAGCAGTCAATATAATGGTCTTCTGTTGATGTGTTTTAGTAGTTAAATTCCTGGATTGTCATTGCTCATTAAAAGTGCTGATTGAAATTGGGTAAATATTGGATTTTATTAATATCAGCAGAACTGACTGAAATGGGGACTGCGTGTTGTGTAGTCTTGCCTTAATCTTTGTATTCATGCCGGTCAGTGTGAAAGAAGCTATTTGCATATATATTTGCATAGATATGCAACCACACTTAAGTTGCGGCCCTCAGCATGTGCTGTATCATTGTGGGCCCTGGGGGCTACCACAGTTGAGTAGCCCTGATATAGAGATTTTAGAGCTTTTTTCCCTTCCTCTGTCACACTTGCCCTCAAACTGAAAGCCCCTTGGCAAATGCTGCTGGATGTGGCTTTGAGCGGGCACCTATGAGAATCCCTTTTTGCAAACCCTCATTGCCAGGGGCTTGGCCCGGCGCCTCCTGTGGCACGATGGCCAGATGGCCAGCGAGGCTCAGGTGAGCGGGTGAAGCTCATTGGAGGATGAGTCCCCGCGTAACAATTGGCACTGAAACAGCCCACCCCCCTCTCCCAGAGCCTTTGGGGGGGGGGCCGGCTGGCTGCGTGCGCACGGCTCACCTGAGCCCCCAGGCGGCGCTATGCGGGGAAAAGCCTCCAGCGAAAGAGTTCACACCTGGCCTCGCGGGGCGTCCTTTTATCACCATGGCAACGCTGCAGCGCGAACCATTCCCTTCGGCACTCAGAAGGGAACGGCCGCTCCCATTGGGCGGCGCTGGGGGAAACAGGGAACTGGAGGGGGAGGCACTAGATTTAGAAAGAAAGAAGAAGCGCGCGAACTAATGCCGTTGCTTCGCACTCACCCCCCCCGCCCCTTCCATGGTACAGCCTAGCTTCAGAATCAACTCTCCCCGCGCGAGATCGTTCGCGAACCCGACTCCACCATTCCGGGCTGGAGAAGGGGCGCGTCCAACACCGGGTAGCGGCTCATAGCTCGAAACGCTGTGAGGGGCGCTGAATACGGATCGTCCCATTCACAAGCAGCGCCCTGGATCCAGCGTATTTGAACGCAGGCCCTCATACAGACTGGCGTGCTGCTGGTTCCCTGCCTTCCCCTCTCCTCAGTGGTAGAATCCCCACCTCTTCCTTCGAGATGGTACGGACCATCTCTGTGGACGTCGGAAGTGTCGGATACCAGTGCGCCTGCGCGGGTGGGGGGGGGGGGGGGTGTTGCTGGCGGTGGGTACCTAGACAGGTTAGGACGCTTGGCACAGGTGAGGGGAGAATGAGCCTCGCGGGTATTCAAGGGGGGAGGGGGCGGATGGTTCAGCCTCGTTTTTTTTTATTTAAAGGGGCAATGTCTGTCGGCTCCAGTCGTGCGGGGGAGCGAGGGCCACCCCTCCCCCTCCCCTCGGCCCCGCCGGGCAAGCGCGCTCTGGCGCTGCAGACCCAGCTGGGCGCCCCTGGTGCATCTGGGCATTGGGGGGGGGGGGGTAAATAAAACCCGCTTCGCCAGGACTTTGGCTTAGGGGCGCGGCTTTCTGCTCCGCCGTGAGCGGGGCTGCTGCGGGCAGGAGGGTTGTTCTGTGGGGTGTCGTGGGGTGGAAGTTCCCGTCTGCCCTTGGCGGCCCCCCCCCCCCCCCCGTCTCCGGCCTGCCCAGCTGAGCTGTGGTGCAGGAGAAGAGCGCGCGCACAAGCACAGACGCAGTTTGACTTTTCCATTGGGGAGGGGAGGGTAGAGGCCCGGGGGGGGGGTAGCTCTCGGGGTCACATGTGCACCAGAGATGACGTGGCGAGGGGACATGCAAGATAATGTGCTCCAGGGAAGCAGAACCGGCATGGGAGGGAACTTGTGGGGCCATACGTACCCCTCCCCAATTTCTGTCTCCCATTTAGCACGGATATTTTCAAACTCTGTGGCATGCCTCCCTCCCCCGATTTCGCTTTCCATTTAGCATGTTCCCATACCCCACAGTTTGAAAATTGTTACCTCCTGCCAGTAACTGGCAGATTGGAAGCTGCATTAGCCTGTTCTCTCCACATTGAAGGAGCCAGGGTGCTGGCTGGATGTCCAGCAGTCATCCCTGTCCTGCTCTCCAAACTGGGCTGCCTCTGAACAGCAGTGTGCTCCTCAGGCTGAGTGGGCAGCACAGCTTCAAACTGTGCCTTGACATGCTCTTGCTTCTGCTGTAAAGAGCCTGCTGACACACTGGCCAATGAAACTCCCTGCCCGTGAAGCCTGGCTGCCACAATTTGCTCCCTGAGGTGCTTGCTGCTGCTGATCTTGGACTCTTGGATCTTTTGCTGTTCCTGAGGAGCCCGAGCAGTCACAAGAAAGCACCTCAGAGGGCTCTTTGAGGGGAGAGGCAAGAGAACCTCAAGGCACAGCATAGAGCTGTGCTGCCTGTCTTGCCTGGTGAACGCTCAGCTGTGCAAAGGCAAACAAGCTCAGGGAGTAGGACAGCCAGCTAACACCTCATTTTCCCTAGCATGGAAAGCCAAGTGCCTGAGTAGGCTGCGCAGCTCCGATCAGCTTCTGATCTGCCAATTCCTGGTGGCAGGTGGTGGTTTTCAAACTTTGGGGTAGGTGGATGTGCTAAATGGAAGGCAGAAATCTGGGGAGTGGGAGTATGTGACTCCATGCCCCACTCAAATTGCCTCTGATTGAGCAGGGGGAGCATGGGAAGAGCATGGGGAGCAATCTCTCTCCAGCTACGTCTAGACTGGCATGATATTCCGCAAATGCTTTTAACGGAAAGGTTTTCCATTAAAAGCATTTGTGGAAAAGAGCGTCTAGATTGGCACGGAAGCTTTTCCGCGAAAGCACTTTTTGCGGAAAAGTGTCCGTGCCATTCTAGACGCGCTTTTGCACAAAAAATCCCCGATCTCCATTTTCGCGATCGGGGCTTTTTTGCGCAAAACAAATCTGAGCTGTCTACACTGGCCCTTTTGCGCAAAAGCTTTGCACAAAAGGACTTTTGACCGAACGGGAGCAGCATAGTATTTCCGCAAGAAGCACTGATTTCAGACAGTAGGAAGTCAGCGTTCTTGCGGAAATACAAGTGGCCAGTGTAGACAGCTGGCAAGTTTTTCCACAAAAGCAGCTGCTTTTGCGGAAAAATTTGCCAGTCTAGACACAGCCACCCAGTATAGGCTGGGTAAATCAGCAGTGGAGACCTCCCTTGAAAGGGACAATTTACTCCAGGCAGATGAGACTACTTCAGGGAGAATGCTTCATATAGAAGCTTTGTTCTTTTTAAAACTGGATTATACTAAGCTCTGAAAATATACTTGGGTTTCCTGGTTTTAGTATACAACTGAATAAAATCAATAGAGTTCCCAGCCGATCAAATATTTGAGGAAACTAGTGGGTTTCTATAAAAAAGTAACTGAAAATACTCTAAAATTACAATAGTGTATGTACACTCAGACTCTTTTCAGAAAGACCTTCACTGAGGACTCATCCTTAGGTATTAAGAAAAGTCTCAGAATAATTTTTTAAAACAGTGATTTTAAACATATCCTATCATTTTACTTTTTAAAAAGCCATAATTTATCTAACCATAAATACTGATAATTGGAACCAACAAACACCAGAAACTGAAAATCCTGAATATTCTATAGAGCAGTGGTTCCCAACGCTGTGCCCGCGGGCGCCATGGCACCCGCCGGGGCATTTGTGTGCGCCCACCGACAACCTGGGCCGGCCTGGCGTGCAGTGCACTGGAGGCGCTGGCCCCAGGTGCACGACACGCACTGGTGCGCTGCGCTCGGGCGTCCCCAGCCCCTGGGCACATGCGGGCGTGCGGCACCGGTGGCGGCCCCAGGCGTGCGGCTCGGGCGGCGGCGCCAGCCCCGGGTCCACGGCACAAGGCGCTCGGGTGGCCGCGGCCCTGGCCCCAGCCCTGGCCCTGGGGAACATGCCAGCGCCGGGTGCAAGGGCATCCCCGCCCCTGGCGTGCCCCTGACATGCGGCCCCGCCCCCAGGCGCCCTGCGCATGAATGGCCCCACCCCCGGGCGCCCGGGAGCCTCTCAAGGTTGGGGACCACTGCTATAGAGAGTCATCTTGTAGTGCAGGGCTACTAAGCACACAGCCCATGGCCAGTTTGTTTGCAGCCCACGGAGCAGTTTGGGTTTACACGGGGCTCAACATGCGGCCCGCAGGTGGGATCCTTGGAACATGGCTTCCACTGGGAACACACTCCGCAATGGCGCGTCAATATAACGGTCTTCTGTTGATATGCGTTTTCGTAGTTAAATTCCTGGATTGTCATTGCTCATTAAAAGTGTTGTCATATGGGTGGAAATCAGGTAAATATTGCATTTTATTAATATCAGCAGAACTGACTTAAATGGGGCCTGCGTGTTGTATAGTCTTGCCTTAATCTTTGTATTCATGCTCGTCAGTGTGAAAGAAGCTATTTGCATATATTTGCATGTATACGCAACCACACGTAAGTTGCAGCCTTCATCATGTGCAAGGAGTATCATTGTGACCCCTGGGGCTTCCAAAGTTGAGTAGCTCTGCTGTAGTGTAAGGTGTGATAAATAAGTTTTGAAATGTCTGAGCTTTTCTTTCTATGTTTCTTTATTGCATACAGAAAACAGGGCAAGGCAGCAGAGGTGAGCAGGCTTGGAGATTGGAAAGCCATGCCTCTCTTTGGGAACACATTCAGTCCCAAGAAAACACCACCTAGGAAATCAGCCTCTCTCTCCAACCTGCACTCGGTAAGTGTTGGGCTATAGGGATCTTCTATCAGCCCTTTATAACAAAGGACAGGCAATCTGCCTTAGACATTTTATTGTAATAATTATCATAACAAAGTATTAGACACTTCATCCTTCCTCTCTCAGCTATGTCTACACTGGCAGCTTCTTGCGCAAGAACATCCATGGCAGTATGGATGCTCTCTTGGGCAAGAAAGCTCTGATGGCCATTTTAGCCATAAGGCTTTCTTGTGCAAGAAATCCCTGCCCAGCATCCACACTGCCCTCTTGCGCAGGAGCTCCTGCACAAGAGGGCTTACACCTGTTAAAAAAGAGTGTAGCTCTTGCGCAAGAAGCCCTCTCTTACCAGGCTGTACTGTAAATTTCCTTGCACAAGAGCAGGCGGGCAGTGTGGAAGCTCTGCAGATTCTTGCGCAAGAACGGCCATACTTGCTCAAGAAGCCGCGAGTGTAGACATAGCCTCATAGTCTCAACTGTTTCTCCTTCCTCTTCTGGTCCTGAGTCATGACTGCTTACTGATGGTTGGATAGTGAGACCAGAAGTAGAATGATTTGTTAGTGGCATACTTCACTCCTCCTTCATTCAGAAGCCAAATTCACTGTATCTGAAACATCTAATGCAGATCCCAGCGGGACAGAGGCTTTCCTTATAACTAGCACCAAAGATACAAGTAGGATTTCAAGTAGGAATAAGAAATCCTCCGGAAAAGGCTTTATTTTCCGGAGAATAACATCTAGACTGGTGCTTTTCTCCGGCTTTTCCCCAAGCCGGAAAAAAGCGGCAGCCATGTTAATGCAAATACCGCGGGGGATATTTAAATCCCCCGTGGATTTGCCTATTCCAAAGTCTACATTAGCATCCCTTTTCCGGAAAGGGGTGCCAATGTAGACACAGCCCGCCAGTATATGCAATGTTAATAGTAAGACATCAGATTCTAGGGCCAGTGGTATAGCACCTTTCACAAAAATGCCAGTCACATGAAGAAAAGTGAAGGTGTGAAAGGAAGTATGGAGAGAGAAAATGAAAAGTAGAAAAATTGAGGATTTTTTCTCCAGCTGGACAGATCGACCCGTGAAATTGAGCTTGGTCTGGATTATGGCACTCCCAACATGAACCTCGCTGGACAAAGTCTGAAGTTTGAGAATGGCCAGTGGATAGCAGGTAAGGTGCTACTTCTCCTACCTTGGGCTACAGCTACACTGCCGTTTTTTTGCAGAAGAAGATATGCAAATCATGCTCTCATTTGCATATCTTCCGATTCTTTTTGTGGAAGAGGCTTTGCCGCTAAAAAGCCCTATGTAGACGGGGCCATTTGTCGGAAAAAAAATCTTTTTTGCAAGATCCCTTATTCTTCAAAAATCAAGGTTTACAGGATCTTGCGAAAAAGGGTTTTTTTCCGACAAATGGCCCCGTCTACATGGGGCTTTTTAGTGGTAAAACCTCTTCCGCAAAAAGAATCGGAAGAAGATATGCAAATGAGAGCATAATTTGCATATCCTCTTCCACAAAAAACCGGCAGTGTAGCCATAGCCTTAGTCTGGGAAAGTTACCTGATGATTATAACTTTGGCCTGTCTTTGTTAGAGTCGGGGAGCAGCAGTGGGGATCGCAGGGAGACGCAGCGCCTGCGCAAGCGCAACCAGCAACTGGAGGAAGAGAACAATCTCCTGCGTCTGAAAGTGGATATCCTGCTGGACATGGTGAGGATGGGGAGATTCACCTTTTTTAAATTACCAGAAATACCCCTGTGACAGAGTGAAGAGCTCTGGTTCATCCCAAAAACACGTTCTAATGCCAGCCTGTGTCCCCACTTCCATTCTGACTGAGCCCTTCCCTGCTGTTAGACACATTTAACACTGTGATTTGCTAGAAGTAAAGACTGACCTCATCAACTTCCTCTACAAGAGGAGGAAAAGTCCTTCTGCAGAAGAGTTGGATTACAGTGAGCACCATATTTGAGAGAAGGGCCTTGAACATCTGGATATGATATGGGAAGACCTCCCCCACACCTTTCGTGCTTTCCATTTTCTGTTTGTATATTAATGCTTTCTTGTCTCTCTTCTAACATCTTCTTGCTACTGTTGGAGCTTCTGCAGAGTCCGTGAAATGAAGACCTTGACCATTCTTGCTCTTTTGAGAGCTTAGGGTCCAAAAGGGCTTATTTTTTGTGAGAGTAATGAAAAAGATCTCTCATCTCCATATAGTCTTTCACCCCAAAGAGCTTTATAAAGTGAAATACAGTCATATAATGGAGATTACAACTTCAATGATAAAATGCATCCACTCCTGGAGTGAAAAATAACTGCTTAACAAAGTAAGAATATTAACTGCTATCAGCAGTGGCTAAACTTATTGAGTCTCTAAGCCGCATAAACATTCTTCAGAAGTTCTAAAGCCAAGTTGTACCTATTGGACTGGGGCTTCAGCCCTATGACAGGGTGATGGAGTTAGGGGCTTCTGCCCTGTGGAGAAGGGGTGCTCAGTGCTTCATCCCTGCTCCTGCTGAAGTCCCAGTAGGTGTGTTCCATGGGGTTCCAGCCCCAAGATCCTTCTCTCTGCTGGGTAGAAGCCAGAGGTGACACATGCTAAGGGGTGTATGTGGGGTCGCATTCACCTCCCCATCCCTGGTTTTTGCCAAGATTTGCTAGGCTGCTTAGTCACGTGGTGCCACCAGACCCCTTCCTGCACAGCAGCTGCTGGAGCCAGCAAGTTGGGAGCTGAGGCACTGGCAAACAGGTGGGAGCTGCAGGGAGAACCATTAAGGGGGAGGGTTTGACTCAAGCTTTTGGGGAGAGACTGAATACCCTCCCCTTTCCCTTCCCCTCACACACTCAGGAAGTCCCAATTGTCTCTGGCAGAAGCCCTTAGAATTCTGCCAGGGTGGAAGGGCTAAGCCCCGAGCTCCCGACACACCGTGTAATAGGTGGAGAATGTAGAGGCCATGGGGGCTCCACAAGCTGCATTTTAATTGCAGTTTGGCTACCCCTGTACTATGTCATCCTAATAAAATAGCTGTTTGGGTAATTACATTCTCCTCCTCTAAATTATTTCTGCTGTTTCAGATGGAAAAATATTCTTGTGGTTAAAGCACAGGACCTGAGCCCGGAGATCTATGCTCTCTACAGCGTTTCTGGGTGGCCTCGGGCAACTTATTGAACATATGTGCCTCAGTTTCTCTATCTATAAAATGAATGCTATTACTCTACCTAACCCAGCTAATTCATTCATGTTTGTAAATCTCTGCAAGGTCTCTGGATGGAGCGTGCTGTGAAATCCAAAATCTTAACAGGGGACGCTCCTTTTCACTTCTTCTCAAAGCTGTTGTACAATGTGTTACAGAGTCAGAACCTACCAAGTCCCATCCCAAAGAGGCCCACATGTCTGTAAAGTGCTTTAATGGGACTTTAGAGATATATAAGTTAAATAGTATTTTCCTTGTTTTGTCATTAACCTTATAAAAACAATACTCTTTAGATATGTGAGTGATTATTCTTACTCTCTTGCTTGCAGCTCTCTGAAACCACAGCTGAGTCCCATCTGATGGAGAAGGAGTTGGAGGACCTGAAAAGTCACAGTCGGAGGAGGAAGTGAACAGCAGCAAGAGACGGAGTTAGGGGATGGGCAAGCAAGGAAATTTGATTTGAAATCTTCATCACGCAGGCAAGCAGGGTTCCAAAAGCTGAATCCAGACCTGGCTGGGTCATTGTATTAATTGCATATGGTGATACTCCAGACAGCTGGAAGGCAACTTCCCAATGCTTGAAATGTTAACAAACCTTCTAATAGTACTGGAGGCCATCAGCTATACTACTTCATACAGCTGCTGCATAACCATTATCTTGATGCTCTTGATAAGTTATCCTAGGACATGCTCTGTGGCGATGAACATCTGTTTCTGCCTAGACCACTCCTTACTTACTTTTTCCTCTGTAGATTTGGCACTCAAGACAGAGAGCTGTTGGTGGAGATATATGTTGATAATGTGTTCTCTCATCAAGTCCTGGGTGAAAGTCTTACACTGTAAACAGAGGAGAAAATATGAGTGGATGGTAGGGAAAATGGTTTTGTATATGTGCATGGTCTTTGTGTCTCTGGTTTACAGCTTCTGTATGGGTCTCCTTGCTAGTCTCTTCGATCTCACAAGCTCCAGGTTGGCCCCTCCCCTAGCTTCTGTTCTTAAACAAATAACAACCTAAACTAAAATAATCTTTCCCTTTTCAAATATTTATTATTTTTGTACAAAGCATTAACTCTGCTTCCTGCTGTTGGGAGGTGGGTTTCTTGGAATTGTTTGTTCTCCTGAGTATTTCATACATTTTTATGAAGTTAAATTAAAACAAATCACGTTTGTGAGTCGGTTACATTCTTGCTAAGATTGGGATCCGATTACAAGCATGTGTGTGTGTATAAACAGTAGTACTTAGAGGCCCTAACTGATGGCAGGACCCCAGAGTGCTGGAAACTGTACAGGCATGCAGTGAGAAACAGTCCTTACCCTGAAGAGCTTTCAGTCTGATTACATAGGACAGACAAAGGGCGGGAAATGGAGGCTCAGAGAGGTGGAATGATTCATCCAAGGTTTCACAACAGGTGGGTGGCAGATCTGGAAATAGGAAGCCTATCTCCCAGGTCAGTGCCCTATACCCTACTAAACCATGGTAACATAGTAGCACCATGGCCCTTCCTCCATGGTACTACTATTGTCCACTTCCTGCTGCAGCAGAGGAGTCCAGCAAGTGGAGGAGGGCTGAGGTCCGATTTTTTCCCTTGCATACCCACTTTTCAAGGTGTCAAGCAAGGCAAGAGGCTGTGGTGGGAGGTAAGCTAAGGGCATGAGCCTTTGCAAGCCATGGGCAATGGAGAACGCATCTAGGAGTTACTGAAGGATGGGGTGAGGATAGGCGCTGGGCAGCAGCGGGGGAGCATGGGTGAGGAGAGGGGCTAGACTGGAGCGCAGGCGGCTGCGGGTGACGAGAGCCCTAGGGCTGCTTGCCCTGACTACGGAGGGATTTGCAGAAGTGGGCGCCGGAGGGGGATGACCGATAGAGGTCGCGCTTGCCCCCATCTCTCAGCCCTTCCCGCGTGAGGGTCCCTCGCCGGCCTTCCGGTGCCTCTCTGTCCGCTGCCGGGACCCCGTCTCGTCTGCTCTCTTCCGGTTCCGGCGCCTCCCCTCCCACCCCTTCGGGTTGCAGCCATGGCCGCCGCGTCGCCCCTGTCCCCCGAGGAGCTGCTGCTGCCCAAGGGCGGCTCTGGCAAGGCCGAGGAGCTGGAGGAGGAGCTGGAGGACGACGACGAGGTGCCGGCTTGCGGGGGGAGGAGGGAGGGGGAGCGTGGCCGCCCGCGGCTCCATGTGCGTGGCCGGGGTGACCCCGGAGCATGGGGCGCTGCTGGGCAGGGGCCTCTCACGGGCCTGACGGGGAACCTCTCCTCTCCTCTCCCTCCCCCGCAGCTGGACGAGACCCTGAGCGAGCGGCTGTGGGGCTTGACCGAGATGTTCCCGGAAGGCGTGCGCGCCGCGGCGGGAGCTACCTTCGACTTGTCTCTCTCTGTGGCGCAGAGAATGTACCGGTGAGCAGGCGGGGGCGTGGCTGGGTCTGGCTGACCCGGGTGGGCGGGTCGGCAGAGCCGCGTGGCCTTGTCTCAGGTCAGGGTTGGTTTGTTGTCCTTTGGGATGTCGTGCTCCTGAGATGTCGCCCGGTTTCGTTCTGTGTCCCCCCTACTCTGTTTGTTGGTGGGGGTGGGGTGAGCGTCAGTAGCCGCTGTAGATTGTGCTGAAGGTGTATGTAGTAACACTGCACATCCTGCTAAAATAGCTGTGGGCAATAACTGGCTCATGGGCCGGACCCAGTTTACTAGTGTTAGCCCCCAGGTGGGCTGCCGGTGCTTTTTTTTAACCTGTGTCGCTGCAGGTACAGCTGCTTGAAGCTCCTGTTGGCTGCAGATTGCTGTTCCTAGTCAATGGGAGCTGCAGGAAGTGGTGTGGACAGAGACACTGCTGTTGTTACATATAAAAGGGAAGGTAAATCAAGCCTTTTTTATCATGATTATTTTTTTTTTAGATTCTCCAGGGCAGCTCTGTGGATTGGGACTACCTCTTTTATGATCCTGGTTCTTCCAGTTGTATTTGAAACTGAGAAACTGCAGATGGAGCAGCAGCAGCAGCTGCAGCAGCGACAGGTGAGGTTGAAGCCTCAAACTCTTTTCCCATTGCAGTCTATGCACATGGGCTGATACTTTGGTTGCCTTGCAACATAAAGATGAGCAGTTTTTGATAGTGTTTTAGGGACATCATAACCTTATCTTGTTTTATCACAAGGACCCCCCTCACCCTATTCCCCCTTGTTTTTCTAATACCAGGGGTTTCAAACTCAATTAACAGAGAGAAGAGGGCATGATTCATGTGTAATTATGGTCTGTGGTAGCAATGTTAGATAGCATGTAATTGAATAGGCATGTAACCATCACATTTTAATGGTTACATGGATATTTGATGTTCCCCAGGGGCAGGGCTGGCAGCCAGTGCTCTCCCGGCCCCACTCCCAGGGAGCCCCCTGCTACTCCACCCCGCACTGCTGTCTCTGATACAGGGGCAGCAACATGGGGAGGCAAGCAGGAGCCAGTCCTCCTCATGGGTACTGGCTCCCATCCCCACTTCCCCTGATACAGAGGCAGCAAGGGGAGAGGGGTGTGTATTTGACAGGATTACTGATAAGCCCAGGTTTATCGGTTAATTGTGTAGTCATCTACACATTGACATCCCTAGTTTGTGGACCAGGCCATAAATTCAGGATGACATGTTGTCCTCAATCCACAGAAGAAATCCCACTGATCTCAGTGAGAGGTTTACACAGAGATTAAAGGGACAATACAGTCTTTATGTAGTAATTAAACGTCTTATTCATTCTTTTATTCCTACCAACTCTCTCCCCCCAGGACTGCACTCAGACCCACTGAGTCTACAGGTTGAACCTCCCTTGTCCAGCACCTTCAGGGACCAGAGTGGTCCTCAACAAGGGAATTTGCCTAATCATGGGAGATTAGGTGTCTGGGCTTTCTGGGGCTTCCCTCCTGGCAGCTTGCTCAGGAGAACTGAGTCCTTATCTCCTCTGGCTCACCTGCGTAGGTCTGCCCCCAGACCACTCACGAAGCTCTGCTTCCTACCCCCAACCCCTTGCGGGGGAACAGCTACTCCTGGGGTTCCCTGGCCCCATCCACAGTAGCAGCTGCTCGGCAGCTACTTCCAGGGTGCTCTACCCGTAGGTCACTGCCCCTGCAAAACTGGCTCTGCTCCCAGCTGCTCTCAACCTCTGCAGCTGGGCTCTCTGGTCCAGCAACATCTGTGGTCCTTTGCCAGACCAGGAAGTCCTGCACAAGAGAGGTTCAACCTGTACTAGAATTATCAGTTAATGCAGATGTTGGCAGGCAAGGAGATCATCACTCTGACTCATTGTTCCAAGCTCTCTGCAGATTCAGGCAGCTAACAAGATATTGTTTATACTTAGGGGCTCCGTCTAGATTGGCATGATTTTCTGCAAATGCTTTTAAGGGAAAAGTTTTCCATTAAAAGCATTTTCGGAACAGTGTGTCTAGATTGGTACGGACGCTTTTCCACAAAAGCACTTTTTGCGGAAAAGTGTCTGTGGCCAATCTAGACCACTTTTTTTGCTTTTGCGCAAAAAAAGCCCCGATCGCCATTTTTGCGATCGGGGCTTTTTTGCGGAAAACAAATCTCAGCTGTCTACACTGGCCCTTTTGCGCAAAACTTTTGCGCAAAGGGGACTTTTGCACTAATGGGAGCAGCATAGTATTTCCGCAAAAAGCACTGATTTCTTACAGTAGGAAGTCAGTGCTTTTGCGGAAATTCAAACGGCCAGTGTAGACAGCTGGCAAGTTTTTCCGGAAAAACTGGCCAGTCTAGACACAGCCAGGTTGTATGTAGAAGGTGCTCTTTGCCACAACGAGAGCTAAAAGCTGCTTTGGGCCAGAGTGAGGGGAGCACTTGCATCCATGGTGTCCAACCAGTTCTAAAGCAGTAGCCACTATAGTGGCTACTGCTGCTGTGAACTAGCCACACTCAGCTAATCAAATAGCCACAGGTGGCTAGCATGTTGGACACCACAAACTTAAATTCTGCACAGTTGCAGTATATCACATGGGCATCATAAATACATCATATGGGCCTGATAGTTTGTGGACCACATATTTGATACTGCTGACTTAATAGTACTGGGTTGACAAGTCTTATTTTCCATTTGCTATCAGAGTTAGTCTACAGCAGTTAGCTGCCATAGCAGAGGGGGAAACAGTATTACATAGTAATGCACTCCCAGCCCCAAAGAATGAGAAAAGAGCATCTAACTGGACCAGAACAATGGCCTGTCTTGCCCAGTATTCAGTCTTCTGACAGCAGCCTATGGCAGATGCTTCAGAAGGAATAAACGGAAGGCAATTATCTAGTGATCCATCCCCCATTGTTTTATTACAGCATCAGGCAATCAAAGGCATAAGGACACCTAGTGTACAGTTGCATCCGTGCCATCCTAATAGCCACTGTAGGACCTATCCTCCTTGAACTTACCTAATTCTGTTTTTAACCCAGTGATAGAGATGTAGCCGTGTTAGTCTGGTCTAGCTGAAACAAAAGACAGGACTAACTCAGTTACTGTTGGCCTTCATGACATTGACTGGCTATGTGTTGTGTGTAAAGAAGTATTTCCTTTTGTTTTAAATCTGCTGCCTATTAAGTGCATTGAGTGACCACTAGATCTTGATATTTATGAAGTAGTAAATAACACTTCCTTATTCATTTTCCGGAAATATGAAGGGAGGTGGGGTGAAGTGCTGTTTTGAATTTTTATTGTTATTTATTTTAAGTTTTTTTTAACCCAGTATCATCTCTTGCAGATTCTCTTAGGACCCACTACAGGGCTGTCTGGCAGTATGCCAGGGGCCTTGCCGCCACTTTCTGGAAAGATCTAACTTAGGAAAGTTGCTTCAGATCCATATCACAGGGGGAGACTTCAAAATTGATTCATTTGAACTGTTGATTTTTCAGGCTGGGTATTTTTTTTTTAAACTTGGGACATTGACCTATCCATAAAGAGGCAAAATTCGTTCTCCTGGACCTTTTTTTGATGGGCTTCTCCAGATATCACAAGTTTTTCCTTTTATCCAATCAGTCCATACAGTGAGCAGTTACAAAGACTTTAAATTGAGGAGCTTCTGCTATGGGCCTCTTACTCCAGGGAAACCACCTCAGAGCACAAGTTAGGCTCTGGCCAGTTTGTTCAGTAAATTCTGCAAACAAAAGAAAATCCTTTGTTTTTCCTGACTAAATCAAGGCCCGAAGAGACCAGTGATAGGAAGGAGTGAATTTGCCAACAGACAGAGCAGACCATAAAAGGTAGAAAATTTCATCTGAGCCCTGTGGGGAAAACTTATTTTCAGGTATTTCCATGCTATTTCTTTTGGAGGAGGAGCACGTTTTGTTAAAGAAAATTGCGTCTGTGCCGATTTGGTTTGCATCATAAAATTACTACACTTTGGAAATCGGCTGCATACTTTTTTTTTGTATCAAGTATTAAATAAATTCAACCCAAACGTTGTGTGTTTAGTAGACACGCCCCTGTGGATTTACATCTTGAGGGCTCAATTTTCATACTCCCAGGTACTAACGGAAGATTTACAGCTTTGTACACAGATGAGTGGTTATCCTCCAATTTTACGTACAGTGTTATCTGTGGTGGAGGGAAAGATTAGGTGGCTCCTTCCTAAAATATCTTAGATAATGAAGTAGTTTTGGATAACTTAGCAATGTCTCAGGAGTGAAGTCCTAGAGCTGCCCATAATCAACTAGGGGGTTCAATTGTAGAGTTTGATGAAGGGAGTTACTCCCAAAAAGGTCACAACATCATAACAAAGAACAGTTTATTTTTCCTTTACATACCATGTTACAGAACAATTCAGCTGCACACACAGAAGTGACTGGGACACTTTATATGGAGATTTTTCCATTTTTAATATTTGGTTAAACAAAATACATCTCTGTAAACAAATCCAAGACAAGGCTATAACAAAACCAAACAAGCAAGAAAAACTAACATGGGCTTTCCCACTCCCAAGCAGTGGGATTAATGTTTCCCCTCCTTGTCACCACAACACTATTCCCCAGGGATGTGATCATACAGTTTCCCTTTTCCTGAGCAGCTGGATCACACCCTTTCCCTGGGGGTTAAGCAGTGACATTAGATACAAATATAGGGAGGCAGCCCCACAATGTTTTTTAAAACATCTTTGCATATTGTGCACTGATCCATTGGCTAGCGGCTTCCATGCAAACAGGATCTCTCCAAAGTGCGATTTTAATCAGCATAGAAAATTCTTTTGCTGTTGATTTTTATTCTTCCTTCCCTTTTAGAAAATGGCTTCAAGTCATAAGCAGAATTCCTGCTTGTGATGAGTTTAAAAATTTTGCCAGCTGGTTTTGGTCATTGGAATGTGGTGTTAAGAAGGAAGTAGGGGTCTTGTAGAAACATTGGGCTTGGACTGTAGAACATGCAGAAGAGCCACTGCCAATGTGTCGTCAAGAGATTGCAAGCATGGTGCTTGTAAGATGTCCAGAGTTGACCACACGCACCACTCTTGTTCTGTTGCCACATGGCCTCTGTCTGTTGAAAACGGAAGGCTTTGGTGGTTTTGTAAGTTCAGCTTTAGACACTAGATTACCCATCAATGCACTGGTTTCCATCAATGCTCTGCACTTGCTGTTACAACTAGGAGGACAGCTTGTGCATTAGGAAATGCCACAGTTGTAACATAGCTTGACCAGGAAGAGTCACTAGTAGTGTGAAATCTATTCCAAACTCACCCTTTCCTCTTTCTGCAGAAGGAATGATTAAACTACACTCAGCACCTGGTGGCATAGAAAAAAAAATATGAGTGAAAGATTCCTACTAGAGTCTCCCTGTCTTAGTCACTTTTCTCTGCAGGAGGGAACAGAGGGTGAGATGATTCAGCAGTCAGGAATGTTAGCCAAAACCAAAGACTTTGGTTCAGCTGCCATGCTAGACAGTTTGCTCTTACCATCAGGAAGACTCTCCTGAACCCTGTATGCATCTCCCACAATAATTGCTAGCAGTGACAGGAGATACAGAAACCTCCAATTGCAAAGCCTTTCTTTGATTTTGCTTTGCATGATTCGATCTCTCTATCATGGCCATAACTAGTGTTCCACAGAGGAGGGAAATAAGAGGGAACAACTGCTTCCATCTTCTTAAACACCTTCAGTTTTATATGCTTCTCTGCAATCAGCTCCTGGATTAATAAGTGCACATACAGGAACAAGAGGATATACACTTGCCAAAGAAAACCCTCTATAGGCCCCAAGGGGCCTCTTCCACTCCAGATACTTAGTGCTTCTGAACCAGTCTAAACCTGTTATCATTTCTATTCCCTAATCAGCCTGCCCTATCTAAAGAAGCATCTAGACCATCTGCTGAACTAAAATCCATAAAGACATCGAGAAGACTCCCCCATGTTTTTTTTTGTTTTGTTTTAAAAGATAGCCCCTCTTTTTGTAGATAGATTGTCCTTAATCCTTGGCACAAGCCCTCACCAAGCAGGAGATTCTACAGAGCACTATACCATTGCTAGTGTTCAAGAGTTTCCTGACAGTCCCCTATGATTTGCAAATGTATCTTAAATAGTTTGCTTTGGATGGAGAGATTGTTTTAGAGAGGCGGCAGCATGCTTGACACTTCCCAGGTAAAGTTTTAAATCAAGTCTGGAGGGAATAGTGTCCAACCATAAGCAATCTTTAAGATATTGGGGCATGAAGGAGAATCAGCAGAGTGTTCCAAACACCTCTTCCCAAAGCCTATTTTAAAGAGCACTATGCAAGGTAATCAAGTTAAAAGCACAGCACTCATTCTCTCATTAAAAAGTGACTGGCTTCCATCCTCATCCATTCTGTCCCCCCACAATACCCTATACCACTCCCGCTATTGCACCATCCATAAAGAAAGAAAAGAGACCAATGGAAGTTCCAGAGGAGGAGAGTCAGGACACCCATTATCCAGGTTAGAGGACATCAAGTGTTTGGAGGGGGAGGACTGGAGCTGTAGTGAGAAAGGATGAGACAAGTCCTGGTCACATGTCAGCTCTCCAGCTCTGATGTGCTTCCACTTCCTCTGGTACCACCAGCAGAAGTTCACAGTTCTTTCCCCTCAGCTGATATTTCAAAAATTTCCTGTGGAAAGGAGAAGGGCAAAAGAGTGGTGAAATAATAACAAAATCCAAAATTTAGCAGTAGTAGCACTGCAAAGCCCTTTGAGTAAAGACTTTAGCAGGACTGAAACAAACTTATTTCTTTGGTGATAGAAATGTAGCCGTTTTAGTCTGGTGTAGCTGAAACAAAATACAGGACTACATAGTGTTACATAGTCCTGTATTTTATTTCTTTGGGTTTCAGAGATGAGCAGTCTTAATCAATTTCAAAGCACTGCCCCCACAAGATCAAGTGACTGGGAGGAAACAGAAGGATGCCATGGTAAACCTAGTGGCACAGAATGATTACTGACAGCTTATGAACTGGGACCTGATGCATTTTTTCAGCCTCTCTGACTGGGTGATTTCAAAGGTAGAAGGTGGCTTTAATAATATGAAAACAATTTTAAATTTCCCCAGTATATTTTGCCAAAAAAGTTCCCAAAATGTTAAACACATGAATCATTCATTTAATGCTGAAATGAAACAGCCTTGAGTCTGAAACCAACTACCAGTCCAAACCAGTAGTATTATGCAGGAATCATAAGAGTACAATTTTCTGAACTGGAATCAATTTGGGTCATCAAGCCTAATCAATACAGTTTTGGGGATATACGGGGAGAATGCCACAAGTCTTTAATGACCATGAATGGTAATGTTATCTTAAATACAACAGAGCTCACTAAGAACCACTGTTTTACACGAATGTGAAAGACATGGAAAAATTAGCACAAATGCCACCTGGATCTCAGAACAGGAAAATGGAAAGAGGCTTGCTAGTTAAATGTAGAAACTTAAGGAAAATAGTATATTTTTCAAATTAAAACCTCTCTGTTGGACACACAACAATAGAGCATCAGTGGAACCCTGTCAAGAATTTCCAATCTAAAGAAACATAATAGAACATGGCGGGTTAGTTCATTTCAGATGTCACCACAGATTAACCATGGGAAAAACTACACATCACAGTGACAAAGGCAGCTGCCTTAGGGAAAAACCCAGGCTTTCCTGAACCGTCAAATCTCCTGTTAGCTAAGATGCATCATTTCTGTGAAACTTGGAAAACAAATGGCACAGAAATGATACATATGGTATAAGATCCAGAAGGGGCATAATTTCATTTTCACTCCCATTCTTCAATTTTTGCTATTACAATTCATGCCACTCTACAGTGGTACTAAAGCATGAACTGTATTGTAACCAGACACTAGATGTTAAAGGCAGATACTCAATCTGTAATGGGCTAGGAACAGGGGATTAGGATGGAAGGAGACCCACCTGAGCTCGCTTTCACCTCCAATCCACTCAGGCACCTTGAGTTTGGAGTCAAGATTGTAGTAGGTGCCACCCACCTCCCGGACACAGATCCAATGCTGTCGTTTAAGAGGGAGCTTCAGGGGACCCCAGCAGAGACTCGAGGGCAGATTCATGATGAAACCCATCACATTAGAGAGGGCAATAACATTAACATCCCTGGGTAAGCAGAGAGAGCAGAAATGGCATTCAGTTATTTCTCCTACTTTCTGTATTATAAACTCTAGCAGAGGTAGTTCTCTCCCAAACTATAGCAATTAAGCTTTCTCCATACACTTCACCCTGGTTCTCAGTACCTGCGCTTATCCCACCAAACTGCTTCATAGCCTTTGGTCTGAAGCGCTGCCATAATGACATTCACATCATAGTTCCCGTTTCCCAGCATGCTCTTCTTGTGTGGTGTCACCATGGTGTTGGGAGACAGTCTGCAAACACAAAGTGAAAGAATGTTGTTGCAAGAGTTTCTTATACCCATCTCCCAGGCTCACACATTCATACTCCCTATGAAGAATTGGCAATGGTTGTGCTTGTATCCCATACACTTTTATTAAAAGGTCAGCCCAATGCTGAAAGGTGATGACTCAATAGGAACACACAACCCTCCCACTTATTATTCATCCTCACTGTTCAAAATTCCAATCAGACAACTGGCAAAGTTTGGCATCTTCAACCTGAACTATTCTGCTCTCTCTCTTACCCAGCAGGCAGAGCAATTGGCATATGGTATTGGTTCAGTTCTGACTCAAAAGGAAAAGGGTAATGCCACTTAGATGGGCAACCTCCAAAAATACCAATATATTGACTAGATCTGACCTTACTAAACTCATAATGGATAAACTCACAGCACCTCAAAGTGCTTTGGCTGCAGATAGGTTTTCAAATTTGCCAAGGAATAAGTACTTGTGTATATAAAATGCATCACTGAAGCATCAGGAAATTTATTTAAAAAAAGCAGTACCACCACTAAATGGGCCAACTGTCAATACTATTACAATAATAAGGTCAAGAGCTAAGCTTGCTCGTGGCTAAATCTCTTTTCACTGCCATTTAAACATTCATGCAGAGGCTTGCCAATACATATTATTTATTTGTAGTAGGACATCACCTCAACAGCTCCAATCAGGATTCCATCATGTTGTGCACTGTGCAAATATATACAAAGACAGTATCTCCAAAGAGCTTACCATCTAAGTAGACAAAGCATAGAAGGGGGAGGGAAAGGCCTACATCATACAAGCAGACCTATTAGACTGATGGTTGGCAAGTCTCCAATTAATTACATTTTGTTATTATTCTATATTTTTAAATACGTTTTGTAGTGAGGGGAAGGAAGGTAGGGAAAAGGGGAGAGGAGGAGCCACTGAGAAGAGCCAATAGTTGGGAAGCTCAAGTAGCTGCAGCGAGTGCATAAGGAAAAAAGGTAGGAGGAAGCAGGCAAATCAGCAGAGGTCAAAAGAAATTTAGTTTGAGGACATCACTAGTGTCTGAAGGCAGTCTGTACCTGGCTCCAACTGGGAAAGTCACCCACATTAGCTCCATCCCCAGGAGATCCTGCTCTTCCTCCAACATGGCTGGGGGGGGAAGGGTGGGGCAGAGATGCCTGCTTGGTTCTTACACTATGCCCTGAAGGCTGTCAAAACTTTGGTGGACAGTTATAAGGAACAAGTTCTGCAAGCTACGGCTGTCTACTGAAAATACCCTAATCCTAGAGCATCCCACCATAAAGCCTTTGACCACAGAAGAGGAGAAGCAGCTTTTCAAGTAACGAAGTGACCAGCCATTGTGGTATAAGTGGACACCATTTTGCACTCATTTAAGGTAGTTCTAGGAATCTAGGTGGTCTTCAAAGCAGCCAAAATAGTGTACATTGGAGTAATTTAGTTCAAAAGTGATGAGCCAATAAAAGGGAGAGAAAGCTTTAAACAAGGTGTTAATATGAGAGGCTATTAATATCACAGCCTTGGATTATTTTTTGAGCAAAGGTCAAATCACTGCTTCTTTCAACACAGTCAACCTATTATTGCCTCTCTTTAGCACAATAATGGTTATAAGTAATTATGGCCCCAAAACTTCAACTAGCTTTTCCTGGTCACACTAAAGCTTCATATAACAGGTAGTTGGCCAGCACATCCACTTCCAACACTAACTCTACAATAAAACCTCAGAATCATGAACCAACCAGTAAACCACACACCTCATTTGGAACTGGAAGTATACAATCAGGCAGCAGTAGCAGAGAGAGAAAAAATACAGTGCAGTACTGTGTTAAACAAACTACTAAAAATAAAGAGAAAGCAGAATTTTTCTTCTGTACAGGCATGTTTCAAAGTTGCATTAAGTCAATGTTCAGTTGTACGCTTTTGAAAGAACCATATCATTTTGTTTAAAGTTATGAATATTTCAGAGTTACAAACAATCTCCATTCCCGAGGTGTTTCTAACATTTAGATACTATTGTACTTCAAGAATATTGTCTCTGAGTATTTACATTTATAGAAAATGCAGGCAGATGCTAAGCACCGTTATGTCTATTAGCATGACACCAAGGAGCCCCAATCACAAAACAAGACTCTACTGCACTAGGGATTTCAAACTGGGGTTTGTAGCCTCCACGGGGGTCATAAGGCGGTTACATGGGACTCATGAGCTGTACGGTCTATGGGGCAGACAGCCCTAAGCCCCCCATTAAATTGGACCTCTTCCTGTTTTTAATTTATAAGAGAGGGATCACATTCAGAGACTTGCTGTGTGAAATCAATACAAAAAGTTTGAATACCACTGTGTTAGGCATTGTACAAACAGAAAAAGAGACTGAGCTTGCCCCAGAGAGCAAATGTCTGATAAACCTAAGCGTCCAGAAGCACATTTATAAAAGAACTGTATGGCTACATCTACACTGGCACGTTCTCACGCAAAAACTCTTTTGTGGAAGAGTTCTTCTGCAAAAACTCTTCCAGAAGAGCGCGTCTACACTGGCATGTGCTTTTGCACAAGAGCATCCATGCCAGTGTATACACTCTTCTTGCGCAAGAAAGCTCTGATGGCCATTTTAACCAGAGGGCTTTCTTGCGCAAGAAATTCGTGTTGCCTGTCTACACTGGCCTCTTCTGGAAGATCTCTTGAGCAAGAGAGCTTATTTCTGAGCGGGAGCGTCAGAGTTCTGGCACAAGGAGCCCTGATGTCATACATTAGAACGTCAGTTTACTTGCGCAAGAACATGCGGCCAGTGTAGACAGGCAGCAAGTTTTTGCGCAAAAGCCGCCACTTTTGCGCAAGATCGTGCCAGTGTAGACACAGCCTAAGGGTACAACCATTTTTATTCTTCCCAGTCAATTTAGAGAAGTAAAATTCAGAGATGAAAGGGAAAGTAGGCAGTTTATATAAATATGTGAAGGCAACATACGAACTGTTACTTGTGAGTACAATTTTCTCTATGAAAACTGCCTCTATGTAGTCCTACTCAGGCATGCACCTAAGGGGCAAAACCCAGAGAAAAATCAGCTGAGTTTAATTACACTAGCTACATCTACACTGCTGGGTTCTTGCACAAGAAAATGTCCACACTGCCACGTGCGAGAAGTGCTTTTGCACAAGAGTTCCCATGGCAGTGTGGACGCTCTCTTGCGCAAGAAAGCTCTGATGGCCATTTTAGCCTTAGGGCTTTCTTGCGCAATAAATCCCTGCCAAGCGTCCACACTGCCATCTTGCGCAAGAGCTCCCGTGCAAGAGGGCTTACACCTGATAAAAAAGAGCGTAGCTCTTGCGCAAGAAGCCCTCTTTTACCACGCCGTACTGTAAATTTCCTTGCACAAAAGCGGGCAGGCAGTGTGGACGCTCTGCGGATTCTTGCCCAAGAACAGCTGTACTTGCGCAAGAAGCTGCGAGTGTAGACATAGCCTAGGAATGCAAAACCGTATTCCCAAAACAGAGTATGCAATGTAGATTCCAAGCTGTACAAGTGAAGCTGTGTTTGTGTAGAATTCCAGTTAGCTGTGCTTCAGATTTAGAAAACTGAAACATTATGGAAGTGTGTCACTGATGTGCAATAGCCTTAATGGAGTGAGCCTCAAGATTCTAAGGTACTGTCATACGGGCTGGTCAGGTGCTGGAACACAAACTAGTCCTCTTTGTCAGATGCAGACTGCAGATTTCAAATAAAAGCCCAAGCAAACAAAACACTACATGAGTAGTCTAATTCAGATGGAAAGCTGAACCCAGCCTTTCCTATAGATGGGACGCATTTTGTGTCTGTAGAATACAGAGAAGGGAGGATGAACTAGTAAGGCTATGGCTACACTGCCCCCATTTTGAGCAAAAAATATGCAAATGAGAAGCATGGAATATTGCTGCGCTTCATTTGCATAATTAATGAGGCTCCGTTTCTGCGCAAAACCCCTCTTGTGCAAGAGCTGTTCTTCCACATTTTTTTCAGGAAGAATGGCTCTTGCGCAAGAGGGGGTTTTGTGCAAAAAGGAGCCATGTAGACGGCTCCTTTTTGTGCAAAAACCTCTTGCGCAAAAATGGAGCCTCATAAATTATGCAAATGAAGCGCAGCAATATTCCACACCTCCTCATTTGCATATTTTTTGCACAAAATGGGGGCAGTGGAGACAGTCTTAAAGTTTGCAATTCAGTAACTTACAGATGTGATTACAGTTACAAATGCTTTCCTTAGTGACTGGTAAGGACTCAAGGGGAAAGTTATTTTTGTTAGCACCAGGCTTAGATCCCACATTCAATAAGTTCACTGATTGGTGGGAATATGTTCACCAAACCTCTGTGGAACCTTATAATATGCAGTGAGATGATTGAAAACAGTGGAACTGTCAAATGAAGCACACAGTGTGCTAAAGATGGTATGTAATCCTTCAACCTCTCCTTGCCTTCAATTAAGTTCAGCAAGTAATCAAACTCATACCACCAGCTACATGTTTTGTTAGTCTTTAAAGTTCTACCAGACTATTTGTTTTTTACATTTTTCCAGATACAATCAAGGTAAAGCATGGAGACAGGTTATTTTCCACTGCCCATACTTAAAACCCCCTTCATTTGAGAAAACCTGCTTTGTCAAAAGACCTTTCATAGATTGACTCAGATCTACAGAAGAGCAGAAAGTTGTGCAACTACGAGGCTATGTCTACACTGCAGGCTTCCCACGAGGAATAAGCCCTCTTGCACAAGGCGGCAGTGTGGATGGGCAACAGAGGTTTCTTGCACAAGAAACCCCTATGGCTAAAATGGCCATCCATGCTTTCTTGCACAAGAGTGTGTCCACACTGTCATGGCAGCTTTTGCGCAAAAGCACATGGCAGTGTGGACACACTCCAGCGCAAAAAGCCTGCAGTGTAGCCCCACTGTATCATTATCCAAGCTTCATGACGGAGTGGTTATGGACTGAGATCTAGGACAAGGCCATCTTTGAGTTGAGATCTGACAATGCAGATAGAATGAGACTTCTGAGAGAAATATATGTACCAAACAAATATGTGGCTTCTCACATATTCCAGAGATCTATGTCCAATCAAAGCCAAGGCAATCATTTTTATTAGGATCAGAAAGAATAGCAATAGCAGAAGGCTTTTGCTCCAGTTGAGTAGAAATAAATCTGTGGCTAAGTTTCAGTGGTTAAATTTCTGTTTGTGGGCTGAAACAAAAGCATCAGCATTTTTCATAGCTGACTACTCATAGACACTCCACTTCCTGAACAGTATGTTCATTATGGCCCATTTTGAAGGCTACTTAGGGTAGTACTGTAGTCCATTGTTTCGCAAACTGTGGGTCCCAACCCCCCTGGAGGTTGTGAGCAACTTAGAAGGGGGTTGCAGTATCAAAGTTTGAGAACCCCTGCTGTAATCTACACTTTAAATAGATTAAATACATTTTCTTTTCCAATCAAAGAAATATATATGGGTGAGCCAGATACTATTCTCATGAGACCACTGCTTCTCAGAAGAAGAAATACCACTGCTATCATGCAGTCTGTCAGCACTGGGGCACTACATAAACCTTGATCAATTGCAGAAATAACTTTTGATCACATTCCCCTGGCGTGGAATTTCAGAATATTTTCATAAAACTTGGCTTTTCACATATTCTAGACTGTCAGATTCTGATAATGAACCTCAAATCCAAATTAGATGAATTGCAATTACTTCTATGGATAGAGATGGAGAATCAGAGGAGATTTCCTTTAGTATATTACTGAAGTTAAGGGGACTTTCAGATTAGTATTGAGAAGTGCTCCCATGAAAAAGCATAAAATATTTTAAATGTGTATAGTAAAATAAGAGACTACTGACTGGATTATTCCTTTTCATACTAAGTTAAACAAAATATCCATATTTAAAAGTTATTCAAAGCTGCTGCAGGATTTGCACCAGTGTGTCAGATCACAAGAACCTCACTGTAGAATTTAGATCCAGCATGCCAGAGTATCCAGGGTGAAAATACATAATTGGTAATAATATTTGAAGAATTTAATTTGTCCCATTTTTTAGACATCTACCTTCCCCGTTCTGAAGCCAACCACACAAACACAAGGCAAAATATGTTTAATGGGAGTAATTTACCTTACCAAAACAAGGGAATGGAGAAATTTGGGAACCAGATAAGAGCTTTGGAGGAGGAGATTATTAAGGTTGGCCCATCACATAAAGCAGGGGTGGAGAATCTTTTTTGGGTTGAGGGCTGTCCCACAGAATACAAAAAAATCAGTCGGAGGCTGCACACAAGTGAGAAGCAAAAAAAAAAACCCCTACAAAAACAAAAACCAACAAACCCTCAGTGCTGTGACCCCCAAATGAGGGAAAGACACTCCCCACATTCCTTATGCACACCAGAGCCTAGTAAGAGCACACTAGACTTTGTGTGCTCCAGCCCTGTGGAGAGGCAGCAGGAGACTGGAGCACCAGTGCAGGCTCCCCAATGCCAGGGAGTGCTCCTGAGCCACAGGGGCTGGATCCAGGCAAGCCAGAGGCCGCATCTGGCCCCCAGGCCTTGGGTTCCCCAGCCCTGACAAAGGTCATCTGCACCTCAAAAGTGGCAGCCCGAACAGTTTTGAGCACCAGGAAAAAGTGAGAGAAGAGCTTTTACATCATTAATATAGAAGATATGACAGGATAAAGAAGATGCTGCCCAGCTTTCAAAAGTCACAGATTCTGAACTCCCTTTCTCCCTTGCAACTCCCAAAGGGTATTTCAGATACTCATTCCAGCAATAAAATGCAAAAACAGGAACTAACAATGCCAGTGCAGGTGCTCCCTACCTCTGGAAAATCTCTTGAAGTGTTTCCCGGGTGAATGCGTTGCTGTCCTGGAAGACATTATTTAGGGCATGGAGAGCACACAATTCCCTACGCTGTTTCTCATGGTAAATACGGAGTGGTGCCAGCTGTGGTGGCTCAGGCGATTCCGATTTGATTTTGTCACCTTTCCATGGCACACAACTCATTTTTTCATAGGACAGTTGAGGGGAAGGTGATGAGAAACAGAGGAGTCTTAAGTTTTTCTCCCCTCCACAATCAAAACAAGAGCTCACTATTCCCTTCCGTTATTGACAAATCCTGCTTCCGGCTGGCAAACACTCCTCTTGTGCTTTTAGTAATTGACTGATTGCAAAAATCATGTAAGGATCTGGAACATTTCCCCTCTCCCTCCTCCTCCACCCCATAAAAAGTTTCTATTGGTGTAAGTCCTCCCCTCTGTGTCCTTTCAAAAAATATCAAAATAAGATTTAAATCCCCTTATAGCATCAGGACTCCAGTTGGAATTTATCACATCGCTCCTTTTCTTCCATCTCCTTTGGTCTGCTGCCCCACTAAAAAGGATCCAGAGCAGGCTGGGAAGAAATGCCCTGCACCCCACGAAGCCAAACTAGAGACGATGAGGCCAGTCTCAGAGGCCGTTTGCAGGAGCGCAGGGGCCTCGGGGACGTCTCAGTTGCTTTTCTCCATCCTTTTGGGAGTGGCCATGTCCTGAAAAGCAGATGCCAAGGGCTGGGGAGCGAAGCGGCCTCTCGTAAGGCGTGAGCTCCTCGCCAAGTCCTGCCGCGCTCCTGAGCAGGGGAGAGAAGCCTCGATCAGCCCATCGGAAACAGCAGCGGCACGACGGGCTCGAGCCCCGGACACGCTCCCGGGGGGCGACCCCCCACCCCAGGCTCGCTCGAGACATTCCTCCCCCGAGCCTCCCGCGGACGCGCAGTCCCACCCGCGCGCCCAGCGCCCCCCCCCCCGCCGCGGGGCTGCCAGCGGGGCAGGGCCCGTGCCCCGGGGGAGGGGGGCTCCCCGCACGAGGGCGAAGTCCGAGGAGAGCCCGGGAGCGAGCGGCTCCCCGGGGCGGGGGCTGGTCCCGCCCGGCCGGGAGAGGCAGCGGCAGCCGGAGCCGCGGTATCCGCCGCCCCCCGCCCGGGCAGCCGACTACTCACCGCTCGCCAGCCCCGACCTCCCGGGCTCAACAGCCGCCCCAGCGGCCCCCGCGCACGCGCGACCAACCCGCCCCGCGTAAGGCGCGTGCTCTGGCCCCGCCCCGCACACGCCTACGTCGCCAGAACGCTCAGGGCGCCCTTCCACGCGAGTGACGTCACTGCAAGCTGTTCAGCCGCCTGGGCTGGAGCTGGGGGGAGGGGGAGCGCCGCCGCGTGGCTGTGGGCTCGGCACCCCTTGCGTCACTCGTGCGGCACGTGCCGCGGGCTAGACGTCCTCTGTACCGGCCTGTGCTGCCTGCGCCGTGCGCTGCCAGGGTATGGACCCTGCAGGCTGCCATGGGTTACGTGCCTGCTGCATTGGCTTGTGCTGCTGCACCGCATCTCCATGCACAGAGTTTGAGCTCCATCTCCAGCCGGAAGTGGAGACTCTCTCAGCACCACCATTTAGCAGCTCCTGAAGCCATTGCATGGCGTCTTGGGTTTGCACACAGCCTGCCTATGCATGTCAGAGATCCCACTGCTCTAGCTACTTGTGTCTTCACGCTGTTCTGGGAATGCATCCATTGGGGGCCCCCACGAAACACACAAGAAAAAAATCAATAGGAAGTCCCCTTGAGCTGCTTAGTCTTCTTAGGCTTAGCTCTTGGGTGTGGATTGCACAGATACAGCTGCTTTCTAATACTTGATCCTTTTTGTTTCCTCTTGCACACACTTCCTTTCTTCATATGTGGTGTATCTAATACATAATAAGAGTAATGCTTTCTGAAGAAGAATGTGAATAATGTGTTGTTGCTCTGCCAGGTGTCCGGTTTTCACCTGGATGGTCCGTTATTTCTGGCCCCGTCCGGTAAATAGGGTTGCCACTTGCCAGGTGTCCGGTTTTGAACTGGACAGTCCAGTTTTTGAGCTTTTTGTCCAGGAAACAAATTGAGAAAATACCAGACATATAAATGTCCGGTATTTTCTAATTAAGTAAGTTTTATTATTATCAGCAGTATCAGTAGATAGTTGCGTACTGTGTGAGCATATCTACCAGCCAGGCAGTATAAACAGTAGAGAGGAGGGTGGTGGGGGCGGTGCTGGGGTGGGATGGAATCCCTGAGGCTGGACTTATCCGTGCGCCCTGCTGGGACCGTGCAGGGGACGGTCAGCACCCCAGGATCTGCATGCACCCGGGTCAGCCCCACTCGCCACTGGCCAGTTCCCCTCCAGCCAGCCCCACTCCCCCCGACCTCCTCCCGACCAGCCCTACTCCCCGCTGGCCAGTTCCTTCCCTCGATCTCCCCCAGCCAGCCCTGCTCCGCTCTCCTCCCCTCCCGGCCAGTCTCCCCTTCCCCTCCCTCATTCTGAGATCATGTGTGTCTGGTATTTTTTTGAAACCCATCTGGTAACCCTACCGGTAAAAAAACCCCAGAAACTTGCTCAACCAAGTTTTTTTCCTGCCATGTTCGGGATTTTTGGTGAAAGCATCTGGCAAGCCTAGTTTCGGGGGTGGGGTGGGGAGGGGTTATTTACACTTAATGGAATTTTAGGAGCACAGTGCTGGCATGGAATTTATACCTGGACGACACGCTTAACTTTTTGGATACCTCTGGATTTACTGTGGGAACATTTTAAGATGACAAACACAATCTGCAAATATGGCTCAGCCCTAACCTGGAGTTGCTTATGTAAGGTGCAACAGAAGTTCAATTTCCTTATGGGGAAAAAAAGGATCAAATTCTTCTAGTTCAGTGACCTGTCAATGACATTACAGTCTGAGAGCATTATAATTCTGTTTGCAAGTTGATGAGAGAAGGTAAGGGCGATGTCATTTGATTCATAAAAGTCTACAGGGTCATTATTTCAATAATGTCACTTTCTGCAGCACCCCCACCACACTCTCCCACCTCTGTTGATAGTATAATTAGGATTGCCAAAAGTTCAGTTTTCAACTGGAACAGCCAGTCAAAAAGAGACCCTGGAAGTGCTGGACAGCACTGCTGATCATGCTATTAAAAGGTTGGCATGGAGCAGCCAGGCTTCCTATACAGCTCTGCAAGGCTCCTGGGAAGTGGGTGGAACATTCTTCCAGCTTCTAGGGTGAAGGACAGGGGTGGCCAAACCATTCTGGGCAAAGAGCCAAGATAGCAGTGGATCCAGTGTGAAGAGCCAGGGCAAAGTTGTCAACCAAAAAGAAAAAGGACTGCCCCTTTAAAAGGAGCCCCCGGTTGTGTTTAGTCAAGGGGAAAAAAAAAAGCTCTGCCCTTTGAGTTAAACACGTTTTGAGGCTTTTTGGTCACAACAGGTTCCCGCCACCTGCCGCCATCTTTATTTCTGCAGCTTTCATGGCCGTGCCGGACAGCTCTCCTGCCTAGGTCAGCACAGGGAGCCGGGAGGAGAGGGCCATTTTTGGGGACGCAGGGGTGGTTTTCGAGCCATGGGTGGGCTTCGCAAGCCACAGCCAGGGGGGAAAAGCCGCACACGGCTCATGAGCCTCGGGTTGGCCACCCCGGTGTAGGAGCACTGGCTCCCCAGCTCCAGCTGGCTAGGAACCATGGCCATAGGTGACACACAGGGAGAGACACAAGGGATCATATGCGTCAAACACTATGGGTGGGAAGGGCAAGTGATAGGCCTAGCTGGGAAACTAGCAAGAGGTGGTCTGATGTCCAGGCCCCCCTACTCTCCACACTTACCAGGAACATCATGGCAAGCAGAGCAAGAGCCCCAACTTGCTCCATTCCTCTGGCCACATCAGGGGAGGGGGCAGGATCTCCTCACCCTCATCCATGGGAAGGAGAGCTGGCAGCCATGCTCTGTTTCCCCTGTCACTGCCAGTGAATGTGAGGGAGAGTGGACCCCTGGTTCCAATAATTCCCCCCAAGCCACATTGCACGGGGGAAGGGAAGGAGGAGGGGACAGAGCAAAGGCAGGAAGGGATGGAGCAGGAGTCGAGAGGTGGAGCCTGGGACAGAGGGGAGTTGTCCCGGTCCTTCCCCAGGCTGGAGGAAGGTGTGTCATGTGGCCCCCCCATGTACCCTTTCACCAGCCGACCCTGCCCACACCCTAACCTTCTGCCCCAACTCAGAACCCTCCCACAGCCAAACACCCTCCTGGATCCCACACTCCACCCACCTGCCCCAGCCCTGATCCTGCTCCCTCCACTCTCAACCTCCAGCCCACAGCCCCTTCGTGCATCCCAAAACCCTCCTCATCCATGGCCCCACTCCAGAGCCTGCACCCCTAGTCAGAGACATCAGCCCCACCCCGAATCCCAACTTCCTGCCCCAGCCAAGAGCCTCCTAATGCACCTTGAGCTCCTAATTTCTGGGCCTTCCCTAGAGCCCACATCCCCAGCCATAGACTGTACCTCTTCCCACACCTCAACCCCCAGCCTCAGTGCAGAGTCCTTGCCTCACTCTGAATCCTTTGACCCCACCTCCAGCCCAGAGGCCCCTCCTGCACTCTACATTAATTTGAAATGCCTTTCTCCCATGAACACAATGGTATCAAACATTACAAACCCAGAACACGGATATATTTGAAAAAATGCTTAGAAATCAGTGGGTTTTAATTGTACTTTAACACAGGTATGCCATACATGCAGCCCTTACATGCAGCCCTTACATGGTTAAACAGTGATCCTCAACTGACATTCCTGTGTTATTAATTAAAGCTCAGAACAGGATAGCTGATTAATTTTTTTAATGTTACAGATTAGTGTGCATGGAATGAGTGCTTCAACTTGATTTGCTGCCATCCAGAAAAAAAAAAGGAAAAAAAAAGAGCTTCTGTGGTATTTGTTATCAGCGCTGTTTATTGTGCCAAAAGAGTTGTAATGAGGGACTGGTTCTGATATCAGCACGCAGCCAAAAGTTATTGGAATCCATCCACAAATGGTATGCACTAAGTTATATAATGTATATTACATAACATGATAATCCCTAAGTAATGTATTACAAAATCTGTGTTTTTGCTATGGTACTGATCATTTTTAGACATCAGTGGAGAAACAAAGTGGCTGATTAGTGGCTGAATCTTTGGAGAATACCATATTAGAGGACCTGGTTAAGGACAATGTTCAGGGATGTAATTAGTTCACCCAAATACTGAATTAGACAAGACTGGAGAAGAAGTACATTGCACACCAGGAAAAAGTTGAAGATGCTGGGACAAGTGCCAGCTGTGGGTGAGTCTTTGCATCTCAATCTGTCAAGAGTGCTAATTGGAATTTGCACCTTGCAGTGCTAGAAGATATAATGAAAATTTTTTTTACATCAGAAACAACAAGCAGTCCCGTGGCATCTTAGACACTAACAAATGTATTAGGTCATAAGCTTTTGTGGGTAAAACTAACTTAAGTTAAGTGGGGGTTTTACCCATGAAAGCTTATGATGTAATAAATTTGTTAGTCTCTGTGGTGCCAAAAGAATACTTATTTTTCTAGTTACAGACTAATACAGCGACCCCTTTGAAATTTTTAAATTCAGATTTATGCAACTATTCTGTACTGATTACCTGGTACCTCGTGAACTAAAAGGTGTTACAAAGTCTGGCCCAAACATATATAGGAATTTCATTAAGAAACTGGTTTTTTTTAAAAAGTCACTAGTTCCCTTCTGTGCTGTTGGAATTATTAATAATATTAGAAATTGTTAATATGGGAGAGTATCAGACACCAGTTTGTACATTCATTTATTAACAACAAAGGCCCAATTGTATTAGTAAACATGCCTACTAACCTAAAAATAAGCTGTCACTAACTTAATACAGCAACAAATGTACTGATGGGGGAATTCTGCTCCACTGCGCACACACACAACTCATGTCCTCCACAGTTTTTTTTTTTCCACCCTGAAAATAAATTCTGCCAGGGAGGAGCTGCAATGACATCTCCTCACTAGGGGCTGCTGTGGTGCCAGAAGAGAAAGCCAGTTCAGGGTCAGAGTAGCCAGGCATAGAGGAGGGAAGGGATACTGCCCCGTCTCCTCACAGTGCCTTGCCTGCAGGACCAGGTGAGGAAATGCAGGATATGGGGGAACTGGACAGCATGGGCACACGGGGCCATTGGAAGGTCATGTTCTCTGTGGTTCAGAAAGGTTAGTGGGAGGGACAGGTTGGGGCAGGGGTAGAAGAACTACTGCAGTGACAGTCAGGGGCTGAGTGGGAGAGGGAGTGCAGGGACACTTGGGGACAGAAGGGAGGTGGGTGTTTGAGGGTTCCAAAAAGTGTGGGTGGCTCAGTGTGGATGTAGGGACACATGCAGGTTCATCCTTAGGACACATGCAGGGGCCCTACACAGTACTATTAAACTGGTGCCTTGATGCCTGACAGCAGCTGTGGGAGGGTGGAAGGACGAGTTTTTAGAGATGTGATTTTATAATCTTCAGCAACAAAGTAATTAAATCTTTTTAAAGTAAGTTTTAAGCTCAGGTCTTGTAGATGAACACAGTAAATGTAGAAACTAACGGTATATGCCTAGGGTTGGCAAATGCCAGAGACAGCATTGCAGGGAGCAGGCGGAAGCCAGTGTTGGGGAGGAGCCAGCTTAAAAGCTGTCTTCCACAAACTCTGGATCCCATGGAGACATCTCCCCTCAGCACCCTTGCTCTGCTGCTGATAGCAAGGCAGTAGCATGGAGGAAGAGGGAGGCTGTTTTTCAAGCCACAGAGGCAGCGGAGAGGGGCAGGCAGGAGCCTCTACTCAGAGGGATCTGGCTTTTAAGCTGGATCCCCTGAGCATTGACTCCGTAGAGCCCCCTGTCCTCTCCACTGCTGCTTCTATATCAGAGGCAGCAGTGTGTGTGGGGGAGTATAGACGGGATGCTGGTGCAGTCTCTGTCCGCAGGGAGCTCAGGCCCCCTGAGGACAGGGTCTGCGGTCACCCCGCACTGCTGCCTCTGTATCAGCGTGGGGTGGCAGAGTGTTCCCCGGGAGTGGGGCCAGAGCTAGAAGTACACTGGCTGCCGGCCCTGCCCCTGGGGAGTATTTTAGGAATTGTGTAATTGCTAAAAATTGTTGCAGCTATATGATTACTAAAATACATGATATCTGACATCCCCACATGGGAGGTCAATATTGTTTAGCTGAATTGACAACACTTCCACTGCTTACTGGGCTCTTAGAAGACATTTAGAGGTAAATTAGAGCTAAAGAACAGCACAGAACACTGAGCACCAGGACTGGATGGCTGTAAACAAACTTTATGGGACTTGGCCATACTCATGATAAGTGGACATCTGGCTAACTAAAATCATGCTGGACCACGGATTCGCTGAACCAGAGAGTGCCGGACTAGAGAGGTTCAACATGTACAAATACATTAGAACAGTGTTTCTCAAACTGTGCTCCGCAGAGCCCCAAGGCTCCGTGAGACATCTCCAGGGGCTCTGTGAGGTTGACAAACTGGAAACATCGATAGGTACCACACATACAATCAGTGGACCACTGGGGCTCCGCATAAATTTTTATGCATGTAAAGGGCTCTGGAGCCCAAAAAGTTTGAGAATCGCTGCATTAGAAGATCAAGGACAGGGTAGGCCCATTACTGCCCTCCCAGGCGGCTGATCAGTGTAGGCATTTTTGGAAAGGCAATGCTTTCCCTTGCTTATACTACTCATTCTGCTGTCCCATGCCAGGCCCCCAGATAATCTACAATGTCCCATAGCTTGGAGAGAGAGGGTTTTGGGGAAGGGATGCAATGGTTGTAGAAGAGGGCAGAGCAGAGGTAGGAAGAGACGGGTGGGGATGGAGCAGGAGTGGGGCTTGGGGAAGTGATGGATTGGGGGCAGGGATGGAGCATGGGAAGAAAGAGGTGGAGTTGGGGTCTGGAGTAGAAGAGTTGTCCTAGGCCTGGGCTCCCCTAGAGATGGACCTGTCTGAGCTATGCCTGGTATCTAACTAGAAAGAGATGTGTTCTGTACTGCTTCAGTGGATAAGACACTGAATGTGGACTTAGGAAACCTATTCCCAGCTCAGCCACTGAAGTGCTTGGGCAAGTCACTCCCCCTCTCTGTGCTTTGTTTCCACGTCCATTCTTATCTCCTAAGACAGTAAATTCAGTCCCTTACTATGTTTGTATACAGTGCCTAGCAAAAATGGGGCTGCAATATAATTTGGGGGATCTGGGTACTATTGTAATATTAATACAAATAATACAAGAGTAAGAGCAGAGTTCCCTGCATGCTATTTTCCTATCCCATAAGCTTCCTCTCCCCTCAGACATACCCATTTAATGTTCACTATGATCACACCACAATACACAGCTTGTTTGAAGCTGTGGGCAGAGTCAGCCTGAACTGCAACACTTTGGGTCATCCCCAAACTTAAGTAACCTACTGTAGATAAAGAGGTGTAAGCATTAGCCCCCTCAGCCCAACTAGTGTTTTACTGCTTATGCTACAATCATACCTAGTTGCTAATATTTCAGTTGGGGAGGGACACTTTTCCACATTGTTGTGAAGAGTTAGGCTTCCTGCCATTGGACATTCTAGGGAAGTTTTAATGTTTGATAATGGCACTTTAAGAACATTCAGTAGTTACTCATCACAACATCCTTGTAAAGCAGGTATTTCAACTAGGGATGTTAAATTTCGATTAATCAGCTAATTGAGTAGTCAATTGAATTTTTATCGAATACTCAATTAATCAATAAGGGGAGTGCTCACTATGCCTCCGCGCCTCTCCCTTTGAAATGTACAAGAGCCGTGGCAGCTCCTGTACATTTCAAAGGGAGAGAGGCAGCAGAAACTCATGCCAGCAGGGAGCAAAGCAGTCCCCACTTGCATGGGTTCCCTTCTGTGCTTCTTCCTTTGAAATGTACAAGACCTGCGGGCTGTTCTTGTACATTTCAAATGAAGAGGAACAACAGTGAGATCAGCGCAAGCAGGACTGTTTCAATCCTCTCTCACGCTGTTTCCCTGATGCACCTTGCCTCTCCTGCCTCCCGCAGAGATGGTGCCGAGGAGGGGAAACTGGCTTTTAAGCCAGCTCTCCCCAACACCGGCTCATGCTCACCCTCTTGCTGCCTCTCTCTGATAGAGACAGCAAGGGGGGAAGCGACTAGTCGAGTTCCTACTTGAACACCTGATAAGCATTTGCTTATAGGATAGTCAACTAGTTGCTTACATCCATAATTTCAACTTCATTTTACAGCTGGGGAATTTGATGTCCTGGTCCTGAGAGCTGCTGAATACCTACAAACCAGGGGAAGTAAAAAAAAAGGAGTTATGGGCACTTAGAAACAGTGATGTGGAAGTGTAAAAGGGTTAACGGTTTAACCAATGAGCTCATCCATTAACGTTTACGGTTACATGCAGGTCTCCTTCCAGCACTGCTGCCTCTGCCCCTGGAGAGCCGCCTCCCCAGTGTGTAAACATGTAACTGCTTACATTTTCAGTGATTACATATTTACCATAATAAACACATTTTAACATTGCTACTTAGAAACTGACCATAAAGTTGAATTAAACAAGGTCACTCACAGATGAACTTGTTAAAACCTAGACTGAAACACAGGACTCCCTTTTTTTCAATCCATGATTAATCATCTAGATACCCTTGTGACACTGAACTGCTTTCTTTGTGAGGCGAAACTGCATTGGCTGCTTAGTGGAACAGCTGGTAGGGAAGGAGTTTGCAGTGGAAACATAGAAAATACTCCGAGAGGTAGCTCTGTTAGTCTGTAACTAAAAAAAAAAAAACTTAAAAAACCCCCAATGGTCCTGTAGTAGGCTATGTCTACACTACCAAGTTATTTTGAAATAAGTTGTTTTGAAATAACTCCTGAAATAACTATTTTGAAATAAATGTATTCCTTTTTACAAGCAGGAGTTATTATTTCAAAATAACAAGCCCCCTTATTTTGAAATAACAGCCTTGGTAGTGTGGACGTTCACCTTCTTATTTTGCCATTGTAGACATGCCCTTGGAGACTAACCAAAAATATAAATAGATAGCATCATGAGCTTTTGTGGGCACAATCCACTTCTTCAGAAGACAAATATAGAGCAAGAGGCACAGAGGTTGAATGCTAAAGCCTGTTGTCCACTGCATACATCAATTGATGTGGGGATTCATGTCATCCCCAAAAGGGAGGGATTTACTGCCATGGCTCTCATAGAGCTCAGTGGGGGAATGTGAAGTTTATCAGCACTAATGGAAAGCCCAGGACAAAGATTAGCCGTGACCTTTGTAGGGCCTCCAAAATCATGGAGGTGAGTCTGAGGAAGCAGCCTGGTGACGCTCTGACAGAGTCATTGCATCAGAATAAAGCTGCTCCAGCGGATTTATTTCAGCCCGATGTCATCAGCATCTGTCAAAGATGATCTGCCCCACCGACAGCAGGCGCAGAGTGTCTCCCCTTTGTGATTGGTTCTTCCATGTGTCTATCAGAAAAGACCACGTTCTTATTGGTTAGTTAGAAAACGTAAATGCCCGGGTTTACTTAGATGGGCAAACCTTTGACCCGTCTCCTTTTTTCTGTTCAATGATAGGTGGCGATTCCATGTCCGCCCTCTTTCTGAATCTGTTGTTTGATTGGTGTAGAGTGATGCTTGTCATGCCGTTCTCCTCTTCTATTGGCCACAATGCAGTTTAACACGTAGAGCAGGCTCTGCGTTTGTGAGGATATAAGGTGTCGACCTGGCAACACTATTTCTGTCTTCCGGCCTGCAGCGGGAAGCGTTGGCGTGGGGGCGTGGCGGATGAATATTTATGACCTCGGCAGTACCGAGGGTTATATGTAATTATCCATCACGCAGATTGGTGATTGGCTGGAGGGTCTGATTAATAATTCAGAAGCCCGTTGGCGGGCTTTCGAGGTACAGGCTAGGCAGGAGCCAGGGGGCGGGGCTATGCAGATGAGGCGGGAGTTGGAGGCTGGGGCAGGGAAGATGGCGGCAGATCGGAGCCGCTCGCCCATTGGGGGCTCCCCGGTGCCGGCCTGTATGTTCGCCCCGGAGCCCGGCTCCCCCGGCGGGGCGGCCCAGGCGGCAGCCTCCGCCTGCCCCCATCGCGCGGCCTTCGGCTCAGACTGCAGCGAGGACGGGGAGGCGCTCAACGGGGAGCCCGAGCTCGACCTCACCAGTAAGGTAGGCCTGGGCTGGGGGCTGGGGCCGCTGCGGGGGGCGGGGGTAGTGGGGCGCCTGTGGGACTGTCCCGCTGGGAGAGACCCGGGGTCTTCAGGCGCGGGGCGGCCCCTCACTGCCGAGTGGGGTTCTCTGGCCGGCCGGCGCGGCGGGGATGGGGAACAGCGAACAGCGAACAGCGGGCGGCGGTGGGGTGCGGAGCTTGCGGGCTTGCAGTGCTGCCGGGCGAGGCAGGGGTCCTGTAGCTCCCTACGGCGGGAGAGCACCTGCCGTGGTTCCTGGATGGGGCTCTCCAGGGATTGTGAGCTGTCAACTTTCGTATGTACCGCACATTGCTGCTGTTACCCCTACACTGGCTCCTGCTGGGATCTTTCTCTGGTCACCCCCTGATGCGGCCCCCCCCCCCCCCACACACACACACTTCGCAAGTGTTTCCTCTGGCTTTAAAAGTGGCTGGAAATTCATAACCTGCTTATGGCTCTCTAATACTCTTGTGCATTGTTGGGAGGAAACCCGTGTAGTGTAATGCTCAAGTGTCAGAAATGACTTTGAAAGGGGTCTTTGGAAGAGCCTTCTTCCCACATAAAACACCTTGGTTGTGCTATTATCTAGCATTGTTTCAAGTAATAATTTGCTCCAGCCAGAGTGTCAATTGAATATCTGATTTTCTGTCTAGTTGGTGATGGTGAGTCCCACATCGGAACAGTATGACAGCCTGCTTCAGCAGATGTGGGAGAGAATTGATGAGGGATGTGGGGAGACAATCTATGTAATCGGGCAAGGGTCAGGTGAGCATAACTTTCTTTTGAAGGAAAAGCACAGATTAACTGTGCAAGAAAGTATTGTTTTATCCAGTTTGTTTATTGCTGTGCTCAATGCTTCAAAGGTAGATAATTCTGTCCAACTAATCCCCCAATATAGTACCACATACAGGTGATGTCCTGCTAGTGGCTATGCTTGGAAACTTAATTAGGTTACCCTTTATCTTTTATCTGTCATAGTTAAATACTATTGATGAAATAATTTAGCCTGTGTTTAGAAAGAAGAGTGGTCCTGGGCATCTGAGCCCAGTACTGGGTGATTGGAGCTCTGGAGGTATAATATCTGTCCCAATACTGTTTTTGTGTTTTGAGGTGTTTGCTTTACCTCTATGCCCTATTTCCCCCCCCCCCCCCATTTGTAAAATAGCTGCTTCTGACTCCTCTTGGCAGCAGTGTGCCAAGTCTGGCTCTATAACAAAAGCAATTTCCTTTTTGTTTATAAATGTAATGCCTTTAACTTCATATTCTAGGGGTGTGTCTAGACTAGACTTTTTTTTTTTTAAGTAGCCTTTTTTTGAAAAAACTTCACCTGGGTCTAGACTGCAGTTGCGTTCTTTCGAAAGTAAATTGAAAGAACGTGGCAGTTTTTTTCGATCGCGGTAAACCTCAATTTACGAGGAATAGCACCTTTTTTTTGAAACTACTCTTGAAAAAAGGCGATATTGAATGCAAACTGCTTTTTTGAAAGAGCTTCTAGACTCTCTTTTGAAAAAGCGGCTTGCTTTTTCAAAAAATCTGCTTGCAGTCCAGACGCTCTTTCTTTCAAAAAACTTTTTCGAAAGATTCTTTCGAAAGAAGCTTGTAGTCTAGACGTAGCTTAGGTGTGGCAGCAGCCACGTGCCTTTGCGTACTTGTGGCTTGCTGTTTAGATACCTGAAACTTTAACAAAGCTTTGCTATCTATGCCCTAATGCCCCTTGTTTGTTCATTCATTCTAGTTTGCAATTCACAGGGCTTGACAAACAGCCGCAAAATCCGCTTGCCAGCCCTGCACGGCGCATGCGCGCGCCACCAGTGAACGGGGCGACTAGCTGAAATCTACTTGCCCTGGGAGAGTAGATTCAATGATTTGTCAAGCCCTGGCAATTCATATTTTTAAATGTTGTATTGCTAATGACAAATACAACATTTGACATGCCTAGAGTCTGAAATTCTTTTGCAGAAAGCACAACTAGCTCATGGATATCATGAAGGCCAAGAGCTTGGTGCATTTCAAAAAAATTTGGACCTGTACATATATATTAAAAATGTCCAGAGTCATAAGCCTTTAAATGTTTACTAAATTTTTTGGAGAAAATCTCATACTTCAGTGCCTAAGCTGATCTCAAGTTATGGAGCAGTTAGCAGGAAACCTTGAAAGGTTATTCCATAACTGCTTACTGCAGGTTTTCTTGATGCACCTGGAAGTGGCCATTGTCTGTCAGGACACTGGATTAGATGGACCTCTGGTCTGATTCATTACAACTGCTATGCCTGCAATTCAGTAATAACATTGACAGTGTTCAGTCAAGCTGCCCATGTACATCACTCACATCAATTTTCTGTATCCCTGATGCAGGGAATAGCCATACCTAAGGAAGGAAGGTCTATTGCATAATTTAGTCTTTGTGCTTTCTATAGACACTGCTATAAGGAGGATAATTTGTGATTGTTTAGAGATAAGCACTTGCTTTCTTAGATCTAGGTCAAGACTCTCCAAAAGGGAAATATGCCTTTTTGTATACCAACTGGGGTTGTATTGGAACTAGTAACTTACAGGGGAGAGACTTCATGTTACAGCCACAATCCCTCAAACCCAGGGAGTCTCCTTTGAATTTGTTTAGTTTTTAATAATTTAAAGAAAAAATAGGTTGATCTAGTCAGTCTTACAAAACCTGTTAATAGTACTTTGGAAAAGATACCCAAGGGATGCAGCGGAGAGAGTAACTTTAAAAAAAAAAAAAAAAAAAAAAAAAAAAAAAACTTTTCCCCCTGTGGCAGTATGAAAGATTGATAGATGAGATAGCGTGTCTGGCTGTATATGGGAAACTGACTATATACCAGAAGCGCTTTTGAAAGTACAAAGTAAGCAAAAAGAGAAAAATGTGAATTTTTATGCTACTTCAGTGATTTTTTTTTTTCCCCAAGTGTTGCTTAAATTCTCATAGGTGAAGCACTTTCAGATTATTTATTTTGCTGTTGTTGATGGTGACCCTTTGCGTGTTAAAACCTAAGTCTAAAGTTTCCTGTTTTTCTGTAGGCGGCTGAAGTCTTTTCCCGCTTGTGCAGTTAGTGCTACAGATCGCTCATGTGAAGCAAGAATAAAATTACCATTTACTCCAGGCTGTTGGGAGGTGATGCTAACCTTTTATTCCCTTCCCCCTTACAACCTCTCATTAGATGGGACTGAATATGGTCTGAGTGAGGCAGATATGGAAGCATCCTATGCCACAGTGAAGAGTATGGCAGAGCAGCTTGAGGCAGATGTGATACTCCTGCGGGAGCACCAGGAGGCAGGGGGCAAGGTGCGCGACTACCTTGTTCGGAAACGTGTGGGTGACAACGACTTCCTGGAGGTCAGGTGAGGAGATGGGTGGAGGCAGAGTTAGGCAGCAACACAGCCACATCTTTGATCTGAGTAAGAGGTGATGTATGAAGCCAGAAAAGGCAGCTGTCTGACCACTCCTTGCTAATTAAATCTTTCTTCTTTATACAAGCTGTCTTCAATAATGTTTAGCTTGTACTCCTGTTCTTAGCTCAGAAGTTTTTTAGTATAAACCTGGCTTCACATACTAAACCCAACAGCTCGACTTAAGGTACATAACTTCACTTATGTGGAATACGTAGCTGGAGTCAGCTTAATTTAAGTTGAGCTTGGTGACGTCCCCGCAGCAGGAGGCCGATGGGAGTGAATGCTCCCATAGTCTTCCCTTACTCCTCACGAGAGCAGGAGTACTGGCTGATGGGAGGGGTGCCCTCTGAGTTTGGTTTAGCGAGTCTTAACTAGACTCACTAAATCAAACTCTGGCAGCATTGGTCTTCTGAAAAGTAAAAGCGTGACCTCAGTGACCATCTGTTTTGGCTTTCTGGGCTGACACCACTTCAGGGATTCTTTGCTGATCCATCAAGGGGTTGTTTGGGAACTCATGTATCCTGTGGTTGCAGTGAATTCTGGGGACCTTGCAAGGAATGGGCGCTTTAAAATAAGCCACACTGGAATATGAAATCTTTTGCCTATCAGTCACCACTTCAATTCTAGCCTAATGTGTAAGTGACCAAAAGTTATCTCTTGATGGGTCTCTGTCTTGTATAAGAATTACTTGGGAGTCTCAGTTTAATTCCAGGTGGCTTGGGTTTGTGCATCATTCACATTGCCACAATGGCCATCTCAGTAAAGATGTTAATATTAATACATGAATGAGTCTCAGACAATGAAGTTCCCTATAAGATTTCCTCTAAATTGTACATACCTTGTTGCTTGTACTGTGCAAATTCTAAACAGGTTTCAGGGTCCAGTGTCTGTCAAGCTTGTATTAACCCAAAAAACTTGAATTCTAAGGGAAGACGAAGCTGACATTTAACTACTCTCCAGATATCTGATTACTTAATATTTTTCTCTGTAGGGTGGCAGTGGTTGGCAATGTGGATGCAGGAAAAAGCACGTTGCTGGGTGTTCTGACACATGGTGAACTGGACAATGGCCGGGGCTTTGCCCGGCAAAAGCTCTTCCGCCACAAACATGAGATTGAGTCGGGTCGTACCAGCAGTGTGGGCAATGACATCTTGGGCTTTGACAGTGAGGGCAATGTGGTAAACAAGCCTGACAGCCATGGCGGCAGCCTGGAGTGGACCAAAATATGTGAGAAATCCACCAAAGTCATCACTTTCATTGATTTGGCTGGGCATGAGAAGTACCTGAAGACCACAGTCTTTGGCATGACTGGCCACCTACCAGATTTCTGCATGCTTATGGTAAGTGACTCTAAAGCAGTGCAAAATAGCTGAGGTTAGGATATGTTCAATGCTTAAAATACCAATACAGAAGAGAAGTGGATGACTTTCTTTGGGGTGGGAATAATTCTGTGTTTGTACAGTGCCTAACACAGTGGATAGCTAGTCCATGAGGGGGCTTCTAGAACTGTAGTCATACATTCTGCATACTGAAGCTATTGGTTATAATTCCCAAAATGATAATATGGCCAGGACTTCAAGAGCAGGGACCCAACCATGAAGTGCCACAGGATCTTCAATAGCCATAAGTGGTCAAGATATCTGTTTTTGTTTGTCATCTGAAAGATTTCTGAACTCAAATAGAATATTGTAAGCACTAGTTATGGGTTGGCTTCTTTTCCTCACTGTCACTTTTCTCTCCTCCCACTGATGTGTTCAAAATTCTTGGTGTGTGCATGTGTGAGGGGACAGGATCTGGAATTGCTGTCCCTACTCTCCTCCTCCATACACAACTGTTCTATAATCTGATCATAGTCTATTGCACACTCTAGCCAAACTATCCTATGTGATCCAACTACTTGCAGTTGTATGACTTTTTTGATGCAGGTTGGCAGCAATGCTGGGATTGTTGGGATGACCAAGGAGCACCTGGGCCTAGCACTAGCACTCAATGTTCCAGTCTTTGTTGTGGTGACAAAAATCGACATGTGTCCTGCCAACATCTTGCAAGGTAAATGTAGATCTTTGCCAATAACTGCTCCCTGTATCCACTGGTTTGTCAGTGTTCACTCAACTGAGATGGTGAATCAGGGCTGAAAAGTCCTCTCATACTTACACATGGTTTTGGCTATTGCCCAGATACATTCTAGAAAGTAGTTTGTGGGGTTTTTTCTTCTTCCAAGACAGTACCCTCACTTGTGTTACAGCTCCCACTTCCAAATTATCATTGTTTGGATTGCTTAGCTGTGCAGCAATAAACTCTTTGCTGTTGGGTATTGCCTAATTAGACTTAGTGTCTGGATTAATTACACCTTTGGCCATTCTCCTGGGGAGACTTGCCTCGCTCCCTGCCTCATTTCTCCAGACTGGGAATTTAAGCTTGCTTTCACTTTGCACTGCATTATGATTTCTCTAGTAGATCTGACTGGGATCAGTACTTGTGGCTAACTTTCCTCCAGTGGCTACAACAGTATGCACTAATTACCAGCCCAACCTTAAAGCAAAATGCATTTATTCACAGGGTAAAAGCATTAGAGGAAACATTAACACATGTATAGGAACTTCTTAAAGCTTTGTGATGGATGACCTCTACCCTTATGGGGTCCTACTAAGCTAAAATCATTTCATAAGGGTTGGAGAATCCCTTGGACAGATACTGTCCTTTCCCTTCAGTAAGGGAAGCCTTATGTCAGTTTAAACTCAGCCTTTTTATGCCAAAAGCTCCTTCTCTGGTCTCTAGAAAATCTAGTTTGAACTAGTATATGTAAGGCTCCCCAGTGAGTTGTGGTGATTCACCTTCATCACCCATCCAGTTTTTAGTTCTTGGAAGAGCTGTGGTAACCCTTCCCTTTGGAGTTGAATGTAATCCCTTGTGCACAGTGATACATAAATCATAAAGCTAATATAAAATGGTCCCTGAAGATATTGTGTCCAGTTGCAGTATCTGTCAAGTCTTTTGAGGAGAGGCAGCCAAGTGCTCTAGGCTGCAGTTGGGGTGGTAACTAGGAATGTTAAAATTTGGTTAAATTGGTAACTGAGTGCTGAAAATCTCAGTGGTTGCACTGTTCCGTGCTGTGGGCTCTGCAGTACAAAGCTTCAATAAGCTTAAATAAGCCCTTCTTGAGAAAAAGCCTTTGCTGCCCTGTTGCAGCAAAGCTGCCTCCCTGCTGAATGTAATGGATACCATTAACTGATAAGCATCAGTTTATGGATTAAACTGTTATTCAGCTACACTCTAACATCCCGAGTGGTAACTACATCTGAAGGGTAAAGCCTGCAGTTGGAAGGGTGGGGGAGGGGGAACGGAGGGGAGCGGGATGGGTATTAATTTGAACGCTTTTGCTCTGCTTCATGCCTGAAGATTAAAAGTGACCTGTTTATTGCACTCCAGTGGTGTGCATCAAGGCAGAGGGATGTGATCCACTCTTCCAGAATTCTGTTCCTACTTTGAGTTTTGTTCTTGGGCCCCTAAGGATTTGGCTCTAGTTACTTGGAACTGGGACGTTTTTGGTCAGAAGTGCTTGAGAAGTTTGAGAACCGGGAAGACTAGTAATCTGCCTGTTCTGTACAGTTAGTGTCTGCACAAATTCTGTGTGGAAATGCTTTCAGTAATCTGGATACTGAGCAGTATCTATTATATTGGGGTGGGCAATTTTTGATGGGGGGGGGGGGGACTCCAAGAATTTAAAGTATTTGAAGGATGCACTCTTCCACGATATTAATGGAAGAAGTGCAGGGTCTGGGATGGAGGTTAGGTGCAGGAGGTAGCTTGGGATAAGGGAGTTTTGGTGAAGGAGACAGTTGTGACCTAGGGTAGGGATTTGGCATGTGACCTAGGGCAGGAGGGGACTGTGATCTGGGGCAGGGGATTGGGGTGCCAGATCCGAGAGGGGATATGGGTGCAGGAGGGGGCAGAGGATTTGGGTAATGGAGTATGGGGCAGAGGTTGAGGAAAGGAGGGGCTGGGGTGCCAGAGGCAGGGTCTGGGCAGGAGACTTACCAGCCAGCAGCCTGTTCCTGAATCAGCCTCCCTGTCTGCCAGTGTTCCCTTTAAGCTGTGTGGCAGTGCAGCTTCACAGGTGATTGACTGGGATTAGTCATCAGCTCTGTGCACTGGAGCTCTGAGCCTCTGACTGGGGGGTCTGATTAATCCCCTGTGTAGCTGGGCTGCCTGGAGCCCCTTGTGCTTCATGGCTGCCTAAAACTGGCCAGTGGGATTGTGCTGTGGCAGGAAAAGCTCCTAAAGCTTCCCCCTTCCCCCTGGACTCCCAAGTTTTAAAGAAAAATTGCCCTGCAGCCACATTTCTGAGTGGCATGCAGATGGGGCGAAGCAAGCAGGGAGCCTGCCTGGGGTTCCCTGCAGTGCCCGCAGGCTTGGTGGGCTGGATCCAGCCCATGGGCTGTATTTTACCCAGTCCTGTATGATATATAAATCCTTGGAAATGAAGGTGTAAAAGATATTTGGCAAACTAACAAAATCCTAGTCATAAGGCCAGTAAATGGAGAGGAAAGAGCATATTTGGTGTAGGGTAAGAGCAAAGGTTTTGAGGAGAATTTTGGCCTCTGAGTCCACACTACAGGGCCAAGAAAAGGATGTAGATGTTTAATTTGAATAGGTAGAAGATTTGACTTCTTTAATGTTCACATGGCTAAATATTAGTGTCTCCTTAATCTTAAACTCTAAAAGCTGTGTCTACACTGGCGCGATCTTGTGCAAAAGCAGCCACTCTTGCACAAAAACTTGCTGCCTGTCTACACTGGCTGCGTGTTCTTGTGCAAGTAAACTGATGTTCTAATATATAAAATCAGGGCTTCTTGCGCCAGAACTCTGACCCTCCCGCTCAGGAATAAGCTCTCTTGTGCAAGAGCTCTTCCAGAAGAGGCCAGTGTAGACAGGCAACATGAATTTCTTGCACAAGAAAGCCCTATGGTTAAAATGGCCATCAGAGCTTTCTTGCGCAAGAGCGTCTACACTGGCATGGATGCTCTTGTGCAAAAGCACATGCCAGTGTAGACGCTCTCTTCTGGAAGAGTTTTTGCAGAACTCTTCCACACGTTTTTGCGTGAGAACGTGCCAGTGTAGACGTAGCCTAAGAAGGCAACTGTTTTGGCTGTCTGATCAGATGACAGTTGTGGAATGTAAATTTAATTGCAGCTGAAGTCCTTACCATCCCCTTATTTTCCCCATACACATAGGGTTGTACGGTTAGTTACATTGTAGGAGATCACCTTTCATTCATGCATCAGGTATTGACTTCTACTGGAAGCAAGATACTGAATTAAAAAGACTGGCTGGCTCCATCCTGGCAGAGTGAGGGCAGGATTCTGTCTGAAACATGAATCCTGTCCCCCCCTGTATGGGACCCTATTTTGCTATTGGCTCTTGTGATAATCTCTGCTCCCCTCTTAATTCTGTGGAATTGCAATCACAATCCTAAGTAAGACTGGCCTGGGAAATATTAGGTTTTGTCATGGCAAAATCAAGTCTTAATTTGAACACTCTCTCTAATTCTAGCCACTAACTAGTATTCAGCTCATGATGGGGGAACTGAGGAAATTCTTTTGAGAATTGTTTAAAACCTGAGCAGATGAAGATTGATCTTTTTGAATACATAAACATGCATATCTAAATTTTCTTTTTAAAATGAAGTGTGAATTTAAAACACAATCTGTAAAGGCCTAGACTTATTTCTTTAAACTTTCTATATAAAATGACTGGGGGGGGGAGGGAACATGTTAATTTCTGAGAGTTTTATAAACATGGCACAAAAATCATGTTCTACTTTAACAGCTTGATCCTGTAGGGGATATAGGGCTGTGCAAGAGATTGACAAAGTCATCACAGCCATTGGACCAGGCCTCTGCCTCTAGGAGACAGTAGTGTGGAAAACCAGAATACATGCTAATGACACAGACTATAAAAAATCCACATTTTCCACAATTAAAATAAAATGTTGAACTTTACTTTCTGTAACTAAGATATAGGTATCATTATTAAATAGTGTCTTATTGTTATATTTACAACTTCAAAGTAAATTTGAAGCATACCTGTACCAATTATTTAATAAAATTAGGAGAATGATCCAGTCTCAGTGCATGGTTTTAGTGTCATCATTGGCCCTGCTGTTTCAGCCTCTAGTTTTGTTTCTTTTCATTCAGTTTTTAATACCTTCCATGTGTTCTACCATTGTTGGCTTTCAGGCATAATCTACCCCGTTGCTGCATGTAGTACAGAACAGTACATTATGATCAATGTGAAATTTGTCCTTGCCAGATTGCGTGACATGATCATTAGAGTGACTTAAAGTTCTTCATCTTTTCATAACTTAATTTCTCACTTTGAGGCTGAAGTGAGATGTATTAAAGCTCAAATTCCTATATGCTGTTAGTAACCTCTATACACCAGAAGTGGCTTATTTCAATATGTTTAGGTACATAAATTCCAAGCACATTCAAAAATCAACCACAAGAGGGGGAGGTTGCAAGCTCTGAGTAAGTCACACTGGTACTTTCAGTAAAATTTAATGGTGTGTGTTTTGCACAGTAAACTACAGATGCTCTGTAAAAATGCCATGGAAAAATGCAGAATTTGCAAACTGGTTTCTAGGATCATCATGTGATAGTATCCCTGGGGCCTAACCTAGAGATGGGGTATTGCTGTGTCCTCTCAGTTCTTCAGCCTGGGCTGTCTTTCACAATGCTTTGCTAGTGACAAGCCAGCAAGCACTATTACTGTTCAGTACAACCACATGTAGAGCCCCACACCCAGCCAGATTGTAGGACTGCTCCCTGAGACACTAAAGTCAGAAGAAGGCACCAGTAAATCTCTCAAGCTGCCAGCCTTGTCAAGAACTGTATCATCTTGCTCTGGTCAGAAGCCTGTCCCATGTAAGTTTTAAGATCAGGTTTGCCCCTCCTCAAGGTGGAGAGGACATGTGCATGCACACACATGCTTTTTTAAGGTGAGCTCTGGTGTCTGAAGCACTTCAGGAATAGTTAGACAATATATAAAACAGATTTATTAAGTGGTAGGCACACAAGGTCAAGGCTAATTACCAAAAATAAACGCACAATCTAAATCTTACTGCCTAATCTCATAAGGTTTATTTGGATCAGGCAGTTTTCTTGTCCTCCTAGATGCTACAGCTCTTAATAAATAAGCATCGCCTTTAAACCTAGGTCCAGTCTCTTCAGTTCAAAGTCTTTGTCTTCCCAGAACAAAAACCAGGACTATGCAGCACAAGATAGTTTATTAGGTGATGAGCTTTTGATGGGCCAGGCCAACTTCCTCAGATCAAATAATGGAAGAAAATTGGCATGACCAGTGTTCTTAACCCTCCAAGCATAGATGGTGGAAGAGAGAGGCCAAAGCATGATGCCCCTGTCCCTGTTTTAGAGCCCCAAGCCATATGCCTGAAACACATTAGCGTACATATGTCCTGGTGGGCTTTAATGATGCATAAGATTGTGTGATGCTTCAGCCCTCTTACTGCATAGTAAATCCTTTGTTTACAACTCCTCTACTGATTTAATGGTCACTTAACACCTTCCTGGGTTTAGACAACCTCCTTTGTTGTCACTAGAAAATTTGCAGCATATTTCAGCAAGAACCATACAGCAAAATCTCTCACCTTCATACTGACGTGTATATGTTCTGACAGAACAACGGTTTCAGGTGGCATGCTTTGTATGAAATGTATTATAATTATATGATGGGTGAATATGGGAGTTCTAGTTTGCTGCTTCAAGGTAGAGAGTGCTACTCTCTGCTCATCAGGATCATCTAGTGAGCTTCATACTTCCAATGTGGCTTCATACTTCCATTTTATAACTTTTTGTTCCTCTACATGTACTCTAATTGGCTCAGGTCTCAAATTATGACTGATTCTACTCACCCCTTGCAAATTTACTCTCCAGCTCAAGGGAAAACACTGATATGCCCATTATTTGCAAGCCCTTGCTTCTGGGTTGTTCCAGGTACTTCAAGTAAATGCACATGCAAGGAGACAGATCATGACCATGTGAAAAGATGAAAACAGAAATCCATTAACTTCTCACCTGCTTTCCTTGCTCTCTAAATACATAAAATACTGCAGTGCAAAAAGCATATGGGTTACCTGAGCACAGATGTTGGATTGTTAGTTCTTTTGTTTTTCTGTAGGTAGGAAAGGGAAGGCAAGTTATGTAACAAGGGAGAAGGAGCTGACTGTGCAGTCAGGAATCAGTAAGGAGTAACAGTGGTGTCAAAGCACACATTGTAAAGAAGGGGCAGTGTTCTTCAGAGTGCAACTTCTAGTGTTGAGTTCAACATCTGGGAACTGGAAAAACATCTGCCATTGCTACAGTTCATAAAATCATATCTGGGAATATTTTAAATAAATCTGGAACCTCTGGGTAAAAAAGAAACATGCCAAATCCTGTAAACCAGGATTGCTCAACTTTGGAAGCTCCGGGGGGGCCACAGTGATACTCACAGCACATGTCAAGGGCCGCAACTTAAGTGTGGTTGCATGTACATGCAAATAGCTTCTTTCACACTGACAGGCATGAATACAAAAATTAAGGCAAGACTACACAACACACAGGCCCCATTTAAGTCAGCTCTGCTGATATTAATAAAATGCAATATTTACCCAATTTCCACCCATGTGTCAGCACTTCTAATGAGCAGGGCTCGACAAACAATACAATCTACTCACTCAGGGCGAGTAGATTTCAGCCACCTGCCCCGTTGATTCATAGCGCCTGCGTGCGCATTGCAGCTCTTGTGCATGCGCGGTACTGGGCTGGCGAGCGGTTTTTGCCGCCGTTCGTCAAGTCCTGCTAATGAGCAACAACAGACCAGGCATTTAACTACTAAAACACATATCAACAGAAGACCATTATATTGACTTTTTAATTTTGTGTCTCACCCGTGGTTTGTGTGTTGAGCCATGTGTAAACCCAAACTGCACTGTGGGTTGCAAACAAATGAGCTGCGGGTCGCATGCGGCCCTTATGTTGAATAGCCCTGCTGTAAACAATGCAATAAAGAGAGGTGAGGCCTGGCTGTCAAAATGAAACATTGTGAAAAAGGCTCCTCAGAAGGTAATGACTTGCAAGATGATGATGTGGACACATCTGAACAATCAGGATTAACTGGTTAATAAATGTACGTTTCCACTTTTTTTCTTTTTTTAATGCACTCTATGCCATGTCTTAATGTGGTACAGGTTGAAACTGCATAATCCGGGGTTCCCTGGTCCAGCATCATTGGGGTGACCCTGTGGGAGGACTCACAAGGATAACCTGGTGGGCTGGGACCAGGAGTGTTTCCAGACTAGAGAACTGAGGGTATGTCTACACTACCACCCTAGTTCGAACTAGGGTGGTTAATGTAGTCAACCGAAGTTGCAAATGAAGCCCGGGATTTAAATATCCCGGGCTTCATTTGCATCTTGTCGGGCGCCGCCATTTTTAAAGCCCCGGTAGTTTGGACTCCAGGCCCGCGGGTACACGTGGCATGGAGTAGGTAGTTCGAATTAGGCACGGAGTAGGTAGTTCGAATTAGGCATAGAAAGCCTAATTCGAACTACCTACTCTGTGCCACGTGTACCCGTGGGCCCGGAGTCCGAACTACCGGGGCTTTAAAAATGGCGGCGCCCGGCAAGATGCAAATGAAGCCCAGGATATTTAAATCCCGGGCTTCATTTGCAACTTCGGTTGCCTACATTAACCACCCTAGTTCGAACTAGGGTGGTAGTGTAGACATACCCTGAGAGAACAGAGCCCCAGATGTCAGCAGAGCTACCAGATGGAACACAGAGTCCCTGGTCAAAAGAAGTAGGTTGGTAGCCATTGGAGCTACTGGGCAGCATGCGGAGGCCCAGGTAGAGGTAGAGCTCCACAGGCAGCAGCATTCGCTGGAGGAGGGGAGTGTGGAGCCCAGGTGGCACCATGGGGCCTCTGGGGCAACAGCACAGCTAGTATGGGGAGAGTGAGATGCCCCGGGTGGTAGCAGAGTCGTGGGGAGACAGGGGGGAAGCGGAGCCCTCTCCCTCTGCTGTGGGGAGAGCAGAGCCCGGCGGCAGCGGAGCAGCCAAGAGGAAAATCGCAGCCTCTAGCACGTGACCTCCCCTAGGCTGGCAAATTCCTTGGTTTGGAACCTGTCAAGTCCCAAGGGTGTTGGATCAGGGAGGTTCAACCAGTAGTGAATAACTTTAAATTGTATTTTGGATGATTAGTTCTGAATTTCAAAAGGTGTTCATAATATAATCGGTATGTTAATTTATAGGAGTAGTTGTCAATTATACTTTTACAGGTATGGGTGTGGGACTTCTGAAATATTTTGTTGCTAAGTATAATCAGACATCCTAAGTAAAGCCTATTTAAAGTTTAGGCACTTATGAATTTTAGCACTTAAAACATTTTTTTCCAAACTCTTTGGTATGTTGCTAAAAATAAGGGTTTACATAGGTTTAGATAATTCTTTGGTTTTTTTTATAAAACTGGGTTAGTTTATTTTAAACTTTTATGTAAACAGTGGTACAAATTAGGGATGTAAAAGTGTAACTGTATAACCGGTTAACTGATAAGCGTCCATTTCAGTTACCAGCACCAGCTACACTCTTCATTGGCTGCAGGGAGCTGTGGCAGGCCTGCAAGGAGCCATGATTATCTACGTAGCCGATAGATATTCTGTGGGTTACATGGATAATAAGTTTTTGTTTGTTTTTGTATTAGGGATGTTAAATAGGATTAGATAGAATCTGATTTACTTTTTTTTTTTTTTTTTAAAGCAGTGCATTGAGTAGTCATTGAGCGAGTGATTTTTTTTTTTTTTTTAACATTTTGTTTCAGAGCTCAATTTAGATATAAGGGCTTATGAACATCCATCTACAATGTCTGCAACTGCAGAGTTACCTGCTGAAACCACTAGCAGTATTTCAACTAAACGTGTCAGACAGTAAATCAGCTGTATCAGGAAAATGCATGGATGAGTTCATAAGCAGGGCTAGCAAATTCTAGCAAGATGAAACACCTACATAGATTGCTTGATTCATTTCATGAAACAAATTCTTCCTTTTGGCTTGTTCAGAGTAAACACTTAATGGGATTGCTTAGGTCATTATGACCAGGTTACATTCTACTGTCTGAGCAGACGCTGAAAAGTTACTGTATACAAGAAGGAAATCTGAAGTGTGAAAAATCTTTGACAGGGAAATTTGGTAATCTGAGTTTTGATTGGTAGAGAAGTGATCCAGTAATGTGTGTTTGTGACAATGACAACCCCATGTTGTGGGTGAGGACAAAGTCGCAGAGCTCTATAATCAGGTGTGTAATGCTGACATCGTGGATGGTATTCCTGATGGCCTGTAATCCATCTTCATGTGGAATGTTGGTGTAAAGAGCTTCTACATCCATGGTGGCCAGATCCTGGATGACCCATCATCTCAAGCATTGGCACACTTACAACAGGATTATCTGGCTATATTGACTCTTTCCTCAGACTCTATGCTACCAGCTCTCCTAGCTATCTTCAAGATACCACTGACTTTCTGAAGAAACTACAAAACATCAGTAACCTTTCTGAAAACACCATCCTAACCCCATGTTGTGTTAATCATAGAATAATTGGCACTTCAGGAAATACCCATGCAGCAGAATACTTAATAGTAGAAATAAAAGTTATAACAAGCAACCCAAATTAAACAGTTGTGCACATAGCTTTGTTGTAGACAATGCTGCAAATGTAGCAAAGATAAGAAATCTAGAAGATAATGAAGGGAACCTAAAACTTATAAAATACGGTGTGCAGTGCTCATTGATTTGCATTTTCTGCAAAGATTTAAGTACAACATCTGTAATAAAGGAAAACATTTTTGACATTGCAGAATATTTCACAGTAACTACTTTTTGCTTCAGTTTCACTGAACAAAGCAGGAGGATGCAAACTAATTTTCTCCCAGATGTGTGATGGAAATCAGTGGTTGGCTGTTCTGAGCTATTTATTGAGAACTGGCCTATTTTGATGACAATTTTGTGAAGAAAATCATAACAAAATAGATGGAACTCTCACAGCTAAAGTAGTCAACATTGGACTAAGGAGAAATGTTGAAGATATTCTGAATTACAAAAATCTATTTCTTTTTGCCTTGGGAAAGCTGCAGAAAGATAGCATCAACCATGCAGTGGCAGTTGAAATTTGAAAAGAACATGAAGAGACATTGGTGAAAGAAATATCAAGCAACATTACATTTTAGCAAGTAAAGAAGTAGATGGATCATGCACTTACTCCAGGTCTTTCTTGCCAATGTTCTTAGTCCAAAATGCCAGGGTAGATGTCCAACAGCTGAAGAATATGCTGCTATGATTTAGGCATCTAATAATCAAGCCTCTGCCATGCCAACCATAATACATTTCAGGGCTGGAGCAGTACATGTTGGCTGAGTCTCACCACTAAACTGGTGGAAGTTCCTGGTGCTTAGTTAGTGACAAAGTTTGTTGAAGTGCTAAACTGTCTTTTCACACTAGTAGCCACCTCTGCAGACCTGCAAAGTATATCTTCTTCACTTTGACTAAATCATTGGAAGTTGAAACAGCAGAAAGACTTGCCTTTCTCTTTCAGTCTATGGACTAATCAAGGAGGGAAGAGATGAGATCTAAGTTTGAAGGACCCAGTAAGTAACTTAGACTGTCTTGTTTTCAAAAGTCACAAGGGAGTAGAAATTTAAACTCCAGTCACTTTCACTTGCACATTTGAAAAGTTTCCCAGGCTGATTTGAAATCAATTTAGTTCACTGACTATAGTAATCCCTCTGTTCCTTTAATCTACTATATATGTAGTCTGAATCCATTTGTTCAAGAACTACTAAACTGCAAGAGCTAGGACCACCACATTTGGGTATGCAGCTTCCTCTTATAACTTAAAGCAAGGTCAGGGCTTGGTTGTGCCAGGACAATGGGATGTGCATGGAATATGATCGTTTCTCATCAAACGGAAAGGGAGGGGTGTGATAGCAGGGACAGTTACTCATGAATGACCACACAGGGGCAGCATGTATCCCAACCCCGTGGAGCAGCTGGGCATCACAGCCCCAGGTCCCTGCGCGCGCGCGCGCACACACACACACACACACACACACACACACACACACACACACACCCCCCTCTCCCCCCCCCCCCCCCGCCATGAAGGACTCAAGCAACACCAGGTAAGTCTTCTAGTAATAAATATTTAGTTGTAAATATAAAACCTGTTTTGATAAGCAAAGTTTATGTATCAAAAACATTTACCTTTTTTCTTTAATGCAGACAAATTGTATATACTTTTCTGTGTTTTGTTTTTAAATTCTAGTTGCCATCCTAATGCAGCTTGACACAAATCATGAGCTAAAGTTAATTTTGTAGTAAATAAGTAATATGTTACTGACCTTTTTTCCCAACATACTGAAAATGTACAATTAAGAACAATCTGAAAATCTTGAGATCTATCTGCTTAAATCTGTATAGTTATAGTGTACGTTCTTATTTTGCAAAAAGGTGTACCTAATCACATTTAAAGGCTTTACTTGTAACTCAACGTGGTTTTAATGTAAATCAGATTGGCTGATAGAAAACAGTGAGAAGCCATCTTTCGATAGGGGAAAAAAAACCCTGACTTACAAATGCAAAGGTTGATTTGAAATCTAATCTAAATTGAAGGTTTTCATTTAGTAATGTAAATGTCCTCAATTTAAATTAATCCACTCTGTTTACAACTGACTCTAAAAGGACCTTAACATTGCAATAGATATATACAGAGTCAAATTCATACTTCTTTGGAAGAGTTTTTGCTCAGCAGTAGGCTGACTGTAATGGAAGATGAGACTCCAATTCAATTTTTTGAATATGTGCCTGTCTCCTTTAGGAAATCTGGCCGAGGCAATTTTTAAAGAGGGGAGATGCTGCCCTAACTATGTTCATTTCACCCTTTAAGAAACTCTGAAGCTGTTACAGCGACTTCTGAAGTCCCCAGGGTGCAGGAAGATTCCAGTGCTGGTTCAGAGCAAAGATGATGTCATTGTAACAGCCTCCAACTTCAGCTCAGAGAGGTAATAGGAGTGGTGAGAGTGGTCTTTGAGACCTGATGGGGGTGGATTGTGTCTGTGTGGGAGGAGAAGGAGCAAATTCCCACAGTTTAGATGTATTAATGTTGCATCTGCTGCATAACAGGGGCAGCCCGTCCATATAGGCGAACTAGGCGGTCGCCTAAGGCGCCAAGTTAAATGGGGCACCAAATGGTGGTGCAATATCATTGAGGGATTTGGAGGTGGGGGCGCTGATTGCATGGTTCGCCTAGGGCACCAGTTGCTGGCAGCTAGTCTAGGGCTGCCCCTGCTGCATAATACATTCTCTCCATAAAGGGAAAAAACTCCATGTATTCCTTTCTCAAATAGCAGGGAGGGGCTTGTCCTGGGCCATCCATGTAAGACAGAAATATAGTGCCCAGACCTCAGTGCAGGAATCTAAAGCCTTTCTTCTGAATCGCACGAGGAAAATTAGATGCAGTGTGGCTGAATTTCAAATATGAAGTGTTCTGCAAATAACTTTGCCTGCCAAACTTTCCCCTGCCAGTGTTAGAACTTTGAATCAAGGTGAGGGGACTAACTTGCCTCCATCTGTTTCTCTTCCCTACAGGATGTGCCCAATATTCCAGATTTCCAATGTTACTGGTGAGAATCTGGAGTTGCTTAAGATGTTTCTCAATCTCCTGTCTCCCCGAACAAGTTACAGGGAGGAAGAGCCAGCAGAATTTCAGATAGATGACACTTACTCTGTCCCGGTAAGGAGATTGGTGCTGGGAAGGGCTCTCTGCCACATTTGAGATTGGACCAGGTGTGGGAGGTGGGCTGTGGGAAGGTGGAATTCCAGTACTGCTCTAACAGCATAGGTGAGTAACTCCAGTTACCGGTGGTTCTCTTTCTGGTGCAGGGTGTGGGAACAGTTGTGTCTGGGACAACACTGAGAGGCCTGATCAAACTAAATGACACCTTGCTTCTGGGTCCAGACCCATTGGGCAACTTCCTGCCCATTGCTGTCAAGTCCATCCATCGCAAACGCATGCCAGTGAAGGAAGTGCGTGGTGGCCAGACTGCTTCCTTTGCTCTGAAAAAGGTGAGTGTGTGGGGGTGCGTGAAGGGGGTGGGGATAACCCTTGTTTCTGATATCAAGAGCCTTAGCTCCTTCAGGGTACTTTCCAGTCCTGGTTAAAATAAGACCCCTTCCACTAAGGCTGAAGGGCCGGGCGTGGGGAGGGTTCATCTATCAGCACCATAAAGTCTCTCTCAAACTTAGTGGATCAGATTCCACATTCCTCTTCATTTTCAAGTGTTGTCACCAGTCAAATATTTCTGTGCCCTTATCTTGGGCTATGATCTCACCAGATCATCTAAGATAGTAGGAATAGCTTGTAGGAGATGTCTCATTAAATACAAGTGTTGCAGGGAATCACTTTTCTTAGAATGGAGTTAATGTCATAGGTTTGAATCAATTTTAACTTTCAGTTAGGAGTCTCACTTTAGCTTTTGGTTTTTTGTTTTTTTTTAAACCAGAAGAGTTATATTTGGTACAAGCCCTGGTATAGGGATAACAGTGCAGTGTAACTGCATCCAATTAAGATATTATATATCAGGTAATTGAATAGTCCTGAAACCACACACAATCTTATTAGTTACAGACTATTCAGTAGTTCCCAGGTTCGAGGCTTGCAGCTAGTGTGCTCTGACCCCATTTCTGAGGAGCCCCCTGCCACCCAGAGGCAGCAGCATGGGGTGGCAGGTGGGAGCCAGTCCATGAGGAGAGCCAGTTTAAAAAACAGCTCCCCGCACAGACCAGCTGCCTGCCACCGTGTGCTGTTGCCTTGTACAGAGGCAATAGCATGGGGTGGCAGCAGCCTCTGTCTGCAGGGGTCCAAGCTCTCCACAGACAGAGGCTGCTGCAGAGGAGGGGGCAGGCGAGGTCGGGGAAGCCTGGACTGGCTACGGACAGAGACTGGTCCTGCAGTCAGGGGCTGCTCTGGCCTCAGTCCGTGGGGAGCTTGGACCTCCCACAGATAGGGGCTGCTGCTGAGGACCAGCCTCTGTCTGCGGCAGGCTCAGGCTTGCCATGGACAGAGGCTGCTCCATGGGAGGTGGAACAGCCTCTGTCTGTGGGGAGCTCAGGCCCACTGCAGACAGGCTGCTTCACAGCAGCCTCACCTGCCCCTCCCCCCCCACACTGCTGCCCTAGAGGCAGCAGCTTGCCGGGGGGGGGGGGGGGCAGTGGCAATGCAGAGCCAGTGCTGGCGGGGGACAGTGGGGAGACTGGCTTTTAAGCTGGCTCCTGCTCCCTGCCCTTTTGCTGCCTCTGATACAGAGGCAACGGGGGGAGGGATGTGTGTAGTCAACAATATTAACTGATAAGGCCAGGCTTATTGGTTAATCCTATAGTCAAGTACACGTTTACGTCCATAATCCATACTAGTGGTTTTGCACTGGTCTCAAAGCTGTAGAAAAACTGTGTAAACAAGGTGTTGGCATGGTGCTGCTGGAAGGAGTGCCTCTGAATGACAGGTAAAAAGGATGCCTAAGGCACTCTTAGCAAGTGTAGATCTATTAAACCCCCTGTCCTGTCTAAAACTGAATTCTGGACAGTCATAGGCTTCTTTCTATAATGTCTTCAAAAGTTTTAGCTGAAGTCATTCTTTGGAACTCCCCTGCATAGCAGCATTGTTATATGCTGTTGAGCAGCTATCACATTACATCCCAGAGGAGGATGCATTTCAGTGGGTATGAGCAGGGGTCGACAAATTATGGAAAACCCTACTCGCCAGACAAAAAAGGGACTCGTCACCCTCCCCCACAAAAAGTATTTTTTAATGGCATAAATTCCTAATAAGAATAAAAACAGTAATTACTAATAAATTATTAATAAATATCGCCCAGGTTATTAATAAATATCTTATAAACCTCTACCTTTTCTCTCTGCAGCCATGTCTCCTGCCCTTCCTCCTTCAGCTCCCCTGGTGCCTGCTGCCCCCCAACTCCTCACCCTCTGCTGTTCTGACTCCTGCCCTTCTCACTGCCCTCAGCCTTCCTGAGACCTGCCCCCCTCCACCAGCCCTTCTCTCCGCCCTGTGCCCACTTCTCCAGTAGCCCTACTCTGATCGTGTGAGCTACTCCTCCTCATCCCTTTTCCTAAAACCTCCATCTACACACCTGCCCTGCCTCTCTCACCACCCTCTGCCCCTGTTCCCCTCATGGCCCTGTGCCCTCACAGATGCCTTGCTCCATCCCCGCCTTCCTCATGCCCACCCCTTCTTTGAAGCCTTCTCCCAGCACCTTCCCCTCCCCTCTAGCCCCCAGTGCCCTTACTCTCTCCTCTCCCAGCATAACCCAGTCCCCCCTCCCACTGACACCTCCCCTCCCGCCCTTTTCCTCATTGTCTGCACTTGGCCCCCGGCATTTGTCTCTCCTGCACCTCTGTCCCTTGGTGCCTTCCTCTTTCTTCTTCCTTTTCTTCTCCTGACCTCCTCCCCTCAGCACAAGCCCCTTCCCCATATTTTTCCCCTCCTCTCCCCACAGCCCAGCCCAGCCTCTTCCCCTCCCCAGGGGCCAGCTCTAGGTTTTTTGCTGCCCCAAGCATAACATTTTTTGCCCTCCCCCCTTGTTGTTGTCTTTTACACTTTTGCATTTTTCAATGGGTTTTTTTTTGTTTGTTTGTTTGTTTTTGTTTTTGTCCTGACATTTTAGCCCTATAAATAACAAATAGCATTTTCATTGTTTTTTTTTCATAAAGGCAAAGGCGCTTCAAGTGAACTCCCCCTTTCACTCGCTGCTGGGTCACAGCAGCCTTTTCCCTGCCCTGTCCAGCCCCTCCCTATGGGCAAGCACCCTTCACTCCCGACCCACAGGGGGAGCAGAGTGCAGGGACAGCACAGAGCGAGCCAGAGGGGTGCAGGGATCGGGGGTAGCAGGGTGCGATGGAGGCACGGGGAATTGGACACGGAGAACGGGAGGGGCAGAGGGATCAGGGTCTGGGGCAGTGCAGGCAATGGGCAGCACAGAGCTGGGGGGGCAGGGATCAGGGGGGAGCAGGGTGCGGGGGTGCGGTGGAGGCACGGAGAATGGGACACAGAGAACGGGAGGGGCAGAGGGATTCGGATCGAGGGGCAGTGCAGGGAACGGGCAGCACAGAGCTGAGGGGGCAGGGATTGGGGGGAGCAGGGTGCGGGGTGTAAGGGCGGCGCAGAGCCAAAGGGTCACAGGGGGTCCGGGGTGCAGGGGCAGCGCGGGGAACAGGCGGCGCGGAGACAAAGGGGGAGCTGGGGCCATGGCAGGACTGGAGCCGGCAAAGCGAGCCCTGGCTATGCCGTGCGCTGCAGCCTGCTCCCAGGGACACACGGCCAGAGCCGAGCTGCCGCAGCCCTTTAAAATCAGCGGGGCCATGTCATACCAATGACCTGGTGTCCTGCCCTGCCTCCTTGTGCTGGAGCTGCACGCAGGCAGCCCGGTGGGAACAATCGCCGCACTTCCCCCTTCCCAGCGGCTCTGTGCTCCTCCACCGGCCGGTGGATCGGATGGGGCCGCGCCGCCCATAGTGCGGGCTTCGGCCAGCCCATCACAATGGCCCACCAGGCCAGCCCGCCCCTGCACTAACCAGCTGGAAAAATCTACTCGCCACGGGCGAGTGCATTTGTTGAGCCCTGGCTATGAGTAATTGTTGATCTGGGAAATGCCTCGATCCCTCTATATGAAAAGAGTGAAAGAAATTAATCTATTATTTCTGTAGTAAGCATGATTCTTAAATCTTATAATTTTCCTATTTTTTTTCCTAGATCAAACGTTCCTCCATCCGGAAAGGTATGGTGATGGTTTCTCCCCGGCTGAATCCACAAGCATCCTGGGAATTTGAAGCAGAGATTCTGGTCCTGCATCATCCCACCACCATCAGTCCACGCTATCAGGCCATGGGTAGGCGTAGCAGTTTTCTCTGACCTTTAGTCCCCAGTGGTGCAGCTTAGTTGTAGATTTCTGCTTTAGCCTTAGTCTTCCTAACCCACCTGTGACTTCTGCTTTATTCAAGATATAGGGCATAGTTCCTCACATTAACTTCCTCCATTTCATTATGGGTGAGAGCAGATTTAGAAACACAAGGATTGCTGCTGGTAAGAACTAGTGTGCTTAGGAAGAGGAAAGCCTACCCAGTGTCCACCAAAATTCAGCAAGCCTCTACCTCAGAGGTTCTTCAGCTTCATCATTTACAGAACATACCTTGCTCTTCTCTTTACTATGGACTGACCCCTGCTGCTTGGTTCTCAGTGTTTCATTGCATGCATCTCTGGGAAAGCAAGTGCAGAACATTAAGACCCACTGCTGTATTCAATACTTATGCTCTTTTCTGAGCTACAGACAAATGCATTTGTCACCACAACGGTGAGCTGCTTAGAATACAATAGGTTTCTTTCATTCTGAGCTCAAATGTGCTGTGGATGGATTAGCGATAATGACCTTGGGCACTAATCTGAGGCTTGTTCCACTAGTGGCATTTTCTAATTGAAAACTTCTGGTACATGATTGTTTACAGTGCATTGTGGCAGCATCCGCCAGACAGCCACTATCCTCAGCATGGACAAAGACTGTCTACGGACAGGGGACAAGGCTACCGTGCACTTCCGCTTCATCAAGACCCCCGAGTACTTACATATAGACCAGCGGCTGGTCTTCCGTGAGGGCCGTACAAAAGCAGTGGGTACTATTACCAAGGTAAAGGCTGAGGAGCCATACCCTTGACATTTTGCATTCCCAGCAAACCTTAACTCCCTACAACAAGGGGGCAAGTTGGGTAATCAGGAAATGAGAGGATAAAGCTTAGTTGGAAATTTCAAGCAAAACTCAGGCTAGTTGTGTCCAGCATGTATATTGCAGCCTGATGGCTATCTAGCCTGTGTGAAATTGAGTGGGTAGGGAGGCTGGGGTTGTCTGTCTTCCAGGGACAGGTATCCCCCTGATGTGAAGGACTAGCTGTGCTATAGACACTGAACTGCCCTCTCAACTCTATGTAGCTTCTCTGGGGCATGTTGTTGGGCCAGCATGGACACCCATAGGCTGATACTGCCTCAGTAGTTCACTTATGTGTAATGGAAGTAATTCACTAAGCCCTAACTTGCAACAAACCCTTAAGATGAACCTTGCTTGGCTGACCCTGCCATTTTAATGCTGTGTACTCTTCCATCTTGTCCATTTGTACCCATCAGTTACTCCAGACCACCAACAACTCTCCAATGAACTCCAAACCCCAGCAAATCAAGATGCAGTCAACAAAAAAGGGACCTCTTACGAAACGAGAGGATGCTGTGCCCCCAGGTGGAACAGCAGCTGGGGGGCCTCCGGTGGGGGATGAAGCAGCTTCATCAGGATCAACACCATCAGTACCTTCTAGTGCCCTGCAACCACAGGTTAGCGAAAGACATCTAAGTGTCTTCTGGCTATTCACTTCATCCTTCCTGCCAACTGGCTTGTCTCAGCCCCTCAAAATGCCAGTGCTGTTCCCCCCTTTGGACTGTTAACTTGGCAATAACTAGTACAACCAGCAGTACCCCAGCAAGGAGCTAGAGCCTCTGGTAACTCAGCCAATCCTCACAGCTAATTGATGGGAGCTTGTCCTCTCTATGGAATATTTGTGTTCAGATAGAGCCTAGGAGCTCTCTTGGTGGGCTGAGGCCCTATTCTGCTTGGCGCAGTGCAAACACACAGCTTCTGCCACAATGAGCTTACAGTCCAAGTAAAGGCATTAGGCCAGCTGTCTCACTTCCCTTTGGTCAGATCATACAGAGCCTGGCTTGGGAAGAGGCAGTGTTCTTTCCCTGGATTAAGATCTCTCTCTTTTTTTGCCTTTCTGTCTCCTCTGTGCTGCGGTGTCCCTGTGGATAAAGGGCTGCACTCCCAGCCTGTTACGCTTACTCAGTATTTTTGCCCTATCCCTTGGGTGTTTGTGTGGCTGTGCTTTTGCTCATCTCTGCTTCTTTCTTCTTGCTGCTTTCCTTCAGACTGCACTGGATGAAGAGCCCCACAACCGAGAGGGCAATAAGGTATTTTTGCACCCTGGCAGCTGATTTGAGATAACTGGGCTTGGTAGCCTGGGCTTGGAACAGTCGTGTTATGTGGAGACTTTCTGCTTCCATCACTCACAATATTAGAAATCAAGGTCCTTGATTCTGAGCACCTTCAGCTTTCATTGACTTCATATGAGCTAAGTGTTCAGTGCTTCTGTAAATTGGGTTCCCAGAAGACCAGAACAAAAGTTAACCAGTTTCTGCTTGTCTCCTTATTGCTTAGAAGAGTAGGAATCTGATCATGTGAGGTGCTCCTGATGACCTTGCCATGAGTGTGGGTAGAATGCCTTGCCTATGTTTGTTACTTTGACTTTTTGGGGGGGTCACCACAAACTAAAATTCCCCTTCTTGTTTTGCAGTCAAAAGCTGGAGGAGGGGGCCGGCGACGTGGGGGCCAGCGCCATAAAGTGAAGTCTCAGGGGGCTTGTGTGACTCCCGCCAGTGGCTGCTGAATTTTTTTCTTTCCCCACTCTGAGGAATTCTCCCCCTCCCTCCATTTTGTAGCCAAGAGATCCAGAGCAGCTTAAACCAAAACCCATCCAGCTGATCTGCTGCAGAAGAACCTTCCCTCCCAAGGAATGACAGAGGGGTTGTAACTTATAATAAGCTAATGAAGGTGACGAGACACATGGAACTGATTGACTGACACCTTCCTCCTCCCTCTACCCCCAACACACTTTTGTACAACCCGAGCTCTTAATTTTTATTCTTTTTATTAATATGCATGAAGATGAGCAGAAAATCCAGATACATTGGAGAAGAGCCATTTGGCTGCTTCCATTTCCCATCTGGTCTTAACCTTCTACACTGTCTCCAGTCCATTGGCATTAGAAGACCTGTAACTTCAGGGTTTAAAATATACTGAATAGTGGGTGGTCCTAGGGGTCAGCAATTCCTCACCCTCCCGTAAGGTGCCAAATGAGTTCTGGACTCACCCTGTCTTAAACTGTTTTTAAATGGATTAATTTTAATGTGGCAGTGACTGCAGTTTGGAGGGGGATGCAGAAAACTGAACAGATGGACCTTAAAGAGGAAGGTGAATTCAAGAGAGATCCTTGACCTTAAGTAGGTATGTTTAACTTTTTTCCTCAGTACTTCTCCCCTCCTCCCCAAGTTTAAGGCCAATAGCTGTTTAATCCCACCTCTGAGTAAAGTTTCTAAGTACAGAGGTTACTTTCCCATCCCATCCTTCCTCTTCTCACCTCTGTTCAATGCATGCTCGAACAATTCTTACCTACCCTCGAGGCCCTGGCAGCAGAGTAACATAGTGAGAATGTTTGTTTGTTTCAGACTGCTCTGTGGGGCAGAAACACTGTGGCCTGTCACCAGTATATGTCTCCTCTATGACTAGACAATATCACAAGAGGAACAGTCCTCTTGAGGTTGGAAATTGAAAACAAATGCCATCCTCATTTGATGGCCTGCTCCTAGTGCTCCTTTCTCTCCTGGAACTCACAGGCCAGGCTTTGCCATGGCAGTGATAAGATTGGTCAGTCCTACACTTTGCAGAAGAGGGAAGTGATTAGTTGGTACCAAGCTTTAGGGAAGCACTTTCAGCCTAAGGACCCCATGGAGATTTTATATCTTTTATTTTTTAAAAAAAAATCTAGTTTCTTGGACAAGCCTACCAGGACACTCCTGAAGTGACTTTATTTTATCCGTATCATGTCCTTTTACCTCAGACTTTGTAGCTGGTCACCTCCAAACTTGTTCTCTCCTCTCCCATCCCTGAGGTGAGCGTCAAGGACATTGATTATCCTCCTGACTAGTGGGAAGCTTAATATCTTGAGGGAGGAGGCAGAACTATCGCTTTGTACTTAGAATGAAGTCAGTCACTGTTCTTTGTTTCAGGGGGCTTCCACCTTTGGAAGCTGTTAACTATAGAAACTTAAAGCCTAAACCCATCTTTGAGGATAAACAGAATGGAAGTGGAGAGTAAGAGCATGGTTCCTCCCGAGCCAGTTGCTTACCTGCCAGAGGTCTCTCAGGAGAAACTATAAGCAACTACACTATTAATAGCATCCCAGTTGTGAAGGAGTATGAAGTGTTGCTAGCAAAACATGGACGCCTGCTTCATTCATACTCAGACCTTATAGTAGCATTAAAAGTCCATCTAATTTCACTGCTCTTAAGGGAGGCAGAGAATTTTAGACTTTCTTCATGCCTCAGCCTGTTTTCCTCTTTCTTCATTCCTTGTGCCCAAGCTGAAAGAGGGAAGCCTGGGCCCGAAGAGGATTTGCGTAAGTTCACGCTAAGGAGGTGGTATGATCTCCTTTTTGTTGTGACCAGCATACAAAGATCACTGAGACTGGTGTGATGTATAAAATAAAACATTTGTTCTAAGTTAAAGTGTCGTCTTGCTCTAAGTGCCATTAAGTATTAGTCATGGAAATGGCTGCTAATAACCCCTGAATCCCTGTGCTGTCACAAAATGACAAGAGTATCTACCCTGCGCCTACTCTACTCTCAGCTAGGTGTGAGGGCAGCCTTTGTACTTATGTAGGGGGATAAGTTTCCTAAGCATATTGGTGAAGTTAGGCTGCTTTCCCATACAAGAGGGAAGCTGCAGGGTGGGCATAAGGGGATGGTGTTGAGAGCCATGGCGACCCGAGCTGTAAGGTGAAAGATGTGCTTTCAGTATAAAGGGTTGGTGATACCTGAGCAAGGGACTTCTTTGACAGCACAGTCTGAGTGCTACTTCTCTACTACAGGTAGATTAAACCAGTGGCTTTCAGCATTTACAGACTACTTTACTCCTTTAAGCATCTGACTTTTGTTTTGTAACTCTCCCCTCCCCCCCCCCAAAAAAATCACCATTTAAAACGTACTTGCTTATGCAATCAGACATAATGTAGCTGTGCCACTTCTCAATTTCTGAACAATTGCTAACTTTCTCATTTTTCCTCTGAGGGATAGTCATGTTAGCCTAACTTATAAAACAACAATGGTCCTGTTGCACCTTAGAGAGACTAACACAAATACATAAATAGTATCATGAGCTTTCGTGGGCACAAGCCACATCTGAAGAAGTGGGTTGTGCCCATGAAAGGTCATGATAACTATTTATATAGTTTTGTTAGTCTCTAATGTGCAACAGGACCATTGTTTGTCATTTTTCCTCCGATTTAGAAATCACTTGGGGCAGGGGGTGTAAACAGCCTGTTTTTCACTTGTGAGCCTTGTAATTCTGGGAAGCAGTGAAGTTACAATAACAACTATGTTTTTTCTGTACATTGAGCCTATTCCTACTGTCAGGTCTGGTGTTAGTTTCCCTGCTTTCCACACCCTGCCTGGAGTCCCAAGCCAGAGCAGGCCTCAGCTAAGCTAAGTTGTTCAGGCTTGGGCTTTCTAGCCTGGGCTCCCAGTGAGTCTGACACCAGCCTTGGCAATCTCATTAAAATAAACTCATGACCCAGTTTGAGAACTGCTGATATACTGCATAGAGCTGTATAAACATTTAATTATATGAAATTTTAGTGTGTATTGACTTCACTAGAGCTTTTTATGTAGCCTGTTGTAAAATGAGACGAATATCTAGATGAGTTGACGTGCCCCCCTTAAAAGACTTCTGCATACCCCTGCTTGAGAGCCACTAGGTTAAACATTATAGATCTGTCCCTTTTGCAGTGGAGAATTAACACTAATCTATTTCTAGCCAGTCTTTAGAACCTATTCAAACTATAAAAGGTGACATTCTCTAGCTAGCTCTAGCTTCTGTCTGAACACTTGGCTCCACAGTGTGTGGAATCTGAACAATATGTCTCTTTTTTTTCCCTGCCCAAGTAATTTAGAGCTCTTTAGGGTTTTACTTTTTCCTGCTATGATGGCACTGCTTCTGTATTGAAGTGTGGACTGGAACTTGCTGTAGGGTGTGTCTGCAGCTAGCCTCTATTTGTGCTAGCCAGAGTCATGCAGCTATGGTCATGTGCAGGATCCTTGTCTGCATTCCTCTTACCAGCTGGAAAATAAACAAGAGTACCCAAGCCCCAGTGTGCCAGCTTCCAACTCATACATTTAGTAAATATTTCATTTGTTCCCCAGCCAGCCAGGAATGGAACTCCTCAGAATCCTGCTTCCAATACCCCAGGGGTGGGAGCAAATAGCACTATGGTGACCCTCTCTGCTCAGCAACTTCAGGCCTGGACCAGTGGAAGTCAATGCTGGCCCATCTGTTAGCACTGGCTGTGGGGCTCTGCACTGGTGCCAGCAGCGGGGATAGTACTGCTGGACTGGGGATGAAGGTAGGCACTTGAGGGAAGAGGCAGGGCAGCTGTGGAGAGCGGTGGCTGGGGGAAGCTGTGCTGGCTGCTGAGCTCCACCACTGACTGTGGGGCTGCACTCCTGGCCTCCAGATGTGAGGCTCTGCAGCCACCCTGCCTCTTCCCCCTCAGTGCCTTTGCTTTTTCCCCACGGTTGAATAGTGCAAATGAGCTATATCCAAGGCACTCGCAAAAGATGGGGGAGAAGTTACTGAGCACTTAGCTGGTATGTGAAGCAGAGACTGGAATGTACAGCATGTCATCTAATCAAACCTCTTCCCACGGGGCAGTATTTGGTGTTTTTAGCCATCCAGTTGATTGACTTATCTAGCCACCTTTTCAAAACCTCCAGTGGAATAGCTTCCACAGGCAGCTGTTCTGTTGTCCTCCTGTTCTTACACTTACATTTTTCCTGAGATTTAATCTAAATCTGCTATGCTGTAGCGTGAACCCACAGCCTCCCGTCCTACTCTCTGTGGCAAAAGAACAACTTTTCTCCATCTTTCTTCTATAGCAGCCTTTCAGGTATTGAAGACAGCTAACATGGTGCCCGCCCCTCCCTTCTCTTTTCCTACCCAAGTCCTTCAGCCTTTGCTGACAGGGCTTGCATTCCACCCCTTTGATCATCATTGTTGCTCACCTCTAGCTCCTTTCCAGTTTCTCTCCAGCCTGTGTATACATGTCAAAACTGGACATGGTGCTCCAGCTGAGGCCTAACCAGTGCCAAGTAGAGCGTACTATCACCTGTGGCTTGCATGTTAGGCCTCTTACTGCAACCTAAAATTGCATTTGCTCTCTTTTTGCAGAAGCATCACATTGCTCTCTCAGGTTGAGATTGTGAACTACCATAACTCCCGGACCCTTCTTAGCACTTTACATTTGTTTTTACTGAATGTCATATTGTCAGCTCTAGCCCAGTTCTACAATTTATAAAGATCCCCTTTGAATTTTAGCTCTATCCACCAAAGCATTAGCAACACCCCTCTAATTTTGCCTCATCTGTACATTTGATCAGTCTGCTTGCTTTCCCTACACCTAGACTATTAATAAAAATGTTTAACATTAGACCCAGAACAGATCCCTGTGGAGCTGCAGGTGAGACCTCCCTCCAGTCAGACATCATTCTAGTAATAGTTACTCTTTGCGGCTGTTCATATATCCACTTAATGGTAGTTCTGCCCACTCTGCATTTTACTTATCTGAGTGTCATGTAGGACTATGTCAGAAGCTTTGCTGAAGTCTAGGTATATTATGTCCACCACATTCCCCCTTCAACAAATCAGTTACCCTTTCAAAGAATGAGATTTAAACTGGTTTGGCAAGTGTTTTATACAAGGGCACAGCTTCAACAAGCAATTGAAAGACAACCTGGAATCCCCTAGTGCAGGGCTACTCATTTTGCGGCCTGCCGCCCATTTGTTTGCGGGTTTACGCAGGGCTCAACATGCGGCCCAGGGGTGGAAGTCAAAACAAAAAATTAGTCTACATAATGGTCTTCTGTTGATATGTGCTTTAGTAGTTAAATTCCTGGACTGTCATTGCTCATTAGAAGTGCTGTCATATGGGTGGAAATCAGGTAAATATTGTATTTTATTAATACCAGCAGAACAGACTTTGTGTATTGTGTAGTCTTGCCTTAATTGTTGTATTCATGCCCGTCAGCATGAAAGAAGCTATTTGCATATATATATTTGCATGTATATGCAACCATACTTAAGTTGCAGCCTTCGGCATGTGCAGTGAGTATCATTGTGGCTGCCAGGACTTCCAAAGTTGAGTAGCCCTGCCCTAGTGATTAGAGCACTCACCTGATTCAAGTCCCTTAACACAAGGCAGAACAGGGATTTGAACTTGTCACATGTTGGGTGAGTTCCACTAGATTGTACACAATGAGTAGTGTTTCCTGGTTTTCTGGAGAAGGCCTAACATGCCCAACTCCTAGGTAGGGTGCATAGTTGTGAATCTTGGGCAGAGGTAAGTGTCTAACTTCCTTTGGCCATGCTCCTTTCCTGCATTTCCTACTGACTAGCTCAGGTAGCTCCCTCCTCATCCTGCTGGAATTTTGAAAGAGAGCTTGGACACCTAGACAGGAGGGTATAAGGCCTTAGTCCCCCTTGTGAATCTGTCTGGAAAAGTGACTTTTGTCCAAACACTACCCCCTTTCTTCCCAACTGCAAACACATTAAAGGAATGGCTACAACTCTCAGCTGTTTTGACAATTTATTGTCTTAGGGTTTTTTTTTTTTTTTGCATAGGCATAAATTACAGTCTGTAGATAAAAAGACACACAAAACAGTGCAGCATTTGCAATAGGCTACAGAATTCAATACAGCTTGGTTTGTGTAAGGTTCATTTATAACACTTTCCTGGTACACACACACACACAAGAGGAGGGAGGGCAGCCCAAGGTGAGTAAATAGAGAAGCTCTGCTTTAGCAGATGTTTCCCACTCATTACCACCTTGCTGCACTCCTCCTCTCCTGCATTTAGTACCATGATTACCTGGCATCTTGATAAGTGGTAGGACTGCAGTTGAAGCAGCACTTTTAAATAAACACTGTCCTACAGTTTGACAGCTGGTGCTAGAGCACAAGAAAAGTTAACAAACCTTTTCTCCTTTCCCCACTGTTCCAGCATGCCTAGATTTTGGGGCAGTGTGGGATCAGTAGATTTTAAAGACTCACCAAAGGCTGGATAACTGCTCCTGGTGGGTGGGCTAGGGCCTCACACCCCCATCTTCAGTTGTCAGTCCGAGTCCCTTGCAAGTGGGACTTTGAGTTCTAGGGAGGGGGCTATGCACATCCACATTGGAGACCACAGCTCGATTCCCACTCTCTTGTGTCTGAGACAATCAGTGTCTGGTGTAAGAGCCATTTACCACTCAGTCAATGCCCCCTGCAGCCAGTTCCAAAGCGCAAGCATCAGAGCCACATGCTTGATGAGGCAACGGAGGAGCTGACCAATAGGAAGGGCAGTGCTTGACTCCTGTGGATGATTTAAGGCAAGACAGGCTGCCCAGAAAAAGCCCATTGCTGGCTGTGCAAGAGAGTCACCCATTCACTTCCCCTTCACACTATTCCTGCTCTATTGGACAAACAGGTGTTGAAGACAGCCTGGCACATGCTAAGTACCACTCCTTCCACACTGGATGTGGGGGTGCTAGCCTCAAATGGAATAAAGTGATCCCTTCTCTTTATCTGAAAGGAAACTAAGACAAATATGGATACATAAGAACCAATTCAAAACCTATGCTAAACTAAGAACAAAGCATGCTGGCCCAAACTTAGAGAAACACACACAACCCTTCTCTGAGCAGCCAGGTGTTACCTTCTCAAGGCCTCTGACGTGAGCCCCTACTCTGTTCTGCCCTTCTGATGAGAGTCTCCCTCCCACCCCCACCCATAAGACCCCAGCCAGACTGTTCACAGCCCGTCCTGTCTCTTGCCAGCTGGGAACACCACAAACCCAGGGAGTGTCCGTTGTGGCTGAGAGCTCAGAGGGAAGAGCCTTTCCCCCTTTAGTGCTGTCTTCCTGCTCTCAGATAAATCCATGGAAAGAGGCAGCTGTCAGCCCCTCCCTGCCTGTTGTGCCCTGTCCAAACTTCCCCATACACCAGGGGAAGGACAGCAGCTGTGAATGGGGGTGGGCTGTCACATAGACCTGCCCACCTGTCTCCTGAGGGAAAAGTCCAGTCCCAGCTTCAGCCACAAGCTTCCTTCTGGAACCACGGCTTCCACCATCAATACTCTCCCTTGCAGGCCCCATACATAGCAAGGTTCTCCCACAGCTAAACCCTGTTTCTTCACAGATCTTTGCCAGCCTGCCCTAGCCTGCCTCACCATCCCTACTCACAGAGAGCTCCACATCACAGCACTCTTCAGTCAGCCTTGCTGCCCCCTCGCTCGGCTCAGGCTGCTGCCTTTCCCCACCCCTGGCCTGGATTGTACAGCCATCAGGGTCGCCATCCCCCTAACAAGCACCAAAACTGGTATAATATTGTCTCATTACCCTGTAGGGTTTGTGCCAGTCCAGTGATCACACTCATACCTTCATATCTGCCCTTGTATCCCCATCAACAAACCCCCCTGGGTCTGGATAATTACAGTCTAGACTTTACTTGCTATGTACAGTTGTCTATATACAGATGAACATGTACTGGGGGAGTGTCATCCATTTATTACACCCCCAGCCAGTTATAATTTTGACTAGGATTTTCCTAAAGCAAAGCAGGCAGGCACTACCATTGATCCCTGCTCAGTATCCTGTCTCCAGCCGGGACCATGGCATCTTATTGTGCAGCAGTCATGAAGGGAAATTTTCTTCTGAACTTAGCTACTGATCAGTTCCCCACCACAAAGCCTGCGAATTTAACAGCCCTGGCCATTTCACTCTAGTTAGTACTACTACAACTTCTACTAAGTGTCTAGCCCTTTAATCTAAGCAATTTGCCTCAGTTGTATTCCATGTGGTACGAAGTCCCACAGGTCAATTACACATCACACGGAAAAGTACATCCTTCATGGTTACAAACAACAGTATCAGGTAGGAAAAGATTTAGAGGGCATCACAGCAGGCATTTTGCCTTGTGAATGTTTAGCGCCCATTTGGGGATGTATGTCTGAGAATGACACATGGGAATTATACTGGATCTTCTCCCACTCTGGGCCACAGCCTGGCATACTGGTGAAATCCAATAGCACTCAACTGTGGGAGAAGAGAAGATGTATTTTGATAGCTATATAATACACTGACCTGAGTCAAAGGTTTGCATTGTTGGGGCAGGCTTTACAATCCCGGGGAGATTAGATTCTCTCCCAAAGAACTAAACCCCTCCAAGTCTTTTGCTTATATATTAACTCTTTAATACATGTTTGGTGCCCTCATTATTTCCCCCTGCTAAAATGCTTGCTAGCCACTTTGCAGGGTCAGGAGATCCTAAGTCAACCCATGGCAAGCTAGCCATTGGGTCCAATGAAAACAAACCACTGATCCAAATAGTGGAAGGGAATGGACAATAGTGCAAAATTATTTGGTCATGTGCCCACTCTTCCAACATCAGACATTCAGATGGGGGTTCCCAACCAAAGATGCCAAATATAGCACACCTCCATACCACTGTATAATGATAATACTAATTACATGTATGTTAATAAACTGTGGAATGCTATCTTATAGCCTTCTTTAACATCTGGAAGGGCTGGGGCTGGGAAGAGGGAGGCAGGAAAAGGTCTGGACTGCATAGACTCATTTAAAAATAAAATTTAAAAAAAAGTTAAAATGTCCCATCTGACTTGGATCAGAGCCTCTTTTCCCATCACACCACCTTTCGCACACTAAAATCCTCCCCCCCCCCCAATACAAGCTCTTCTTCTGGCAGTGGCAGCACACAAAAGCATACGGGGACTAGATTTGCCAAGGACAGTCATTCTCCCACCGCTCCCAGCCCGGACTTGAGAGAAGCAGCAAAAAGAGGAAGAATTTCATTAACAGGTTTGCCATTCTCTCTGGAGACAGCTTCTCTCCACCATTGTTGTTGCGTGTGGACGGTGAAGAATCTGAGGTAGCCAGCTGGGGACAGAGGAGAGCCAGGAAAGGGTTAGTGGACCTGTTCCCCATGCACACGGAAGCGATAAATGCAGGTGTACTCTGGGTGGCCCCAGTTGCTCAGAATCCGTAGCTCCACCACCTGGAACGTGCCCATATCTTCACCCTGGGCAAAGAAAGGAAACATTTCATAGGCTGGGTCAATCTCTGCAGAAAGAAACACCATTTCTTTGCAAGTCAGCCTCCACTCCTCAGATTCCTCACTGATTTGGGGAGGGGTCTTCACTCAGACACATCAGAGAGTTCCTAATCACCTTCCCAGTTAATAGGAACAGACCCAGTAGGGTCCTATGGAAAGTACTTTACAAACTTCAGTGGGTCAGATACTCTGACAAAGCTGTTCTTGGCACAAGAGCAGAGGGGAAAGGGCAGAGGTACAAGTTGCTTTAAGCCAGCTCTCTGGCCCCTGGTTCTGCATAGTCCTATCCAATGGTCTCACCAGGCTGTCCCAGCAATCAGGGATCATCTAGATGCAAAGGTGCCTGAGCCACACATGAGTCAGCCAGATACAGAAGTGGCTGCTGCCAGGACTCTTCTCCTAGGCCACATCCCCTATGCCAGAGAGATAAAAAAAACTGAGTGGGGCATAGGACCCACATCGGTGATTCTCCTTCAGCCAAGGGTTCCTGTGTGCAGGGGGAATCCCCAGGGGCTGGTTAAACCAGCTTTCGGGCTGCTTTGTGCTCCCAGAGCAGCGCACACAGACTGCAGTGGGGTGGAAGTTCTGGCTCTTGGTATGATCAGAGAATGGGAACCCCTCTGTAGGCTTTGGAGCCTTCTTGTAGAATTCTACAGCAGGTGGAGAATTTGCTAATCAGTTCTACAGGACAGCACAGAGAGAAACGTATCAAGTGGTTTCAGCTTTATCCAGTCAAGTCCAGAGTATCTTTCCAAAAGGCAGGTCACCTCTCTAGCTAAGCCACAGCCCAGCCTCCCATGCCAACTGGCAGAGGGGTCTTTGTTCTGTGACAGCAACTCCTAATAGTCCTGACAAACTCCCTACCCCTAACACTGTGATATTTATTGTTCCATAAACAGGGTTCTGTAAGGTATCAAATGAAAGCTGACACGATACTGGTCATTAATAGTGCAATGAAATGTATGCACTGATGATATTTAAGAAGTTACATACAACACTGAAATTATGTTTTAAAGTTTGTAACCCGTCAGTTTGTAACTAGATGGGTTTTCTGCTAGACCAGGCCTGGGCAAAATATGTCCCACAGGCTGCATCTGGCACGCCAAGTCACCGGATCCGGCCCACGGACACTACGGACAGCCCCAGGCAGGCACCCTGCTTGCCTTGTCCCACCCGCATGCCACTCAGAAACGGGGCTGAGTGGCAGCTTCACTTTAAAAACTCAGCTGGGAGGGAAGGATTTAGGAGCTACTCCCACCCCACATACAATCCCATTGGCCAGCTTCCAGCCAGAAACTGGCCAATGGGAGCTGCCTGTTTCTATAACAGGCAGCCAGGAAGCAGAAGGGACTCATAGTTATTCACAGAGCACGTGGCTGCAGCCTGTGCGGAGATGGGCAGGGAGGGAGGCTGATTCAGGAACAGGCTGCTGGCTGGTAAGTCTCCTGGCCAGAGCTTGCTTCTAGCACCCCAGCCCCTCCCTTCCCCAATCTTCTGCCCCCCTCCTGCACTCATATCCCCTCCCAGATTTGGCACCCCAATCCTCTGCCCCAAATCACAGTCTCCTCCTGCCCCGGGTCACAATCCAACCCCCTTCACTCTAGTCCAATGATCCAGGTCACAACTGCCTCCTTCACCTAAACTCCCTTCTGTACCACCCCACTCCATCCCAGACCCCACATCTCCTCCATTAATATTATCGAAGAGTGTGGCCCTCAACCACTTTCCAAATTCTTGGAGTGGCTCCCCATCCAAAATTATTGCCTTCCCTATGCTAGACAAAGCATGTCTATTCACCTATCCTTGCCTCTGATGGAAGTCAAGCATTGTGACGCATACATTGCAGAAGCCCTATTTACCCATGTGAAAGTCAACAAGAATACAGGTGATTGTGGGGGGCAGAGAAATGTCAAACAGGAGTATGGGAAGACACCTTAGCCAGCACCCCAGGAAGGGGATCACAGGAGTTATCCTTCCATTTTTGGGGAGAAAACAATGAGTTTGAGGACAGAGAAGGAGAAGCTAAAAAAACAACCTCCGCCAACCACGACACATTTTTGTCATCTTTCACTGAGGAAGCAAAAAGACAGCACTTTTTGCATTCAGGAAAGTTGGATCCTGGTCATGTGGGCTAGTGACACCAAGGTTTGCTTTAAAACAAAGATTTTAGCCAAACAGCATTTAAGGTAAGACTAAGACGTGAGTTCTACCTTTTGTTTTACATGGTGGCTGTGTCTAGACTGGCAAGTTTTTCCGCAAAATCATCTGCTTTTGCGGAAAAACTTGCCAGGTGTCTACACTGGCCGCTTGAATTTCTGCAAAAGCACTGACGATCTCATGTAAGATTGTCAGTGCTTTTCCGGAAATACTATACTGCTCCCATTCGGGCAAAAGTCTTTTTCCGAAAGACTTTTGCGCAAAAGGGCCAGTGTAGACAACACAGTACTGTTTTCCGCAAAAAAGCCCCGATCGTGAAAATGGCGATCGGGGCTTTTTTGCGGAAATCCGCGTCTAGATTGGCCACGGACGCTTTTCTGCAAAAAGTGCTTTTGCGGAAAAGCGTCCTGCCAATCTAGAAGCGCTTTTCCGAAAATGCTTTTAACAGAAATCTTTTCCGTTAAAAGCATTTTCGGAAAATCATGCCAGTGTAGACATAGCCGTAATCTTTATCCTTGCAAATCTTAATCTTTGTAAGTAAACCTTTCATAGAATACTAGAAATTGAAGGCACCTCGAGAGATCATCAGGTCCAGACCCCTGCCCTCATGATAGTACCAAGCACCTACTAGATCATCCCTGATAGATGTCTAGCCAACATTCACTTAAACTAGGGATGGAGACTCCACAACCTCTGTAGGCAATTTATTCCAGTGTTTAAACCACCCTGACAGGTAGACAGTTTTTCCTAATGTCCAACCTAAACCTCCCTTGCTGCAATTTAAGCCCATTGCTTCTTGTCCTACCTATCATCAGAGGCCAAGGAGAACAATTTCTCTCCCTCCTCCTTGTGACACCCTTTTATATACTTGAACTGCTATCATGTCCCCCCTCAGTCATCTCTTTTCTAAAGAAGCCCAATTCCTTCAGTGTTCCCTCACAGAACATGTTTTCTAGATCTTTAATCATTTTTGTTGCTCTCTGGACATCTCCAATTTCTTCCCATCTTTCTTGAAATGTGGTGCCCAGAACTGGACACAATACTCCAACAGAGGCCTAATCAGCACAGAGTAGAGCAGAAGAATGACTTCTCCTGTCTTGCTCACGAGAATCCTTTGTTTTCACTCTAAGTCGATTACAGTGCTTTGTTATCAGCAAGGGCCTGGGCCATGCCAGTCAGCCTGTGTGCCTACCAGTCTCTTTGGGGACGGCAAAACTGTTTATTATGGTGAGCATCCAGTGACAGGGCCCAGGTACTGCAGAGAGTAGCTACCTACCACTAGCCTGTACAGAGTGTGTGGTCTGTGGGGACCTAGAAATCCATGCGTGCAGGCCCGGGGGCTCTTGGTTTCAAGAAGCACAGCAGAAGCAGAAGACACAGGTGGTGGCAAGGAGCCTCGTAACCCAGGGGAGCATCACAGCAGGAGCTTCCTCCAGAGTCTGTTGCCAAAACAGTCTGGAGCTCACATGCAAGTGCATGCTGCACTGGATCAGCCCAGTGGCCATCTAATCCAGTCTCCCTGCTCCTGCTGCACGGGATCAGATCCCCCCATCCTTGTATCCTATGTCCCCAACAGTGGTCAGTACTTAATGCTTGAGGGGAAGGCAGGAAGATACAGCTGCAAAAGACCTGTCCAGTTCAAAAGACCTGGATCCAAACCAGCCTGTCTAAAGCGTTCTGGGCAGAGACCCTTGCACAGGAGAGGTAGTGACATTCGTGAGTGCATGACCTGACACTTGGACTGGTTTGAAATACTAGGGATGCTGGGTTTTGCTCCCTGGGCTCAGTATGGCAGGAACTCCCTGGGGCCCTACAATCTTCCTCCGTACCTTCAAGCGGAACGTCTGGATGGGATCCCCATCCTGGTCGTAGGTGAACTGTCCGAGAAGGATGCCCTCTTGCTGGTCTTCTTCCTCCAGGCCCTGTGAGGCCAAGCACAAGTGGGGAAGAAAGGGAGAACGGCGTGATGAGGAAGCAGAAAGAGAGAAGGGATGTGGGGTAGTCAGACCGCCCAGAGGAACAGAAGGAAACAGCGATAAATGCAATTAAACTCCACTCCAGCTTTCGGGCGCCACACAAACAAATAGGGCAGTGAGAGGACAGGGAACATGCAGGAGCAGTAGAGGGACAATGCTGCGAGCTGGGGGCTCAGAGCCATTGAACAACTGAAAATCCTGGATATGATGGAAAATATTCCATACCAGGAGGTGCAGCGGCACCCCCAGCCTCCTCCCCAACTATGTACCCACCCCGTCCCTTCCCATGTACTTCCAGCCAACCCTCCCTTCCTTCCTCCCCACTTTCCCCTATCCCATGTACACCATTCCCTCTCCCCTCAGACCCCATCCTCCCTCAGGTACTCTGTCTCCTCTTCCCAACACGTTCCTCCTCCCACATGCAGAACCCACTGCGCACCATGACTCCTTCTGCAGGACCCCTCCCCTCCCGCCCCACATTCCCTATCTCCCCAACACTCCACCCCTGCAGCCAGCCCTCTGCAGCACGCCTCGCGAGACAGCGGTTCCCATTTCTGAGGGAAGGAAACAGCCTAGTCCCCAATACTACCGGGTGATTATGAACGGAAAGGGATCCTGAAACCACCCCTACCCCCTTCTCCACACATGGACTTTTCTTCCTCCATTCCCCATTTCCATACTGAGAAAGACACTCACAAAGACAGCAAAGTCCTTTGGGGCACTCGGGATGGTGCCCACGGGCGAGAGAGATTTTGGGACGTGCTCCAGAGTCACAGCAGTGGGACGAATGTGGCTAGACAGGCGGATAACAGCAAAGCCCTGAGATCCACGGAAAGCCCAGCAATTCCCGGGGTTGACATCCGGCTACACACAAAACAAAACCAGCATCAGCTTGTGCAGCTCTCCAGCCCCTTTCGACCCACAACGTTTTACACGGTGCTATAGCAGGATCCCTCGCCCTCCAGTGAAGTGCAGTCCCCTCTGGAACTCAACATGGCAGCTGTTAACAGCACACCACAGTGGAAGAAATGGAGAAAACACTGGGTCTGATCTTCAAAAACCACACTCCTGTCAATCTGCCCACCTGCAGTGGCACAAAGTTACCTTTGAGATGCTGCAAAAGAGTCACCATAAGCCTGGACTGGTATGAAATACGGCTGTGAATGGGTAACCAGTTAACCAGTGACCGGGTAAGAACCACCCTTATTGGGTACTAGTTAACTGGCACCTGGGAGCAGCCCCCCTCCTCCCCCACTTGTGGCCTGCTGCTGAGGGTGAGGAGGGGGCGGGAGCAGAAGCTCACTACCCCATGTGTGGGGGGCGGGACAGGGAGCAGGAACTGGCCCCCCTACACACACAGGTGCGGCTGCTGGCCCCCAAGCACAGGGGAGCCAGCAGCAGCTGGAAGCCTCACACACGGGGCAGCCAAGAGCAGAAGCCGCCAACCCCTTCCTTCTCCCCGCACTCCCTATGTGAGGGGCTGCTGGCCCCCCTCACATGGAGAGGGGGGGTGGCAGGGGCAGCCCCAGGTGGGGGGGGGGGGAGCGGGAGAAGAGAGCAGATCCTAGTTAATCGAGTTAAACCTAAGGTTTAACTGGTTAACTGATTAACCGGGATTTTACATCTCTGATTATTATGGACCGTGGAGAGGAAGAGAGACACAGCTGTGCCCCTGGTTCTTGGGCTGGTTCTGGATCGGGGCAGGAGGAGATTTGGCTTAACCTCAGCTGGCAGAATGACTGAAAGGAGCTGACCCGGAACCTGACTGCCACAGAGAATGAGGCTCAGAACCCCTGTGGTACCACAACCCAGTTCTGTTACCAGTCACAAGTGTCGTCAGCCCTCAGGCTTTGTGACCAAGAGCTCCCTAGCTGGGAGGAGGAAGAAAGGTCTCCCCTGGCTAGAGCACTGCATACAGACATGGGGCTTTTAACCCCTTTCTCTGGGGCTGACGACACTTGTGACTGGTAACAGAACTGGCTTGATCTCTGGAAGATCTCGCATTGGACGCTGTCAGGGCCAGGACATGGAGCTGGAAAGAGAGTGGGAATTTCTGAAACATTTGCAGCTTGAGTTCTGAACCAAAACCACAAATGAGGTTGCATACGCCAACGACTAGAGTTTGAGGACCCAGCTGTTAACACAGCCAAGGTGACAAACAGCACATCTAACTCCTCTCCACCCCAGGACAGGCATTTTGTGTAGCACAAGGCATCAGGGAAGCATCCCCGTCCCCACATTCAGATCTGATCTTTATGGGAGAGAACCCAGAGAAAGGGAACGAAATGGAGGAAATGTGACTTCCCAGGATGGAAGGCCTGACTACCAACAGGGGAAGATACGACTTAAGGGTGACACGATGGCAGTCTGAGCACCAAGGAGGAATTAACTAAACCGGGAGGTCATGGGAGGCGTTAGGAGAACTATCCAGCTGGGCCCACGTTGGGGCAATAGGCAAGGAACAGTCCATGGACAGTGGCAGAAAGTTCTAGCTCAGCTCGCAGTGGTATAATGGGACCCCCCCTCTCTACACAGTTGGGTCCCTACCTGCAGGATAACCCGTGGAGACTGAGAATGGTACCACAGGGGGATCCCAAACAGACTCAGCAGTGCTGTCTTGGTCTCGTAGGTTTCCGAGCACCGGGTGCTAATAACACTGGCCCCTGGGATTGAAAGGAAAACAAAAGACGGTGAGACCATAGCACCCTCCCCAGGTGACAGAAGTTATGCTCTCTCTGTGTATCTAAGGCCACGTCTTCACTTCCCGAAGATGGATGCTGCAGCCATCAATCTTCCGGAGTTCAATTAACCGAACATTGAGGACACCCCTGTTGGTGCCGGTACTTCTCGATTCATGGAGACAGTGCAGAAGATCGAATGAAGGTACATTGACCCCAGCCATGCAATTAACGTAGCTGGAATTGTGTATCTTAATTCACCCTTTCATGTAAGTATAGACAAGGCCTAACTATGGTCTCACATTGGGCAGGCAGAGGTATCAAACAAAGCTAATCTACAGGGCAGGGAGGAGCTATTCCAGCTCAGCTCCCCCTCTAAAACCACATGCTATGCCATACGTGAAATCTCTTCTAGTGAGGCTGGGCTAGCCAACTGAGCCTCACTGTAATGCTCTGCATGCATGAGACAGCCCAATATCCTCCCTCTTCACATGCCCAGGCTACATGCTAAGCTGTTGGAAGTCTCCTAGCAAGTCCTGTCTCCGATTAACACAGTGAGTGAGTCTTCAGTCTGACACTCCCTTTCTGTCCTTGGGGGCCACGATTCACCTACCCCCTGATTCAAGGGCATAATCCACCATTCCAATGCGATCCTCGCTGTAGCGCTGCAGGGCTCGGTTCACAATGACGTGCACTTGCTGCAACAAGAGGGAAAAGGACACACCAGAACTGAATGCAAAGGCTGGAGACACACACATCACACACAATCCTGACTCGCCTCCATGTGCACGTCTGTACATGCAGCCTCTGATATACCAAACATGCAGCCTATCACACGCAAACCTCTGCCACATACATTTAGCACACGCGTCTGCACATGCATTTTATACAGCCACACCACACATGCAATCACAGGCTTCTGAATTGTTACAGCCACAGATCAAAAATTAGGGATGTGAATAGATAACTGGCAAGCCTCACCTGTAACAGAGCAGCTCCCCACTCACCATGGGCAGGGGGCTACTCCAGCCCAGTGGGGCCCGCTGTGGGCAGGGGGCACTCTAGCCCAGCCTGAGCAGCCCGTTGTTGTTGTCAGGGCCAATGCAGCCTGTCTGTGGTAGGGCCACTCCAGCCCAGCTGGGCTGAAAGAGCCCCTCCCCCCACCTGGACCACTCTTTTAATTGGTTAACTGGTCAAACATTATGTTTAACTGGTAATTTAATCAATTTAATCTAATCAATTAAATAGGATTTTACATCCCTAAAATGAGAGGCAGCATCCAATCTGGAGCCAGCCTTGCCTTGTTACGACTGGAGAATTGTGACAGTGTAGCAAGCTCATCCCTTTCAGACAGATGTCTTTTGGGGAGACCTTGACAGGTCATCCAGAGTGGCAGGGTACCCAGTAACCAGCACATTACCAGCATAGCCATTGTGGTGATCACCACCATAAGCTGGGAACTGGGTAGTCACCGTCACACTGCTGCGCTTCCTTTCACCTGATCCTGAAAGATGTGCAGACCAGATCCCTCTCCCCAACCCCCTCCCCCAAAAAGATTCTAAGTGAGACCCCTCCCATCAACCATAGCTGGGTCGTGGGCACCTCCAAAGATTTGACCCAAGAGTTCCCACAAGCCTCCTCAGCATTTTGGTTTCCATCCCTACCATATTCCTTCCACCTCTTTCTGAAGCTGTCTAAATGAGCCAGCCAGCACACATCTGACCTTGCAATTCTTTGCAAGTTGACTAGCTGGAAAAAATTCCTAGGCTACCCGATCTCTGCCAAGAGATTAGCTGCCTCCAGACAGACAGACAAGAGGGAACTAAAAGCTACCTAGCCAAAAATGTGGCAGAGCTAGGGATGGCTAAATGAGTCCTGTGCTGCGCAAGTTCTCTTTCACCAACTGGTCTGAAAGCACAAGAGGTAACAGTGGCTTCATTCTCCTATCCGCTCCTTTTATGTGCACCTGTCCTAGGAAACAGCCTAGAACTTTAAAACAACACAACCTGAGAGCTACCACCTAAAACTGAATCACTTTTTCTCCCAAAAGAGCCATATGAAACTAATTTAAAAAGACATTTCAAACCAGGGCTTTTCCCTTTAAACACTTTAAACTCTTATACCTTATTTGTTAGTAATTCTTCGTATTGCACTAATACTTCTTGATCCCAAATGAGCCTGGACCCTTCCCTTCGTTATGCTAGGTGCTATCCAAATAACAAGGCAGTGCCAGCCCCCAAAACTTTTTTTACAGCATAAATAGATAAGACAGAGAAAGGGAGCATCATCTGGGCATCAGCAAGGGGGAACGGATGCAGAGAAACAAAGAGATTTGTCCAAGGTTACAAGGGGATCTGGGAGCAGACCGAGTCCAGATCTCGTGAGTCCCAATCCACTGCCGAGCCACAAGCTCATCCTTCCCTCTATATAATGATATTAGTGTTGTGAGTCTGAATGGCTCCTGTAGCTCAGCAATTCAGAAGGACCCAGGCTGTAAGTGACTTGACTCCTCACTCTGCCTCCTCCTTTTCTTCATGAGGATTTAATCACATGTTTAAAAGGGCTGGTTATGATTTGCACACAACCAAACCAAGTCCCTGGCAACCCCAGCCCAATTTACTGTCAGGGTTCTGGGAGAAAGAAAAAACAAACAGGGTAACAGAAAATGGAAGAAATCCTAAATCCCTGATGCTCCCAGCTGTCAGTGCTTCAGCACAACCACAGTATCACACGCAACAGCGAGCACACACATGGAGCCGGGGCCTGCCACATACACTCCCTGCCACACTCCATGTAGGCACACATGTAAGGGCTTCAGGGCTGGCCCTGTCACACAGGCGAATGCGGCTCTGACACTTGAGTGTGCCATGCCACAACCCCCAAGCCAAGTAAGTTACTCAGTGGATGTGGCTGAGCAGGCATGGCCTCACCTCTTCAGTCACACCTGTGACTCCCTCCTGCTGCAGCGCTACCCCAATGCTGGCCTTGGCATCCCGTGCAGACAGCCTCTGGCCTTCCGAGACACTGGCCAGGATTCTGTGCTCCAGCTCCCGGAGCTTGTCCTGTAGCTCCTCACGGGGGAGAACCAGACTGCCCGCTCCATCCTCCCTGGGCTGCAGCAGGAACCGACTGATCCACCGAGGGAACTGTGCCTCCACCTGAAACAGCCAAGGGAAAGCGCTCAGGCCAGGAGAGGGAGTCTGCACAGCAGAGCATGGCAAATGGAGAGCATGTGGGCAGAGCAAGGCAGCACAAGGGCCCTGGCAGTCTGGCCTTCAGCCCCCTACGTGTGGGGAAACCTCCATCCTTAGAGGATACCTAATGCACACAAACCACCCCTGAGGGTGCCCAGGTTGTGGCAGAAGAAAGGTCACCCTCCTGGAAGCGTCCAGCTTGTGAAGGGAGATGGGGCATCATGTACCCAGAGGTGCCTAGCACATGGTGGGACCACACAGTCTGCATCACCCAGACTTTGCCACATCACCGTTTGGAAGACTGTTCTCTGCTCTGTAAGCTGGGTGCTTGTACAGCTACTCAGGAGATTCAAATGTCACCCAGCTGATTAGCAGAGCACCCACTGGTGGTGCATATTCACACATGCCTCGGTGCACAAAGAAAATTTTATTCTGCACATAGATGGAAAAGCTTAGAGGAAACATTGGCAGGGAATGGGTCAAATGAGACTTCTGTTAAGGGGACAGGGTCAGGGTCTGAGACTCACGTCCTGTCGCACTCCCTTGATTTGTCCTGGCAGTGACTCTATGTGCTTCACCAACGCCTGCTGGTCAGACGCCAGGAGCGTGAGCTCCTTCTTCAGGCCAGCTAGCTGTGTCTCCAGTCTGCCCATCTCCTGCTGGAAACTCCCCTGCAGACCCTCTTGGGTCGAGCTACAGAAGGAGGGAGGGAGGGAGGCGAATAAACAGAAAGCAGCGTAGGTGTCATGGAGGCAGCGAGCTACCCAATGGCGCCTCCCAGTCATGGTCCTGGAGGATTAGCTTGAGATGTGGAGTGCACTGATGAAGCCAGACAGAACGCTGCAGCAGTAAATACCAACGTGTATTTTCCTGTCAGACGTACACCCCATCCCACCCCAGGGCACAGAGTAACCTGCCAGCAAGAGACGAGGTTGGTCACATCATCTCTTAGCCAACATCCCCTCTCCTGTTGTCACCCCTCCCACAAACCAATGGAAGATTGCCACTGCGGGGAGAACATTCTCCAGGGCTCTGAGCAACTGAATTTAACATCCCCAGCAATGAGAACATCTGCTGATTCCCTTGGGAGTCTCAGCGGGGTAGCCATGTTAGTCTGTAGTTAAAAAAAGTTAAACGACGAATGGTCCTGGAGCGCCTTGGAGACTAAACAAAAAATGTAGATGATATCACGAGCTTTTGTGGGCACAGCCCACTTCTTCAGATGACTGGAGCAAGGGGTCCAGAGGTAGTTAATCTAAATGTAACATCCTTAATTGAAAAGTTGATGGGATTTCCATTGACTATCCGATTAGTCAATAAGGCTGCCTCTGCCTTTGAACTCCCTGCCAGTCTCTTGCTACAGTTCAAAAGTGGAAGCCCTGCAGGGAGTGCGGGGCCCCGCATGGTGCCTGAGCCTTTGAAATGTACAAAAGCCCCAGTGGGGCTCCTGTACATTTCAAAAGAGGAAGCCCCACAGGGAGCGTGGGGCTAGCTGGGACTCGCCCACTGACCCCACACTCTCTGCGGCACAGTCCCCCGGCAGGGCTCTTGTACATTTCAAAAGCAGAATCGCAGCAGAAGCGGTACAAGCAAAGACGGCTTCAGTCCCCGTTTGCACCATTTCCCGCTGTGCCTCTACTTCCCCTGCCCCCCACAGAGACGGTGCTGGGGGGAACCAGTTTTAAAGCTGGCTCCCCCAGCACCAGGTCCTGCTCCCCCCTTGATGCCTCTCTCTGATAGAAGCAGCAGGGGGAGGAAAGCGACTAGTTGCATCACTAGTCAACTATCTGATAAGCTTATGCTTATCAGAGAATCACCTAATCACATCCCTATCCAGAGGCATAAATATATAGCAGAGAAAGAGGAGAAATGCAGAGGAAAAGGGGAAAAATAACTTGTCAATTCAAGTGTTGGTGCTAAACAGGCTGTAAGTGCCTGGTAGTTTGGGGGACAGGTCAATCCTCACCTACAGACAACCCCCTAACCTGAAAAATTCTTTCTAGCAACTGTGCATCACACCTCAATCATACTCATCCAGGAGCCCACCCCTGCAATAAACTCCAGTGCCAACTCTGTCCACACATCTACACAAGCAACATCATCACAGGACCTAACCTTATCAGAGGTTCATACAATTACACATCCACTAATGTGATTTATGCCATCAAGTGCCAGCAATACCCCCCTCTGCCACGGATACTGGCCAAATTGGACAGCATCTACGACAAAAGATTAATGAACACAACTCAGAAATTTGAAATAACACACAGAAACCTGTTGGGGAACATTTTAACTTGCCCGGGCACTCACTAATGGGTCGAAAAGTAAATATCCTCTTACAAAGCACTTAAAAAAACCAGCCAGAGAGAGAAACTGCGGAACTTGCCTTCATATGCAAATTTGACACATTTAACCAAGGACTGAACAAAGACATGAACTAGATGGGCAAATGACATCAAAAGCTAAGTACCAGGCACTTACAGCCCACTTTATTAGCCTCATTTAGCACAGACACATTAATTGACAGGTTCCCTCCCCCCATCTCTCCTCTTTTTGCTATTTGGTTGTACCTCTGGACCCCTTCAACTCCATTAATCTGAAGAAGTGGGCTGTGCCCATGAAAGCTCATGATACCATCTACATGTTTTGTTAGTCTCTAAAGTGCTGCAGGACTATTCGTTAAGTTTTTTCCCTTGGGGGGTTACACCAAGGCCTAATAGCCCTCACTCCCAGGAGATGGTTTCAATCTCCAGTCACAGGTCTCCTTGCTCAGTTCCACTCCCTTGCTTTTAGGCATATATCCCCAGGAACATCCAAAATTTCCTCCCCAGTGTGAGCACCCTTCCCATCCTTGTGGGTTATCATGTTGTCCTGAGGGTACGTCTAGACTACATGCCTCTGTCGCCAGAGGCATGTAGATTAGGCTACCAGACATAGGAATTTACATGGCTGCCTGGGATGAGGTTTACTTGGGTGGTCGACAAATACCTTTGACGTCGACACCTGCACGTCCAGACTATCGCGCTGAGCCGACAAACAGCTGATCAGCTGTTTGTGGGCTCAGCGCGGCAGCCATGTAAATTTAAATGAAGCGGCGATTATTTAAATCGCCGCTTCATTTTCCTATGTCTGGTAGCCTAATCTACATGCCTCTGGCGACAGAGGCATGTAGTCTAGACGTACCCTTAGTCTGAGGATATGTCCTTCTCTATTCTCATCTGCCCTCAGTCAATCCAGCCCCCAGGTTATTTTTGCTGCTCTTCTCTCAACTCCAATGTATTGATATCTTCCTGGGGTTGCGGTGCCAGGCCAGAGCACAGCATACTAGGTACCATCTGGGCAGAGTCCCAGGCTACCTGCTCCAGGAGGCACCACCTTTGCATACACAGCCAAAGATCACACTGGCTCTCTCAGCCTCCATCTCAAACCTACAAGAGCAGAGTCCTCCTGCCACCTCCCTTTCACAGTATCATTGCAGTCAGTTTTGCTCTCTCCCACCGACTAGCCATGTGCTGGATCCTTTCCCCTCCCCATATGATCTAGCTTGTCACTAAGTCCCATCTCATTTTGGCTCCTGCCGGCTTTTGTTGTTATTTTCCAGGCTGCATCAGAATCTGAAACCCCTCCCAGTTTGGTCTCTTAGACCTGCCATGAGCCCCAGGTCCCAGAGCAGGCTTAACGGGGATTCCTGTAGGATCCCAACAGACACCCCCGCTGCCTGTTCTCAGCCCAAGCAGGTTGAGAACATGTTTAACCGCCCGGCTACATGGAAGAGTTCCCTGGAGAGGGGCTGGGTTACCTTTGCCATTCCGAATTCAGCTGGAGCATCCGGGCCTCCACCTCCTGTGAAAACAGCAGCACAAAGGAACAGACGTGACAGGATGAGAACTGCCACAGGGTTGGGGAAGGGAGGGGACATCATGCAGCAACACAGGAATTGCCAGAGTGGATCAGACCCCAGGTTTACAATAGGGATGTGTTAGGATCCATGGTTAAACTGTTAACAGAGCCCAGGCTCATTGGTTAACAGTCACAGTTACACGTAAGCCCTCCCATCCTGCTGCCTCTGAATCAGAGGCAGCGGGGGGAAGGGGGAGAGCATGCAGGAGCCAGTGCTTGTGGGGAGCTGGGTTTTAAGCAGGCTCCCAGAGAGTTCCCCGCTCCCCTCCCACGCTGCTGGCTAGAGCACTGCCTCCCACGGAGCCACACCTCCCCATGTAACTTTATAACCACTAAAAATGTAACTGGTTACACATTTACAAGAAAACCTGTTTTTTAACATCCCTAGTTTACAAAGGTGCCAACTGCCCTGTGCCCTCATTCAGAAGGAGCATTGCCCACCTGTTCTTGTTGTACTTCACCCTCAGGCCCTGGCCATGCTCATATCTCTGTGCCTCCCCCACCTGCTGCTCTCCACCCCTTTTGCCCTCCCCTCCACATGTGTGGTGGCTAGGGTTGCCACATGTCCAGTTTTTAGCTCTCTGTTAGGGAAACAAATTGAGAAAATAGAAATGAGAAAATAGAAATGTCCAGTATTTTCTAAATAAGATGGAATGTAGATTGTGACGTAATGTCAAGTGCGTCCGGTAGTTTTGCTGAAACCATCTGGCAACCCTAGTGGTGGCAGGGCCTTGTGGGGGAGAAGAGGCTAAGCAAGGGCAGGTCCTTGGGGCAGCAACACAATCAAGGCACTGGAGCCCACAGAAGGTTCATCTGGCCCTGCCTCAGGGCCACCTAGCTTAGTATCCTGTCTGTGGCAATGGTCAGCTCCAGACATTGCCGGGGAAGGTTCAAGAACCCCAGAGTAGGTACGTGTGGGATAATCTGCCCTTCTCGCTAGGTCTCATCCTGGTCTTTAATACTCAGATTGGCCAAAACGCTGATACATGAGGTTAGCATCCCCTACATTTTTTGTTCCTTATTAAAGTAACTCTGGATGTTCTTGTTATGAAAATAAATGGCCAATCTCTGGGAATCTTGTGACGGTCTTGGCTTCAACAACTTCTTGTGGCGGGAGTGTTCCCAAGTCTAGTTACACATGGCATGAAAAAGTATTTTTGAATGTTTTGCATTTGCCACCTTGTAGGCAGGATGTGGTTGCAAGAACATGCAAGTTCTTCAGAACCAAGGCTTCATTGCTTGTGAAAAGTGGTATGAGGCCAGGGCCTGGGTTTTAGGTTCCCAGCAGCAGCACAGAACACTTGCTAATTTAAGGGGAGAGCAAATCTTGCTGCTACGTCATTAGCAGCACTTCCTGCAGCACCTGGGTTTTCCTTGGAGGTCTCCTTATTCAACAACTGATCTAGTCCAACTGCATTTAGCTTATGGGACATCAATGAGCTTGCAGTCCCATAGCTGTAGACACTAAAGTGAAATGTACCTCCTTCCCTAAGCGGTACACCTCTTCTTGGATAGGGGCAAAGTCCCTGGGCTATATCACTCCCAGTTTTTGATATCTGCATAATTTAAAGAGAGAAGCCAGCTTACCTGGGATGCCTGAGTAATCTTCTCCAGGCGCCTGTTTAAATCCTTCTGCAACTGGCCTTGGATGGTATCTAGCTCGCTCTGTGGGGAGACAGGTCAGCACACACCCCACCACATATAACATCACACCCACAATTTATCCTCTCCCCCCACCCCTGCTGCTCACACATCCACCAACCATACCTCAGCTGCTCCAGCACAGAACCCACCCCAGACCATACTCCCTGTACCCAACACCCTCCCATCCCAACCCCACCCCCATAACTTGCCCCCATATTTATGCCACCCTCAAGCACCTAACTTTGATCCCAACCCTACCACTGAACCACCAGCAGCCCTTCCCACCACTCACCCACCTTGACCCCAAGCCCTACGCCAGCCTTATGCTCTCCCCACACCCCAGCAGCAGGGCCGGGGGATGGGAAGGAAGTAGGTGGAGTAGGTCTCCCCAGGAGAAGGCTCCACTTTCCTTACCTGGACATGCAGGGTCAAGTCCTCCCTCAGCGCGGCCTCCCGACGGCTCACCAGCCCCTCCAGGAGTGTCAGGGTGGCCTCATGTGTCAGGCCTCCCCCAGCTGCCGCCCCTCTCTGGAGCGCCAGCTTCTCCAGACGGGATGCCTCAGCCTCTAGGGTCTGGAAGCGTTTCTCCAGAGCTTGAAACCGAGGCAGCATTTGCTGCTCTGCCTTTAACCGCCAGGGCGTCAAAAAGAACAAACACACACGCACTGTGCTAAATGTAGGACTGGCACCTTTGCCCACCTGTCCTTGCAGCTCTGCCAACCCACCAGCAGGGGACAGCTCTGCATGTCACGCATGTCCTTCATTCTCCACCAGGGGGCAGTAGTGTGTGCACATTCTGACAGGGTTGGATTGCTGAGGGGTATGACAGACAGCCCCCTACTCGGGCATTGGAAAACGTCTGTCATGCCCCAGCTGGGGCTACCGGTGTGATGCAGGAACACACATCAATCTCAGATTACAGGGGCTACCCATCTGATTGGCTAGCAAAGAGAGCTGTATGCACACAGGTTGGAAATGAGCCAGCCCCAACCACTAAGACATCTCCCTTGTCCCCCATCTTTCATTTTCAGGATATCAGGAGAGAGCTGTTGTCAGACTAAGTCCCTCAGCCACATCTGCTGGAGATTTTAAGGAACAGGAGGGGCGACTAGAAATGCTGGGGCTCCCCACCCCCCAGATCTCTCTGACACTCACCTGAAAGAATGCAGATGAATCCCTAGCTCCAAGCACCTCCTCTCTCCCAGCAACAGGGGGTGAAAGCTTTGCTGCTCCCCAAGAAAACAGGGCAGGGTAGAGCATCGGGAATCCAAAAGGGTAAAAATACCAAGCACCTGGCATCACAAAAGGGGGCTTGGTTGGTTAAAGTGTGTGGGGAGGGAGAAGTGGCACAAATGCCCACAAGGGTGGAGCATGAGAAATGTCCAGGCAGGCTTCTACCCACAGATGTGACCAGAAAGCAAACAGCAAACCTGTGACTCCACCCCAGGGACCATCAGACAGGCTCCTCTCATTTAGGTACCCCTTATTTTTCATGCACTTTGCAGCAATGACCATCTCCATCACAAGAGACAGCAGAGAGCCCCCTGATGATGCAGTTTATGCTGAAGCCAGGACAAAGTCATGCAATTCAGCTCCTGACCCAGGTGTCCTAGGGCAGTTGTCCCAAACTATGGGGTGTGCCTGGAGGTGTGGCAGAGCCCATGCCAGCCCTCAAGGTGGGCAGGAAGAGAGCACCACCCAGCACTGTTTTGTTGTCAGCTCTGCTCTAGTCCCAGCTCCAGGTCCATTCCTGGGGGTCACAACTAAGGATGTTAAAGACTGGTCGACTAGTCGGTTCCCCCCTCTTTGCTGCCTCTATCAGATAGAGGCAGCAAACCGGGGGCAAGAAGGGGTACTTTAAAGTACCCCAAGGCAGCGTTTCAAAGGGGCAGCCGCCACACAGCTGATCTGCGGCTGCCCCTTTAAAATGCCACCTCTGGCGTTTCAAAGGGGCAGCTGCCAAGGAGCCCGGGGTCAGCTGGGGACTTCCCAGCTGACCCCGGGTTCTGGGGAAATGCCACGTAGAACCCGGGGTCAGCTGGGAACTCCCAGCTGACGCTGGATTCTCAGAGGCATTTCCCCAGAACCCGGGGTCACTCCCCAGCTGACCCCGGGTTCCGCTGCTGTGCGGAGCCCAAGATCAGCTGGGGAGTCCCTCCCTGACCCTGGGCTCCATGGCTTTGAAATGCAATAGAGCCCCCAATGGGGACTCTTGTACATTTCAAAGCAGGTACAGTGTGCAGCCCAGAGTCAGAGGGACTTCCCCAAGTTCCACATTCCTCCTTTGAAATGTACAAGAGCCCCAGCAGGGACTTTGTACATTTCAAAGGAGGAATGTGGAAATTCCATGACTACTTGACTAGTTAATTAATTGCAATTTAAACATCCTTAGTCACAACATAAAGTTTGGGACTGCTAAAATAGGGTGTAACCCACCAAGATGTGCTGAAACATAAGTAAGTCAAAATATCTACCTTCTAAAATATATTTGACAATAGCCAAGCGAAACCTGGCAAGATATGAGTGAAGTAAAATGAGGCCACTCAGAGACAAATTAGAGAAGTTACACCAGTGGTTTTCAACTTTTTTTCCATTTGCTGACCCCTTAAAAAACTGGAGAGGCTAACCCCTTTGGAATTCTTACACATAGTGGCTTTCCACATGTACTCCACAAACTGAGTTAGGACATAGCTCCCCATCATGCTGTAAATGTGTTTTAGTCCTGTGTTTTTTTTAATCCAAAAAACTGTTGATAATTTTGGGGGGAGGGGGAAATGCTATCTATATGAATAGTCACTGATATGGCATTTATGCAGATATAAATTAAAGGTCGGTCTAATATTAAATAGCCAGAGAGGAAGCAGAAGGTATTTTAATTTAGTGGTGGAAATACAGCTATGGTAAAAGGCAGGCTTAGTGCTAATTAACTATGAAGTGTTGTTACAGGAGATACTAAAATTAGCATGCTAGCCTTTTTACATAGATACACTTATCTACCATCCAGGTACTGAGAAAGGATTACACCCATTCCTTTCATCCAGGGATTGACCACCCTGGGGGCATTATTTCATCTTAGAACATGAGCATAAATGCAGAGTATGCTCATGCTGTACTGTCCGTTTACTTTAACTAACCATTTGATATTCAATAAAAGTCTTTAATTTTAATCACTCACTGTGTCATTCACAGTTCTTGACAAAATGAAATTATCTCTAAGCACCCTGGAGGCTCAAATGTTAAAATAATTCAGTTTTGCTTTATTTCTTATCTTTAAGCTTCAAGTTGGGAACACACAAAGCCAACAGCTACAAGGGGAGGCTGAATGGGAGGGTTGGGTTTCACTTATTCCGGAGAGAAGAGAGGTCCTTTGGAGCTGGATTCCCTCACATCAGAGGATTGGGATTCAGGATGCGAGGTCAGAATATCTCACAGTGTTTACCGAACACTGCTCCGTCAAAACTCTCAACATCCTCACCCTGTGTGAAAGTGTTCCTTGCCCACTTGAACCTGCCTTGGGGAGCAAGCCTTTGGGTACACACGCACGTACAGCACAGAGGGAGGTGGGCTCTCCTATGACCATCTCATTGCCACAGAACTCAGGATGTCTTCCTGAGCCTAGAGCTACCCTGTCCAGAGCAGAAGTGGGGGTAGGGAACAGGGAGAACAGCTTTGGAGCCTGGAATGACTCACCATAAGCAATAGAAGCCAGCAGCAGTAGCAGCAACAGGCACAGAAGGAGTTTCTTCAGAGCCCAATAGCGCCTAGACAGCAGAGGGGATGAGGAAGAGTCATTAGTTCAGCTACCCATGCATGCCCTTTCGCCCAGGGAGTTTCTGCCTCCACCTGGACAGTGCAAGGCAGTGAAGAAGTGGAAGTTCTCGAAGCAAGTTACATCCTGAATCTCAACCCAAACAGACCATCTTGGGTCCATGCTCAGTTTTGGCCACAAGAAAAACCTAACCCTTGTCCTCACAGCTTTACCAGGGTCCTTCACACATAGATCTCACTGGGTTCCTCCCCTGTGGGGACTTTGTACCCCTCCCTCCACACCTTCCATCTGTCCAGATCCAGGTTCAAATCCACCCCAACCCGCTTCCCTCCATCTCTTGTTCCAATCCACACTGACCTCGTTAAGACAAAGACATCCAGAAGAGAGGCGGCGGTGGTGAGGCGGTACCATGCAGTTCCGATCCACCAATACAACAGTCCAAACATCCGGCCTGCAAAGAGCCACACATGGCATCAGAACATTCAGATGTCTCTTTCACACACTCCTCACACTGTGGCTAGCACGCTTGTTTCTATTCTCCGGAGTTCCTGCCCTCTCCCTGATCTTTCGAAAAGCTACTGACCCATTGTTGTTGTAGTCCTGTTAGGAGCGCAAGATAATGGACCAGGACCTCATTGTGCTTATATGCTGTCAAACCTACTGAAAAATGCCCATCTTTCCTTAAAAGCACTTCTTTCCTGAGGCATTCATTCCCTGAAGAAAGAAGTCCATTATACTGAATGAGATCAGCTCTGCTAGGAGTTCTGAGCATCCCTGCTCACCTAATGCATTAGCTATCCCAGCAGTACCATCTAATTTAGAGTGTCCTGCACCAAGTGTCCTGGGCTGTGATTCTTTGGAGCAGGGATCATCTGTTAGTAATGTGTTTGTACAACATAACAAGCCCAGATCCATGGCTTAGGTCTCTAGGCACAACCACAATACAAATAAATAGTATTTATTGGACTCTGGGCTGTACCCCAATGGAAATAAATGTCATTATAATGATCTTTGAGGTATGTAGAGGTGTTCTCTAGCTAGGGTTTGGATGGACCAAGCACACTAATGATGCTAAAGAAATTATAAACAAGTCTAATCCAACTCAAAAACAGACACACACACACCACACAGCAGCCTTGCTCTCAGCAATGTGGCTATGCCAACCCTGGGACCAGTGACAAAGCCCACATTCCTGCCCCAGTCGCAGGTCCCCCACATTCACACACCTCTCTCTATTAATTTTCACAGTCCTTTAATGGACATGCTTCTTACATCCATGGTTTTTTGTTTTTTTTTTAAACAGCATATGAGAAAATCCCCTCCTGATGAGTGACCAAGGCATGTGTGTGCACATGCAGGGTGGCGGGTGTCAGTGTGCATGAGAGAACGCTGCCTATAGAGAACACTGACAGCTCCATGCTTACCTGGAGAAGTGACCACCAGCCAGAGAAAAGAGCCTGCGCGTGAGACAGCATTCCTGAACCCTGAACGAGTGCTGTTCTGGTCCAAGGAAGAGCGGCCTGGAGTAAAGGAAGGAAGGAAGGGAGAGGCTGTGAGTCACAAAAGTGAGATCATGTCTTCACTCACTGGCTTTGGAACGGCAGGTGGGATTTCAGGCATCCAGTGAGGAAGGCCTGAAGCCTTACTGAGTGAATGGTAAATATTCTTCCCCCAGCTACGGAGCCAGGCCTGAGGGAAGGGTAGAACTCTACTCCCCTCTCTCCACAGCCACAGAACCAGGCCTGAGATGAGCCTGGAGTGACGATCACCTGCCCTGATTACGAGATTATACACACCCCATGCAATGGAGCCAGGACCTGAGTCCGTCTCTGACGGGAGGTCCCAAACCCCCCACAACCTCGTGACTCATGCTCCTGGTGTCAAAGCAATCCCTACCAGCATAGTCATCCTCAGAAGAGTAGCCAGATGAAGAGGCATAGGTATCATAAGTCTTGCTCTCTGCCAGCCCATTGATTTTACTGGAGTCTGTACCTCCTGTGCCTCTTCTCCTCCTCGTGGAGAGTTCCCCACCTGTCCAGGAAACACACAGTCCCCTTGAGAAACCAGCCAACAGCCTCCCATGTGCCTCCTGCCCAGGCACACAGAGGGATCAGTGGAGGGGACAGAATTCTGTAAGGTAGCAGGATTCACTGCTGGTGATTCAGGGTACGGACAGAGCCATCTTTAGTCACACACAGACTGTGTAGCTGCATAGGTTCACCCGGTGCCCCAAATTTAGTGGTGTCCTAAGGAGGGATGGATGTGACTAGTTGACTATCCGTAAGCATATGCTTATTGTATAGTCAAC